>NC_034607.1:30919229-30990089 GCF_900095145.1 Mus pahari | reverse complement strand
AGAGGGAGAGAGAGGGAGAGAGAGGGAGAGAGGGAGAGAGGGAGAGGGAGAGGAGAGAAAGGAGAAGGGAGGGAGAGAAGGAGGGAAGGAAGGGAGGGAGGGAGGGAGGAAGGAAGGAAGGAGAAAAGGCTACACAGATGATCCTCAGATCCTGTATATTTCTGTCTGTTCTGTCTGTCTTTTATGTGAGTTCAGGTATTATAAGTTAGAATGTTATAACATTAAGGAGCGTCGATGTGATACCAGCTACTGAGACAAACTTAAGACAATTCCCTCTGAACAACGTTTGGAGGCTCAGCAGCCTCCGGATTGGGTCTGAGCGGTGGGAAGATCAATGATAACCTAAGATGGGAATGCATAATACACATGTGGGCAAGGTGGAATAGCAGACACTGCAGATTGTTCTAGAAAATATCCACACCTCCTGTAGCCTCTCCTGATTCCTCCCTATGCTCGCTCATCTGGAGGCAGGGAGACTGGGTGTCTGCCACTCTCAGGTCTTGAGCACCTAGTTATGTTGTTGGTTAGGAAACCAATCTAGGTGCAAAAGCCAAGCCGCAAGGTTGGCCAAACGCAGAGCAGCTCCCGAGGAGGTCTTCAAACAAATGAAATCTTTCATATTTGAATCTGTGCCTGAATTGTGGAGAATTCCAAAGAGGAAAGAGTGGACTCACAGGCAAGTATGCAGGTCTGAGTCTGTCCCCCAGCAGACGGGGGGACCTGACTGGAACCCTCTACAGCACTGACAAGCTATTGCACGCGACCTGCCTTGAAAATGTTTCACCCCCACCCCACCCCCAGCACCCCTTTGGGTTTTGTTCGGATTTATTCAGGGGAACTGCAAAAGATGAGGACCACAGAATCTAGTGGTAATAGTATGGGATACCAGGTCAAGGTTAAAAAAAAAATGAAAAAAGAAAAAGATTGTGGCAGCTGCGTTTGGTGGAGAGAAGTATGTCCCAGTGCAGAGCTCACAACGTGCCATAGTTAGGACCCGGGAGGGTAGGGACAGGAGGACACTGCAGGAGGATTCTGGGGGAGCTGGGACGGTTTGGAAGCAAGGAGTAATAGAGCCGGAGAGAAATTCAGATGGCCAGAGCTAGAGGAAAGAAGTAATCAGGATTGTTTTGTACCAAGGCTAGATGCCAGGCTGTGTGGGCTGCATGCTGCAGGGCAAATACCTTCAAAACATCACTGAATGCTATCCTGTCCATCCATCCTGTGTCACTTGTCATGTCTGCCCTTTCCCCCCCACTCAGACAGTGACCAGACCACTCGGGAGTGTTTGTCTCAGACACGGGTTATTGCAGCAGGAAAAAAAATATGGAAGAACGTCTAGTTTTAAAATGAAGCTTCAAACACTGCAGCCCCAGAGGCAATCAGGAAATAAAAAACTAAAACTAAAGCCAAATACTTGGATTGCGAGGGCAATATCTCCACCACCAAGCCTGAAGCATGAATGGGGACAAGATACAAGCGGGCAGCAGAGGGTGTTGGGAGCCTTGTGCCGTTCCCTGACTCTTAGATTAAACACGATAGAAGCCCCAGTAAAGGTCAGAGGCATAAAGATGCTGCCAGGGACCCCTAAGAAGCATTGCAGGACAAAGCAAGTATACTGGCTTTGTTCCTTCTATGTTGTGGCCCAAGTAAGCAGCCACAGGCTATGCTAAGGTCACCTAGGCAACAGAAACTACCCCCAGTATAAGTCTCTAGAACCTAGTGTCTCTCTTTGGGGCTCTGTTCCTCTCCTCTGCCTACTGGGCCCACTGTACCCCATATCCACAATGTCTTACAATCCATCTGGCTCCTGGGGAAACTCGGGGCTCGGAGCAAGACTCTAGGGTGAAGCAGGGATTGATGCAGGAGCCCCATGCTGTCTCTGAGCCCACACCACAGGCAGAAGTCAGGTGACTTGGACGTGCGTCTCTTTCTTGCCTGGTAAGTGCACTTCAGGAAACCACATTAAAGGATTCTACTTGTGCAAGGAGAGATGTACCAGCACCCAGGCCTTGAGTGATGCAAATGGTGCTTATGCCCCTCCCCGCCCCCAGCTTCTGCCCGTTACCCAGCTGGCAGCACTGGCTGCTGGTGCCAGCGTAGAGTCCTGCAGCACGATGCGTCTTCTTGCCACCGCTACGGGTCCAGGAGGTGCCAGTGCCTGAGATCCACTCTGAAGATGCTACAGGGCTTGCGGGTGTGGGTGGGGGGGAGGGGAGGGGTCACTGGGACCAGAACAATGGCTCTGTGCTTTATTGAGCTTGTCAGAAAGATTTAGGGGGAGAAAGGTGTAAAGGTGTATAGAAGGGTCTGATGGGGGCCAGACTTCTGAGAAGCTGTAATGGTTTCTGTGAAGCCGAAAAGCTAGCTTACCTTAAAAGTGAATAATAGCAAACCAAGAAGCCCTGGGTCTCAGTGCCTGCTCCCTGATTTCTACTGAGTAAGCAACCCTTGGGGAGGAAATGAAGAATCTCTGGTCCCCAAGAAGCTCTGGCTATGTCAAGAGCCCTGAGCTGTGTAGGCCAGCCAGCCTGTGAGTCTGGTCAGTGTTGTCATCAGAACCAATCCCAGATTCAATGACTTGCCTCTATGTTTACTGTGCCGGTCCAAACCAGATGCACCTGCAGTGTTCTGACCTGCTCCTTACTTCCTTTAAGCCTGGCGTCTAGTGATACATCTCCTGGCAGCAGCTATCAGAGTCATAAAACAGATCTCACAGCCCTGGTTAGACCCTCTCCTGTCTTCTTTCCAGAGGACATCCTCTGTGCCTCTACGAGGAACGTTGCATTGCGGTGACACTCAGTTTTCCAACCCACAAGCCTCATCTCTTCCCTGCTTGCTGTGGTATTCATCATTGTCTTCAACAATGGTCTATACACACTGAAGGACAGTTTGTATGCAGCAAAATTATTTTCCCTTCTTAGAGATGTCCTTTAATTAATTTCAACCAATTAATAGCTACATGATCAAATACTTCATGAAGTGTTGAATATTCTCACGTGATTGTTCTTCCTTTTTTTCTCTCTCCCCTCCTCTCTTCCTTCCCTCTAACAAGTACTTTTGAGTGTTGGCTTCTTTCATTTAGCAGATTGTTCTAGAGAGTCACCCATGCTTTATATATGGCCTCTTTCCCTTCCCCTTTAGTTCAGAGAACTTAAGTAGTATTCTACTGCACAACCACATCACAGTCCGTACATTCACCTTTAGATGTTTAGATGGACAGTACAGCTGCTTCTCTCTCTCTCTCTCTCTCTCTCTCTCTCTCTCTCTCTCTCTCTCTCTCTCTCTCTTGGTTTTTCGAGACAGGGTTTCTCTGTATAGCCTTGACTGTTCTGGAACTCACTTTGTAGACCAGGCTGGCCTCGAACTCAGAAATCTGCCTGCCTCTGCTTCCCGAGTGCTGGGATTAAAGGTGTGCGCCACCACGCCTGGCCTGCTTCTCGTTTTTTATTTTTATGAAATTAAAATAAGTAAGTGCATTAAGTAAGACTTTGCGGGAGTATATACTCTCATTCCTCTTGTGTAAGTACCAAGGGGCATCATGGCTGAATATTATGATTTGCGTAATTTTAACATATCTCCTTATGTAATTTACTAGCTTTCATTGTTACTAGCAATGTTTATGATTCCCAGTTGTTACAAACTCCTGCTATTGCTTTAAATTGCCTAGTGGAGTCTCAAAAAATTTTTGTGTTGGGGACATGCTGAGACACACACGTGGAGGTCAGAGGGCAGCTTTCAGGAGTTGCTGATTTCCTGCTACCTTTGTGGGTTTTTGGGACTCAAATTCAGGTCGTCTGGCATGGGCTTGTACCCACCGAGCCAGCTCCCTGGCCCTAGAAGATTCAGGCCTTATTCTGTAGGTGCTGTGCCAGCTACTTTATGTTACCTTGACACAAGCTAAAGTCATGGGAGGAGCGAGCCTCAGCTGAGAAAATGCCTCTGTATTGGTCTGTAAGCAGGCAAATTTCTTAGTGTCATATAGGCATTTCCTTAATTAGTGACTGTTGGGGGAGGGTTCAGCCTATTGTGGATGGGGACACCCCTAGTCTGGTGGTCCGAGGTTCTATCCAAAAAGCAACCATGAGGAACAAATCAGAACACCTCCATGGTCTCAGATCCTATGTGGGGCAGCGGGCGTGGGGAAATAAAGGAGGTGAGAGAGACCCCAAGTCCCACCAGAGTTTCGGTGCTCTGGGCAGGCAGACGAGGAGGACTGCCACACACTCTCTACACAGCAAGGGTGGGCATCTAGCTGTGGGAAGCCAGGGAACCCCAGTCCGAGGGGGTAGAGAGGGAGCAATCCGGGGTCTCAGGGCCTCACGGAGGCCAGAGACGGCAGGTTCTCAGTCTCAGACATCCCACTCGTGGCTGTATGTCACAGAAGAGCTAAGAATGGGCCCTTGGATGGACTCTGGCCCAGCGACTGAAGAGAGGGTAGGGAGAGCGCCCTGGCAGTTTACCATGGGGACCAGAGAGTCTGGCTAACTCAGGCTGACAGCTCTGCGCAGCAAGGCCGTCTAGCAGAAGGTTAGATGCTGCTCTTTAGAGGAAAGCCAGCTCTGTTGCCCCCAAACGGCTAGTCTCAATGAGCAGAGACAGTCCATGGTTTTAGAGCTTCATTGGAGAAAGGCAGAGAGAAAGAGAGAAGGAGAAAGAGAGAGGCCAGCCATGTGTGGAGAGGGGGAAAGGGAAGGGGAGAAGGAGAGCTAGAGATGAGAATGAGAGAGGTGAGAGCTTAAGAGAGCAAGTAGGGGCCAAGCAGCCCCTCTTATAGTGGGCTGGGCTATCTTGCAGTTGCAGGGTAGCTGTGGGGAGGGGGCATACCTAGCTATTGTCAGGTAACTGTGAGGGTGGAGTCTAGTCAGAATGCAAGGAGCTTGGGGATGTGACTGATAATAACAGGATTATGGAGCTGGGGGCTCCGTGGTGTCAGGCACCTGTGTCTGTCTGGGAGCATGGCTCACTGTTCGGTCCTTTGTAGAGTTTCTACTGGGTCTCCGGAGTAAGTCTCGCTTAACCAGCAAACAGGCTGCCTTTCAAGGTCCCACAACCCTGCCTCCAGGTTCCTGTCCTGCTTGGGCTTCAATCATGACTGCCCTCAGTGTTGGACACCTAGAAGTGTATGTAAACAAACCCAAGTTGGTTTTGGTCATGGTGTTTTGTCATAGCAATAAAGACCCTTTGATTCTATTGCTATTCTAAATAAAGTTTGTTTGGTTGGTTTTTTTTTAACCTCATTCCCTTAATGGCTGTTGATGCTTCATGTTTTGTAGGTCATTAGTATCTTTTCAAATATTTTACTCACATTTTGTGAGTATTAAATTAGAGGGCCTCTTAGTGTATTCTGGAATATGTCATTTATCAGGTGTTCCCCACGTACCTCTTCCTGTCTCTTACGCTATCTGCTAGAAATCTTGCAGTTAAATTTTCTGTACCTGTATATCTGGAATCTGTTGCGAGCTGGTTTGCATGAATGAGGTAAGAAGCCCAGTTTGTGGGATTTTCATTTGTTTGCAAATGGATGCTCAGCTCCTGGCATCGTTTCCTGGTCGGCTGTTGTTCCTGTAATGAGTTCATGACATCATCACTGAAACTCAATTGAGCCCGTGCACGTGGGGACCTATTTCTGGAGTCCAGTCAATCGATCCCAGCCCACGGCTGTGGTGAACATCACTGTGAAGCAGGCCTTTGAATACACAGAGAGACGGGTGCCATGAGCTCTTCTTCAGAATTCTTCTTACTGTTGTCAGTCCTTTGTCTCCTGCATACCAATTTTATTCTAAATTTGTGGATCTTTACCAGAAACATCCTGTTGAGATTGTGATTGAAGCTGTATTAAGTCTGTTAGGAAATGGAATCCGTGATTAAAATCCTCCCACAAAGAAAGACTTCAGGTCTAAATGGCTCCAATGGTGAAATTTAACAAGCATTAGAAAGTTATAACAGCGATTGAAAGCAAACTTTCCCAGAATATAAAGGAGGATGGACCAGACTCACTCTTACTAAAGGAGGCCAACATGATCCCGAGAACCTAAAAACCACGATGCTATAGGAAAGGGGAAACTGATAGCTCATATTCCCCAATAGAGACCCAGAAATTCTTAACCAAATAGGAAGTTTAGGATGGCCTGATACCCTACTTTTCCTCCCAAAGCATCCTGAAATGGGTACAAATCATAGGGAGGCTCAGTCCCAGAGAGTGAGGCAGCAGGAAGGAAGCCCAGGTCAGCCCCTGGAGACTACAGAAGTCTCCATTTTTACTTCCCTCCTGTCTACCAGAGTCACTGGGTGCAGAGCTCGAAAAGGCAGCTCAGAGGGACTCTTCACACCTTCCAGTGCATGTTGTATTCCTCCTCATGTCCCCTATTCCACGGTACCCCACCACCCCTACTTCATCATACCCCCACCACCTTATTCCACTGTACCCCACCACCTTCACTCCACCGTACCCCACCACCCCTATTCCACCGTACAACACACCCCTGCTCTGTATTTCTCATGTCCACTGCCTCACAGACCCCACCCCTCACTCATCTTCCAACAGATCCTGTTCACAGATCCATGTAGCCTGCCACTTCCCGTGCAGCTGCCTCTTCAAGGTCATGGGCACCAGCCTTACTAGTTCATGCCTTAGACAGTGTGTGTGTGTGTGTGTGTGTGTGGTGGGGGTGTGTGTATGTGCGTATGTATATGTATGTGTATGTATATGTGTGTGTGATTATATGTGTGTGTTTGTGTATATATGTATATATGTGTGTGTATGTATATATATGTGTGTATATGTGTGTGTGTATGCATGTGTGTATGTGTATATATGTATATATGTGTGTATATGTATATATGTGTGTATATGTATATATATGTGTGTATATATGTGTGTGTATATATGTATATATGTGTGTGTATGTATATACGTGTGTATGTATGTATATACATGTGTTTATATATATGTATGTGTGCACATGTGTGTGTGTAATATATATGTTTTACTTTTCTATGTTCAGTTGCCATTTAATACTTCACCTTATATCCCACTCAAGCCCCAACTTCTTTGTGGTACTTGGTTCTTCCCTGAAAAAAAAAAAAAAACAAGCAAGCAAACAAAAAAACTGAGGTCGTTAGGCAATTATGCTGGTACTAATTCCTCCACTGTCCACAAGTTCACTGATGTTAGTCCACAGCCTCTGGAGGCATCAGTATTGGAGCATCAGCAGACATTCAAATGTGAACAGTTTTCAACAACAAAGATCAGAATCTCTCTTCCATCACAGGCCAATAAAAATAGAGGCAGAGCAGATTGGTTTAGTTGCCCTGTGACAACGGGAACTCCTCTTCCTGGACAGAACCCCTCCAGGGATATCAGGGTTTCCCATTCTCCACGTTGCTTCCCCACTCTGCACTTTTCTATATGTGCAAGCAAGGCTTAGCCTTTGTCACCAGCTCTCTGGAAGCTGGGTTTGGGGCAGCCTATGCAACACCTTCCTGTCTGCTGCTATTGGGCACAATGAGCTGGTTTTCTTGGCCTGCAGAAGCTTGTGTTTCTCTGTCAGTGTTGGGGGGCGGGTAGCATGTCCGAAGGGTGCATGATGAGGCAAGCGCAGCCTGTCCCTTCTCAGTCTGGGGGGGGGCTTCCTGTTCCCTTCCAATCTCACTTCATGAGGTTCAGCCCCTATTTGGGCCTTTTGTTCAAGGAATGATCCCCCCCACTTCCCCCCTCCCCCATTCCTAGCAACACAGTAAATCTCTTCTAGCTAAAGCCGATCATTGCCCCTTCTAGCTTCTATTTTGCCCTTTCCCACCCTCATAGCTTCTGGAAAGATGAGTCTGTAGTCCTTGTCCCTTGTTTCCTGACCTCCTCCTTGGTTTCAGGACCCTGTTCTTACTGGCCTTACAGTACTCTGATTTTGTCCCTCAATGCTTCTCGTTCTTCAGATTTGGGGAATATTCTGGGGAGTTTTAGGCCACAACTGGAGCTGGCCGTGGCATGCCGAGATCTTTGTATGTCATTTCTGGGCGGGTAGATGGGGCGTTTAAACACTATTAGGAGTGCCTGCTGAGCATGTTGTTGATGTCTGAATAAGTAGTCTAAGAGGGGAAGATGTTTTTCTCCCTGCTCTGGAGTCACTGGGCTAGCACTCACTAGAACATACATCCCAGCTCTTCTGGGTCTCAGGGTTTGGACACAAAGAATAACGACGCCCAAGGCTCTCCTTGCTTTCTGGCTGGCTGCAGACCTGGCACTGAGCGTTCACAAATGAGCCAGCTCTCTTTGATAAACCTCTTGCTTGCTGCCTCTCTTGACTCAAGAGGGTGAGTCTCCTGTATTTCCTCTGGTGTACACACAGACACACAGATACAAATGTACAGACAGAGACAAGCACACACAAGCACAAAACAAACACAGGTACACACACAGACACAAACACATACAGATAGACCACACACATACCCAGACATATAAGCATATACATATATAGACAGACACAAACACATTCATACACATGCATATGAAACTTACATGCATATAAACATACACAGAGACACACAGATACATAGACATACATAAACTCATAGACACAAAACCACAGATACAGATAGATGCATACATACACAGGCACAAGCATTCACACACACATGTTAGATAGACACACAAACACATGTGCAGACTCACATACATGCACACAGTCATACAGAGACACACATACAGAATCTCTGATTTATTCGGCTTCTCCTGAATATCTAAGTGAATGTGGACAGACTCTGCATTCACCAGAGACCTCTGTGGTTCTCCAGGCCCTGTGAGCTCTCTGCCTCACTTAGAGACGAGGAGAACTTGCAGCTACCTCTGCGCTAAGTTTCTGTGTCACTGGACATGGTACCCTGCCCAGGAAGCTGCTTTTCCCATCCTTCCCTGACTCTCGCCTCCCAAATTACCTGCTGCTCATCGAGGTTCCAAAGGTCCATACCCAGCTTTAATGATCCTCAGAGGTGATGAACATTGTTAGCTCTTGTCTGTTTCAATATTGAAATTCTTTTTAGCGATGAGGATTTTTGCCTCAAGCTTTTCCATCCCTAGCATCGAGGGCAGACCTTGGCTCCTGTCAAGTAGTTGCCGTTCTTGGTTTAATGAAGGAGTAGTTGGCGAGGTTTCAGCTTTTGAAAGAATGTGGGGACAACCTGGTCCCCACAAAGGGAGCTGGAAAGAGGCTTCAAGGGCCCACATTTGCTACTCTCTTTTCTCCAACCACCTTTCAAACTGCCATGGGTTTTTTTTTTTAATTAATTAATCAATTAATTTACTTTACTTTTTGAATGAAGTTTCTCTTCCCTCCTTTCCTCTGAGTTCTTCCCTGCCCCCACCCCACCCCCGTCCACTCCCCCTCTCTTTCTCTTCAGAAAAGAGGAGGCCTCCCATGGCTATCATCTAACTTTGGTATATCAAGATGCAGTAAGAAGGGTGTCTTCTTCTGTTGAGGCTAGATGAGGCAGCCCGGTAGGGGGAAAGGGTCTCAGAGGCAGACAACAGAGGCAGGGACAGTCTCTGCTCCCTTTGGTAGGAGGCCCTCATCAAGACCAAGCTGCAAAACTGTAACGTATGTAACGTATGTCAGTCCCACACATGCTCCCTGGCTGGCAGTTCAGTCTCTGGAGCCTCTGTGAGCCAAGGTCAGATGGTTCTGTAGGTTTTCCTTGTGTCTTTGTGGTTTCTTTCCAGGTGTCCTTGACCCCTGTGGCCCCTGAAGTCCCCCCCCCCCTTCTACAGTATTCTCCAAGTTCTGTCTAATGTTTGGCTGTGGGTCTCTGCATCTGTTTCCATCAGTTTCTGGGTGAAGCCTCTCTGATGTTGGTTGGTCTCAGTTCCTGTCTGCAAGGATAGCAGAATATCGTTAGCATAGTGTCAGGAATGGTTGGCCCTTCCCTCAATTTCTGCTCCATCTTTACCCCTGCCCATCTTGGAGGCAGGGTAAATTGTAGGTCACAGGTTTTGTGTCCCAGTCCCTTTGTTGGAAATCTTGCTTTGTTATAGGAGATGGCTGATTCTTGCTAGGAGTCCTAGCTAGGGTCACCCTCATAGATTCCTGGGAGTTTCCATTGCTGTTGGTTTCTAGCTCATCCCAGAGATGTCCCCACTAGTTGTCTCTCTCTCTGTCCCCCCCCCCCGATCCCTCCTGTTTCCATCTCTCCTCCCCTGTCCATCTATGATGTCTATTCTATTTTCCCTTTTCAGTGAGATTGACACATCACCCCCTTGAATCCTTGTTATGTAGCTTAGCTTCTTTGGGTCTGTGGATCGTAGCATGGTTATCCTTTATTTTAAGGTTAATATCGATTTAGAAGTAAGTATATACCCTGTGTGTCTTTCCGGGTCTGGGTTACCTCAGTCAGGTTGATCTTTTCCAATTCCATTCATTTGCCTACAAATTTCATAATGTCATTGTTTTTAATAGCTGAGTAATACTCCATTCTATAAATGTTTTACATTTTCTTTATTCATTCTTCAGTTGAGGGACATCTAGGTTGTTTCTAGTTTCTGGCTATTATGAATAAAGCTGTTATGAGCATAGTTGACCAGATGTCCTTGTGGCATGGTGGAGCATGCTTTGTGTATATGCCCAGGAATGGTATAGCCCAGCCTTGAGGTAGAGCTATTCCCAATTTTCTTAGAAATCGCCACATTGATTTCCAAAGTAGTTTTACAAGTTTGCACTCTCACCAACAATGAAGGAATATCTCCTTTGCTCCACATCCTTACCAGCATGTGCTGTCACTTAAGTTTTTGATCTTAGTCATTCTGATGGGTATATGGTGAATCTCAGAGTCATTTTGATTTGTATTTTCCTAGTGACTAAGGACATTGAACATTTAAGTGCTTCTCAGCCATTTGAGATTCCTTTGTTGAGAATTCTGTTTAGCNTTGTATCCCATTTTTAATTGGGTTATTTGGGTTGTTGATGTCTAACTTCTTGAGTTCTTTATATATTTTGGATATTAGCCCTCTGTCCGATGTAGGGCTGGTGAAGATCTTTTTCCAATCTATAGGCTGTTGTTTTGTCCCTTTGACAGTGTCCTTTGACTTATAAAAGCTTTCTAGTCTCATGAGACCACACTTTCTAATCATTGACCTTAGCACCTGAGCTCTTAGTACTCTGTTCAGGAGGTTGCCTCCTGTGCCAATGAGTTCAAGGCTATCTCCACTTTATTTTCTATTATTTTAGTGTATCTGATTTTTGTTGAAGTTTTTTGTCATGTGGACTTGAGTTTTGTACAGGTGATAGATATGGATCTAAATGAATTCTTCTACACCTGGACATCCAGTAGACCAGCACCATTTGTTGAAGATGCTTTCTTTTTTTCCCCACTGTATAATTTTTTTTTTTTTGGTAAAAAAACGAAATGTCCATAGGTGTGTGGATTTACTTTTGGGTCTTTGGTTTGTTTCCATTGATTGACCTGTCTGTATTTATGCCAATTCCACAAGGTGTTTCTTACTATGGCTCTGTAGGACAACTTGAAATCGGGGATGGTGAGCTTTTGTATTTTTGAAGAGAGAAGTAGTCATCAAAATTGTCTCCCTTGGTTGGAAAATTTGGAATGTGAAACCTCTCTACCCTCCCATACTGACTCAAGACTCCTTAGTCATCTAGCGCACAGAGATCTGTCCCTTTTGTCCTATATACCCAGATATAGCTGAATCTATCAGAAGTATAGTTCAAACTAGAACAGATGCCCTAACCCTGCTGGAGCAATGGTTCAGACCCAGCCGCAGGCAGATGGAATACTAGCCTTATGCTTGCTCTTAACCCCATCTCTGGGCCATGTTCTCTGTCATGTTCTACAAGCTTTTCACCCACCTTGCTAACCCTGTATCCACAAAGATTCACTGACTGCTATGAGCAACCTACTCCCTTTGTAACCAAAAATGGATAAAGTTCCTAAGACGCTGTCCTTGAAACAGTTCTGGATTTCAGTGGCATTACATTTTTGGGTCTGAATTACATTGCTAAGACCAATGAGCAGTAATATTTTTGCTCCCTTTCACATGGAATTTCTGGAAGCTTCCTTCCCTCTTACTCTCCAGTGCATTGAGTGTGACCTAAGCAATTCCCCATTGTTATAAGCTGAACACCATACACTGAGGTGGACAGACTGAGAGAGGTACAGTGTTGGTGGCAGGGAGTGTCTGGCATCCAGCAAGTCTTGGGCATGGAATTGGTGTCCACACCTACAGTCCTCCTACCTCAGCTTAGGCCCACACAGTACCCCTCTTCATCTTCACCACCCTGTAAGCTTTCACGATATTCTTCACTGCACTCCTAACCCTGGATTGGAACCCATGACGCTATGGTCTGAAGGCATGGGATCACTTGGTAGGCAGAGAAGTAGGGTGACTCTTGGAGTTGCTGTCATTCCCCACTACCTTGAAGACTCAAAAACAAGATATGTCCTTGAGAGTGTTCTGTGCTGGAATTGCTTTATTTAAGTGGGCTAGGGCCTTGAGATTTGACTAAAGCTCTATTACTATAAAAATATTTCAATAATTTGTTATTAGAGCATAAAAAGCTCAAACTCTATTCATTTTTTAAAAATGAAGTGTTAGAAATCAATGTACTGGCTCCCAAGGAGAAGGCGAAGCTCCCCCTTTCCCTCAGAACTTCTTTTATACTCCTTTCTCCTGGAACTTAGAGAACGTTCTGGCTGTGAGCTGTGGTAGGCGCTTTTCCTCTATGTATTTCCTATGAGTACCCCAGAAGAGAAGAGGGGAGCCCAGAAGTTCTGTGTATGACTTCCACCAGCAGAGGAGTCAGAGATTCTCACCAGAGCTCAGAGCACTAGACTGCCTTTCCTACCGTATGCTCCATCTTTCCCCCTCAAACTTGGAGCATACTTCACTTAGATGCCTAGGCTAGCATTAGTTACTGAGGCTCTACTAGCCCACGGCAGCCTGCTTGCTTTTGCTCAGTATAAATCTCTTCTACCTCCAGGTTCTGTGCCCTGACAGCAGATTTGAGACACCAGCCCTTTAAGCATCCCTCTCTCCCTATTTACCTCACACAGACTTATGTATGATGGTGATGTCATGCAACCCTGCTGGCGGTATGACACTGTCTCGGTCTCCCATACTCGCTGAGGGGTACTCCTTCCGAGAAACTCCAAGGTCAAAGGCAAGACCCATTTATTTTTTTTAAAACCTCATAATCTGAATTGCTAAAGTATTTTCAAGTTGGGAGAAAGTGACCCATCCATGACAGATATAAAAATACAAAATTGACCCCTTAAAATGTGAAAATAAATCAGGAGAGTGATTCATGATTCAGTACAGAGCCTGAGAACAGTGTTGAGTTGGCAAGAGAGACCCATGGGCTTGTATAAGTTGAACAGAAAGATCTGCTCTGTTGCTTAATAATGTCAGGCAACAAGGCTGATTTGTGTTCTACCCACTGATGTGTGTGTGTGTGTGTGTGTGTGTGTGTGTGTAAGTGTGATTGCATGTATGTGTGTGAGTATATGTATGTGAGTCTCTGTGTGTGAGTCAGAGTGTATGTGTGAGAGTGTATGTGTCTTTGTGTCTGTGTGTACGTTACACAAAGCATATGGATGTGTGCATATGTACAGATGTTAGAACAGAATTTCAGGTGTCTTCTCTCTGACTTGTTGAGGGATGAGGTCCCTCACTGAACCGGAAGTCAGTTTGGTTAGACTGTCTGACCTGCAAATTCTTGGGATCTACCTGTCTCCACCTCCCAATGCTGGGGTTAAAGGCATGCCAAGCCATGCCTAGCTTTCTAAATGGATGCTGGGGATCCAAACCAAGACCATCTGAACCATCTTGTACATGGAGCCATTTCTGAGGTCTCAAGACTTTTAAGCTAAACACAGTAGTGTGTGGTGGAATGGAGGGTCAGGAGCTGTATCAAGGCAACATACTGTGGATTCTTAATGTGTCTTTAAGTAAAACAGCCTTGTGCTTGATGTTTCGTGAGAAGGACATTATAAAATCACAGCACAAGTTGTTTTTGATCTTTATATTTTACTCTGTAGCAGAGTTCTTGACTCAGAATGAACAAGCTAGAGCTTTTATGAAATAGCTGACCAGCAGTCAAGCAGGCAGGGGAAGGACCTGGTTAACGAGTTTGATAGTCCTTTCTCCAAGTGTGTACACTCCTCACTGTAGAAGCCATGATAATTTGAGGTCTGACATGTGATCCAAAAGAAAGACTAAGTTCAGACAGCATTCCAGAAAGGGAGGATGAAAGGGGAAGGTAGTCCGGAGATGCTCGAAGGACGGTCATTTGCATATGGTCCTGATGGTGCTACTAGAGCCATAGTCACTGGATTAGTGCTTATTTACTGTGAGATAGAAATTATTTTGTTGGTTTTACAGGCTAGATACATTTTTATTAGTACATGTTACAATAAATGCATACCAATAAGAATGATGTGACACCTTTGTATCTATAAAGTCACCAAGAGGCTCACGTAGCACTGAGGGGCAGATACGGAACATTCCCAAAGGGCAGAGTGAGAACAACGGGTGGATGCATAAAGTGTGTGTGTGTGTGTGTGTGTGTGTGTGTGTGTGTTTGCATTTAGCAGTAGGCTGACTGTGTGGGCCTACCCTGCCCCAAATCATGAGCTTGCTTGGAATGCTATCAGCTCAGATACAACACTGATGCCTTCATGGGAAGGACCAACTGATAATTTTTTTTTTTAACACATGCAGCTCAACAAGGTAGACACATGGTCTTTCAAACTATATGTGTTCTGGACTAATTGGAAATTTGAATTTGTGTGCCGGAACGTTTAATACAGTCACTTGTAAAGATTAAAAGCAATCTTAGCTTTACAGAGTTGGTTCATGATCTCTGCCACACTCTTTCCCATGCTGGAGGACTCAGCCAGTTCCCACTCTATTTCTCCAGGGCAAGTACACTCCCAGGGACCAGCACTTCTGTGGGCTGGATGGAGCCACAGGCTAGTGAAGGAGCTGAGTAGCCACAGCTGAATTCAAACAATGACATTTGCAGCCACCGTGGGTGGCTGGGGAATGGAATGTATGGACCATAAGGAAGGATGCTCCTTACTCTTTGTCTGTATTCAGGGTCAGTCAAGTACCTAAATGACAGAGATTGTTCAAGATCATCTAATAAAAGGAAATATATATATATATATATATATATATATATATATATATATGTATATATACATACATATGTATATATATATACACACACACATATATATACATATATATATACACACATATATATATATATACATTTATATATACACATATACACACACACATATATATATATATACACACACATATATATACATACACACATATATGTATATGGGATGCCACTCCATATATGTATGTGTATATGTATACGGGATGCCACTCCCTAAAACTAGCTTCCTGTGGAAAATGCCATTGTTATGATTACAGCTCGTCTCATTGGCCAGCAGGAAGCTGACGTGTCTGGAAACTGTGGGTGGCCCCAGGTCCTTAGGTGACCGTAGAGTAGGACCTCTATCATGACTCCAAGATGATAAATTTTGCTCCCCACCTGGGGCTGCATCTGCTCCAGCTGTCTCTGACCCCACAGCCCTGGCTGACCAGGATGGACTGCACCCAGAATCTCCTGACAGAACTACAGAGGGTCAGTATGTGCTGTGTAAAGCTTTTTAGTTTACCCCAACTCGTTATGCAGCAGTAGAAATAACTACAAAGGCCTCTATGCCAGGGATGATGGTAGACAGTTAAAATCTTGTTTAGTTTTCATAGGATCCATCTGATCATTGTCCCAGTTTTACAGAAGTGGAAACCCATGGGAGACTAGAACCCAGATACATGTCAAATCTCTACTTAGGACCCGGTCACAGGCTCTGAACGATGTGCTATGGATCCCACGTGACACAAAGCTTATATTAGTGCTTCTTAATTTTTGAAAATTCTTTAAATGTCTTGATTTTGGCTTGATTCATAAATTCGCATGCAATCCTGCTGCTGTCTGCTCTGGGACACGTGTTGGGGAAGCTGTATTTTCGGTGGTTGTTGCCATGAAAGTGAATACTGAGTAAGAATCACCATGGACTTAGGAATCGGAGCGGTCAGCTCTACTCTCACTACAAGGTTTGAGCAAATGTGCCCTGCCCCTCCCACCAGTCAGGAGTTATGGTAAGTTAAGAATGAACCCAAAGGTTAGTTCTCATTTATGTGCTTTACGTTGTGAGGGTGTAAACGCTTTTCCTGCCTGTGGAGAGTAAGGACCTAACACATGGACGTCCTGCTGCTTCTGGTGGCCCCTAGGTTGCTCTGACAGCAAGGAGACAGAATAGAACCTCTGGGCGCATCTTCATCTGCTTAAAGGGCTGACTAATTCCATCTTGCACTCAAAGACTGAGACAGAACCACAGGGCAGAGTGGTAGGAAGCTAATTTTTCATCACATGCATGTGTGTGTGTGTATGTGTGTGGTGTGCATGCATGCACGTGTGCAAGGGAACCCTCGCCTGTATAGGTATATGTGGAGGAAGAGGCTGACCCCCAGTGCCTTCCTCAATTGTTTTTTTACTGTCTTTTGTTTTAGGCAGGGTCTCTCATGAACCTGGCTGGAGCCCGGTTTCGACCAGACTGGCTCTTCTTTGTCCTCAGGTATTGGCGTTATAGATACACGCCTCCATACTTGGCTTTTACGTAGATGCTAAGGACCCAGACTTACTCTTAATGTTTGCCCACCAAGTCATCTCCTCAGTTATTTTCAGCAAATGTCTTCCCCCTCTGTCCAAGGATGCGGCTCTGAGAGTAGCCCCACCCCCACCCCCAGCCAAGGTTATGGCTTTGTTCTGGTAGGGTCTCCATAAGGGGGCTTACAGCAACTTCATCTTTACAGCTCTGCAAGTTCAAAGTTGGGGACGGAAGTGCCAGCGGGTTGGTTTCTTCTGAGACTGCTCCTTCCTGCCAGCACTCCATCCGTAATTCATATAAAGATGCTCGTCTTCAGTCTACGTATGGCTCACCTGCCATCTCATCAACTGAATTGTTCCTTTAAAGCCACCATCTCCAAAACCATGTGCATTTTGAGATAATGATTTTAGATCCAGTTGATACACCCCACTGTCTCCTGGGGCTGGGGGGCAGCAGGGCACAAGTCAGCCAGCAGGTGGCAGATATTGAAGGACACTTCTCTGCCTGGAGCCTCATGTATTCCTAAGCTGTAGCGTCACAGAGGGAAACTGAAGTGAGGCGAGAGAGTGAAAGAGCTAAGGGACTTCTGCCAGACACTTTGTAATCCTAAAATCCCCCAGTTCGAGGCGCCTAAAGAAACCAGTGCTTTTAGACCGGGAGGAGGAGAGACCTTCCCTGTTCTTAACCCAGAAAGTTAAGAACAAGATGGAGCACAACACAACCCAGAGTAGATGCTTTCCTGAGAAGCGCTGAGCACTGAGTCTCTGGCTGCTGATCTGCCACGACCCCCCACACACCCTGCTCGACTCTATTGCGGCATGGCAACTTGGAAGGGCTGAGATCTCCAGAGGCTCCAGTTCATTGACCAGAATTAATCATGTGGCAGTGACTATAAGTGAAAATCTTGGGGAACTTGAGGAAGGAGAAAGGGTGCATTTCTGGAGTCTTCCCGGCGCTAAATGCCGCCTCATGGGGTTTTAGCTCAGCTGGTGGATTTTTGCAGATGGGCGCGCCAAGGCTGCAATGCTGGCTTACTGTGTTCAGAGCTTCAGAGTGTGATAGAGTCATTATTTGAACTCAGGTCTACTCACTGTGAATGACTAGGAACAGCGGCTGACAACTTGTGTTTTTAGCCAAAGCTGGCACTGCCCACTAAGCCTTGGTGGTACTTTAAGAGCAGAGACCTCACAAGAGGCCAAGACAGGATCATCTATGGCAACCCGCGGGCCCTAGGGGAGGGTACAAACCAGATGATGTAGAATGTTGGCCCTCTGCTGGGGGCATTCTCAGCATGGCAGTGGCTTCTGTCTCAGGGGACCTGGGGAAACTTCTAATGTAGTAAAACGATAGCTCACGGCACACCTTATTATTCATATTTGCATTTTTTCCCTCCCAGTGGTTTTTCTCCCCAAGGAAGCCAGCTCAGAATCCCGAGGCCCACTGATTAATTTTAAACATCTTGTTCTCTCAGGCTGCTGGTTTCCAGTGCAGCCGTGTCTCGATGCCCCCTTCTATCTCTGTATATTCCTCACCCCTTTCCGCAGAGATTCAGATTTCATTAGTGATATGAGCTGATAAAGACAGACAGCCCATCCACGATTCCAAACTCGCTGCTCTAATTCAACCTCCCCTTTGATGTCTCTCATTTCCAGGCAGGGGAACCAGCTGGTTTTTCTTGGCAGCTGTTCATAGCTCTTAATTTTTAGCTCCAGGGTCCACGTCTTTGCCCTTTCCCAGCCTTTTCCCGGAGAACTCCATCTTAACAACCACGTGTCTACCTGAGAAAAATGGCTTGTCCCAGCATCCCCAGATAGTCTGCATTTGGTAAAAATCGTCAGCTTTCTAGATAGCTGCTCTGCAACAGACCTCTGGCAGGCTGGGTGAAGGGCGTGTGTGCAGGCTGTGATCGTCTAGTTGCGCCCCCTGCCCACCTCATAGTCCCCGTGTCTGGGTTAGCTGCAGGGTTGAGTGGCCTTTGGGGCTCTGTGTCGGTGTTGAGTGAGATCACTTTCTATACCTCGCTAGCTACCCAGCTTGGGGAAAGAACTGGAGAAGTTAGTGATCCGACTTGACTTCTCCATATCCTGTCACTGCCTGGGTTCAGTCAGATTCTACTCATTTAGAAGAAAGCACCTCCTATCAGGGATGGTCCTGGTGGGCAGGCGAGGGTAGGGGGGACTCTTCCACGAAGGTGTGTGCACACCACCAAGGCTGTCTTGTGGACTGCAAACCTTGCCCTGGGTGGGATGGGGATCCTTCAACACTGTCAGTCCTGCGGTTCCAGTGTGGTTGGGAGCAGGCTCGCCGGTGGCCTGCTTTATCAGGTTCGCCGGTGGCCTGCTTTATCAGGTCATACCCGGGGAAGGAGTTTTGTAAGTTTGTTGTCAGACTTCGTTTTTTGGGCGTGTTTGTAAGGAACACAGTCCTCTGCTTTCTGTTCTAGGATTTAGGGAATGCATTCCCAACTTGGAACTCCAGAGAAATGGAGAACAAAGTTAGCAAGATTCTGTAAACTTTCATTTCTCTATTGAGCAAAGGTCCTTTCTTTTAAATATGGCATGTAAAAGGCCAGTTCTTTCCCCCCACCCCAGCCCCATGCTCCTAGACTTAGACTCCAAATATGTTTACAAATACCTTGGCCATATACCTAGGCTCTTCTCTTAATAGATCTACCTTAAAATGTCCCACTTATTCCAGCCTACATTCTGCCATGTGGCTGGTTACCTGTGCTCTGGTACCATGTGTCAGTCTCTTCACATGTTCTGGGGGGCTGACACGCCCTCCTCCACCTCCATCCCATCCCTGCTCTATCCCAGAATTCTTTCTGCCTCTCGGATGTCCCACCTTCTGTCTCCTGCCTAAGCCATAGGCCATAGGCTCTTTAATTGACAGGTGATGCATCCATACAGAGTACAAGATACCCTCTGTACAGTGGTGGTTATTTCTAGGCATCGGCACGAGCCTCTTTTCTCCTACCCTTATACATATTTCCAATACTTCACCTAAACAATATGGACAACAGTGAATACATAGCCTTAAATAAATAAAAGAGGTATGTTTGTAACACTAACTCTTGGGAGTCAGAAGCCTGAGGAGAAAGGGTTTGAAGTCACTCTGGACTAGATGGTAAGACACCGTCTAAGAACGAGAGACTATTCCATCCTTCCATCCGCTATCTACATGGCTGGTTTTGTTCTCAGGCCATGCTGATTTAAGAGCTATGACTCTCTAGGGAACCTTGAATTCAGGTCTGAATATATCTTCAGCATTAGTCTTTTTTGTTGCCCACTCCCCAAGATTGCCTTGGTTATGTGGGTTTTGGAGTTCCACATGCACCTTAAGAAACCATGTTATGGGTGCTGTTGCAGCTTATCAACATGCTACGTTTTCATCTATTTATCTGTTGGAGTCTCAAGTGGATTTTAATTTTTGCTATTACTATTGGGGCTATAACGAACAGGAGAATGCACTTGTTTCTGTCTTTTGTTGCTGATTTAATTTCCTTGGCATATACATCTAGGAGCGTGGTGGCTGGATTGTACAACAGCGGTGGTTTTGGTTTTTGAGGGCTGCCCACCCTAATCTCCATCATTGCTGTGCTTGCTCATGTCCTGTGAGTAATGAAAGCATCTGTCCCCTCTGTGTCTCTGTAAGCATGGTTTTACTGTGCTGTTCTAACGAGGGCGAGAACATGGGTTCTCGAAGTGTGAAGAGAAATGGTAAGAAATTACAAGTTCATCTTTACTATAAATGTAGATGAACCTTTTCCAAATCAAAGACAAAACTAAATCTGATAATGAATAAAATACATAAGATCCACTCTGACCATGGGCTTGCGCCCTTACCAGACTCCCTCCCAGGCACCTCAGACCCAGCTCCATCCTTTGTGTGACTCCAGTCAAGTGAGATCACAGTGTGCACCCATCTCACACTGGTCTCTACACTGAACATGATTTCCGTGAGGTTTATCCAAGCTGTGTGTATCACTATCTCACTTTTCTGAATGGCATGAATGTACAATAGTTGTCTTGATGGTTCACCTGTCGAGGAGCATTTACATGCTTCTTGTTTAGGGGTATGGGGAAAGAGGAACTTCAACAAGCTTCTAATTTGGGGTTATGGGGAAACCTGATATGAACATTTGGGTAGAATTTCCTGGGTAGAAATCTCTAGCTGCCTAGAATAATGTTCTAAGAAGATTGAACATTTTATTCCATTATCTGTGTGTGCGCACACATGTGCATGTTGGTGTATGTGTGCGGGTGCATGCATGTGCATGTGTGCACACGTGTTGGTGTGTGCGAGAGTGTGCATATGTCAGAGGACAATTCACAGGAGTCCGTGTTCTCCATCATGTGTGTCCTGGACTCAGGCTGTCAGGCTTGCTGGGTCCTGGGAAGATTTTCAGCTGCTGACTTCAGCTGCGCTCTTGGAGTATTACTGCTTCCCGACTTTGCTTTGGTGCATTGTTTTTCTAGGAAGGTGTCAATTCTATGAAGGTTTTCATATTTATCAGCATTTAGATTACAATCACTTATTTATTCAATTGTTGCTATTTCTGTATTTGAATTGACCTTTTTTATGCCTAATATGGCTCATTCTTTCTCCTTCTTAGTAAATTTCATCAGAAGATGATTTTAATTGATGAGATTTGAAATCTCATCAGGACTTGGCTTTCTTCATTCTGTAGATTGCTCCTCTCTGTAAACTTGATGCCAATTTATGGAAAACAAAATGTATTTTAAAACTTTTTGTCCTCCACTGTACCTTTAAAATCTGTGCTTGTAAAGTCTCCCAGTGACCTTGCTCTGGGATGGGTATGTAGACAACTTGGGGCTCTCAGCAAGGCCACTCTTGGCTTCTGAGGCCAGATAATTGTTTAATGGAAGGTTCTGGTGTGTGCCCTATCTGATGAGCGGCAGCATTCCTGGTCTGTGCCCACCAAGATGCTGGCCCATCATTCCCTAGTTGTGACACTGCCAAGTGCCCTAGGGGAGGAAGACAGAAGTGTTCACAGCTCTTGCATTCACTCTCAGGTAGCGCTAAGGCCCAGGCTCAGCATGTTTCTAATCTGTTCATTACAATGCTTAGTTCATGTATCTTCAGCTTCCACGTTTTCTTATGTAACCTTTTTTGTTGTTTTGAAGTGTGAGATGTTGGGAGATTCGATGAAATTCATTCCCTAAATTAGCCAATCTCAGGTGTTCAGGTGTTCTTCCACTGTTGTTTGCCTGCTGACTGACCTTGTCAGTGACCCCTGGCCCTCCCAGCACAGCCTCTAAAAAGTGCATATCTACGGAAGACACAAGATCATGCCCATCTTTCTAGAATGTCTGCTTTCACTAAGATCACGGGGTGACTGAGGTCAGACCTTGAGAAAGGATTTGTTGGAGGGAGGAAAGGCAGAATGGGAAGAGTCTATTGTTCTAAGGCTCTGGGGGCTATCAGAGCTACAAAGGGGAAAGGCTGAATTTAATGTGGCTTATTTTTAAGAGCCCTTAGCGAGTGACCTGGCTGGGACAGATGGCAGCCCTTTCCTCCTCTTGTTTGGTTGCCACTAGAGAATGAGTCTCAGCCTAACAGCTGAGTTGTTTTGTGTAACTCATGTTCCTTGAAAGGCCATCACTGCATATTTTTCTGGATTGGGGACTGCTTTTGTTTGTTCTCTTCAAAGTCCCCAAGAGCAAGACCTAGATGGACACCCATGACCAACGCCCCCCTCCTGTCCTGCTTTCTCTCCTGAGACACAGATGTCCTAAGTGTGTTCTTCAGAGTCCACTCGGGCTATGGGACTGTCATATTGCTCTCTGACATTTGTCAGGAAGGCACGGGGAAGGGTGTACAGAGGCAAAGGTGTCACGGGGCTACAGAGGAGATGAGTGGCTGACCTCATTTACTGGCTTTTACTCAGGTCTAGAATGAAACATTTGGTAGGTTGTGGTGGTTTGAATGAAAATGTCCCCCATAGGTTCACAGGGAGTGGAACTTATTAGGAGGTGTAGTCTTGTTGGTGTTGGAGTGGACTTGTTTGACGAAGTGTGTCACTAGGAGTAGGGTTTGAGATTTCAACCCAGGCCCAGTGTCCTCTCTTCCTGCTGCCTGCCAATCTGGATGTAGGACAAGGTGTCGCTAACTCTCCCGCACCATGTCTGCCTATGTGTATCAGGCTTCCCACCATGGCAATAATGGACTGAACCTGTGAACTGTAAGCCAGCCCCAGTGAAATCATTTCCTTTATAAAAGTTGCTGTGGTCACGGTGTATCTTTACACCAATAGAACACTGACTAAGAAATAGGCTTTTGAGTGTTTTCAGCAGGAAAATCTTTCCCTGGATGTGGGGTAAGATGAGCACCAGTGAAAACTGGTCTAAAAGAGTCGCTTCTAAAGCCACTGGTGCCTCAGGATCCTGCAACATTTGCTTTTTTTTCCCTATTAATTCTTGATATTTATATTTCAGAAATTTCAGTGATAGATCAGCTAACCAATGTCTAGTCAATTGACCTTTATCACCTAACTATCCAGTGGCACCACTGCTTGCCAGAGAGAGACTGTGAAAGACACAGTTCCCTGAGCCCTGAGCCGGGAGGAGGAAAGTTTTAATGTGGGTAATGAGCAGCTCATCACAGGGCGTTTCTGTGTCTCATTGCTTCCGAACTAGCCTCTGTGTGGGCTGTTCCCCAGCCCTTGCAGTACCTGGAGCTGATGCAAGTTTTAGGAGGTGGGGCTTAGGGAAAGACAGTTAGGTTACCAGGGTGTACCTTTGAAGGAATACTGGGGACCCTGGATTATCA
Source organism: Mus pahari (assembly GCF_900095145.1). NCBI lineage: Eukaryota > Metazoa > Chordata > Mammalia > Rodentia > Muridae > Mus > Mus pahari. The sequence goes on along the minus strand of NC_034607.1, from coordinate 30,966,605 downwards.
CCTGTTTTGCAGCCATGAGGTGAACACTCCTCCTCGGCTATACTCCCTGCAGTGATGCACTGTGCCAGAACAAGGGCAGAGCATGCGGGGCCAAGGGATGATGGTTAAAGGCTCTGAAGCTGCAAGCCCAAATAAACCTTCTAAAGTGGCACGTCCCAGGTGTTTTGTCACAGTAACAGAAAGCTGACCCAGCAATGAGTGAAGGATTAGAACTCACTCTGTAGGGCAAAGGTATTTCAGGAAATCCCAAAATGACCTCAAACGTGAGTGATCACAGAATCTGCAAGTTAGAAGAGACCTTTCAGATCAGGATCGTCAGGAGGCAACAGAAACTGTTGACTGAGGTCATGGGCCTTAATTAGGAGGCCATGCTGAGGCCATGTAGGGAAAGGGACAACATAATCAGTGGAAGCCAGAGAACAAGGCTTATGGATGGCACACAGCCAGGGCTGTGGAGCACTCAGAGGCAGAAATCACAGCAACATTCTGACTGAAGGAAGGATTCTTTCTGCCCTGACGAATGTGCTCTGCTCCTCTCTCTGCCCTTCACGACTCGGCCTTGGGAGAAAGGATCCAGCTTTGTAGAGAGCTCATGGGTTCCTGGCCTTTTGTAGTGAGATGCCAAAGCTTTTAAATTCAGACTCCATTCTAGAGAATCTGACCTAAGTTTAAATTTAGGTGAACTAATGGTCTGGTATTGAGCATTAGTTTCCAAGTTGCTCCCCAAGAGAACCGGAGCCTAGCTCTAGTCTCTAGGCTAATCCCCAACAAGAGCAGAGTTTCCAGGTTACACCCCTAACAAGACCAGTGTCTCCTGGTTAATCCCCCAATAAACCTGCACCCCCAGGTTACAAGCCCACCCCCTGCCTAATCCCCACCGATGCAGAGGGGAGCAGAACTTAGGTTTATGATCTGACTCCCAGCACCAGCCAATTATGTTAAAGGCCACAGTAACTTTCCAGTTAGATGCTTGCACATGTATTCCCTGTGTATTAGTCAGGGTTTCTATTCCTGCACAAACATCATGACCAAGAAGCAGTTGGGGAGGAAAGGGTTTATTCAGCTTACATTTCCATACTGCTGTTGATCACCAAAGGATGCAGGACTGGAACTCAAGCAGGTCAGGAAGCAGGAGCTGATGCAGAGGCCATGGAAGTTCTTTACTGGCTTGCTTCCCCTGGCTTGCTCAGCTCTCTTATAGAACCCAAGACTACCAACCCAGAGATGGTCCCACCCACAAGGGGCCTTTCCCCCTTGATCACTAATTGAGAAAATACCCCACAGTTGGATCTCATGGAGGACTTCCCCCAACTGAAGCTCCTTTCTCTGTGATAACCCCAGCCTGTGTCAAGTTGACACATAAAACCAGCCAGTACACCCTGCTTGCTGCTTACTATAAAGCCTTGCCCCATAGACATTCAGGACTCTCCCCCCCCCCACCAACACTGTCCTGTGTGGTGGTGGTGCATTGGGGGCAAGGGGAACGGGAGGCTAGCTTGAATAAAGACCCTGCTGTGAGTTGTGTCAGATTGGCTCCTGTGTGTGTGTTTTGGGGGATCACTAACATTTCCCTGGCACAACAGTAGCACAAGGTAGGTGCTTAGAACTCCCTTCTGATCAGTCCTTGCCCCTGAGTTTTTCTGCAAGCAACACCACAACAGCATCTGCCTAAAGAGCTCACCTCCCAGGGGTGCCTGAGTGCCACAAGAGGGATCTTTGGAGATGCTGTTCTTTCCTGCTGTGGAATGGGATTCAATCAGGGAGCCATGTCTCCTGGGTTTCTGATGTACCCGGTCCTTAGTCAATAAAGGCAGAGGATGGTCCAGGACTCAATCTGATCAGCTTGGATAAGAAACTAAACTTCCAAGCAGACAGTGAAGAGCTATGGTCAAGGTACTCCCCAATCTAATAGTCTGAAAGAAGATGGCCCTATAAGCTCATAGGGAGTGGCACTATTAGGAGGTGTGGCTTTGTTGGAGGTGTGTCACAAGGAGGTGAGGTCTCAGAAGCCTCTGTCACTGAAGACTATGTCACTGTCACTTATTGCTGCTGCCTGCTGATCCAGATGTTGAACTCTGAGCCACCTTTCCAGCCCCACGTCTTCCTGCATGACACCATGCTTCCCACCATGGTGGCAATGAGCTTAAACCTCTGAAATTGTAAACCAGCCCCAATATTAAAAGTTTTCCTTTATAAGCGTTGCCATGGTCATCGTGTCTCTTCACAGCAATGGAAACCATGAGATAGTGATGTGAAAGCAGTAAGGTCAGAAGGACCGGATGGGTACAATGCCTATCCTAGTGCAAGGAGAGTCATCCGAGAGGAGGAATCACAACAGAGAAATGCCTCCAGAAGGTCAGGCTGCAGGCAGACCTCAGGGCATTTTCTTAATTAGGCTAGGTAGTTGTGGGTGGTCCTACCCCTGGGTTGGTGGCCCCAAGTTCTATAAGCAGACTGAGAAAACTGTGGGGAGCAAGCCAGTAAGCAGTCCCCTCCACTCCCGATCCCTTGACCTCTGCATCAGTTCTTAACTCCAGGTCCCTTCCCTGTCATGACTTCCTTGAGTTTAAGCCAAAGAAATCCTTTCCCTCCGAAGAAGGTTTTGGGCATAGTGTTTCATCATGGTCAATGGTAACCCAAACTAAGACACCCAGGAAGCTCCGAGTGGTCCCAGGAACCAACAGTCGTCGTTTCGGTAGAGTATTCAGGATCAGTACTGAAGAGATGGGGCTTCAGACAGAGCAAGTGATGGACAAAATATGGGATCACCCCAAACCCGGGTAACAGTGTGCAGCTCTGGGATGGGTGTGAAGAAGCCAAGCACCTGCCTGTCAACAGCTTAGCCCTGCACTGGAGCCCAGGGATGGGCAGAGCTCCTTCACAGCGGCAGGGAGAGCTTGTTTCCAAACAGCCACCCAGCCACCTTTCTCTCCTAAATCCTCATATTATATCTAAACCAATCCTAAAGTAAAAAACAAAACACTCCCCCTGTTTTAGTTAGGATTCTACTCCTGTGAACAGACACCATCACCAAGGCAACTCTTATAAAGGACAGCATTTCATTGGGGCTGGTTCACTGGGTCTGAGATTCAGTTCATCGTCATCATGGTGGGAAGTATTGCAACATCCATGCAGGGATAGCTCTGAAAGAGCTGAAAGTTCTACATTTTGTTCCAAAGGCAAGCAGAAGACTATCTTCCAAGCAGCTAGGAATGAAAACGGCCCCTATAGCCTCATATAGGGGATAGTATTTATTAGGAGGTATGGTCTTGTTGGATCCACCTCCACAGTGACACACTTCCTCCAACAGGGCCACTCCTCCTAATAGGGCCAAGCATATTCAAACCACATTCCACTTCCTGGCCCTCAGAATTATCAAACATGATTCTATGGGGAGCATTCTTATAATGCAAAATACATTTAGTCTACCTTCAAAAGTCACAGGCTATGCATTACCATTCCAACGTGTTACAGTGAGGAAATACTGGACAAAAGCAAGACCAGAAACTAGGTGGGCAAACTCCAAGCTCTGCATCTCCATGTCTGATGTCAAATCACTTTCCAGATCTTCAACTCCTTTTTCATCTTTGTTGACTGTAACAAACTTTCTCCTGGACTGGTTCTACTCTCTGATAGCAGTGTTCCTCAGGGGTATCCCACAGCTCTGACACCTCTAACACCTCTAACATCAAAGGGTATCCAAGGCAACTTCAACTTTACACCTTCTTGTTCCAATGTCTGGGATCCACACATGATCTTCTGGGCTCCTCCAAAGGGCTTGGGTCACATCTCTGTTGCATGCCAGGTTCTGGTTGACTCCACTCCACTGCTGATGCTGTTCTTGGTGATCATCCCATGGTACTGGCATCTCCAATACACTGGAGCCTTCTGCTGCAACTTGGCCTCGCCAATAGCCTCTCATAGGCTCCCTTCATAGTGTCAAGCCTCAACTTCCTTACATTGACACCTTCAGACTTGGGATGTTAACTGGTACTGAAGCTGCATTTTCACCAAGGCCTTCCCTGGCCTCTCACAGTGCCAAGCCTCAGCTGTTCTCCGTGACTCCTTCATGCCTTCAAAACCAGTACCATCTGGGTGATGCTTACACATTACCATGCAGCACGAGGTACAACCCTGACTATCTCTGAAACACAAATTCTTTGTGTTCTCAGAAAACACTTGCCAGATTTCACCACAGTGATGCTGGTCTCTTCTTAATTACCGCTAATTTCTTAGCTCCAGCAAACCAGCACCAATTGTCCCAGTAGCCCCTTCTAATTTTGACCCTAAAGCCAGAGCCACATGGCTGAAGCTGCCAAGTTCTGCTGCTTGTTGGGGCTGGAACATGCCCCCTTGTTCTGTTACATTATTACCAGCTTCCTGTTTTCCAGCTTCTTCACCACCTAAGCCTGGGTGTTCTAGAACTTGCTCTGTAGACTGACCTTGGCTCAGGGATGCACAGCTGTCTCCTGAATGCTAGGATTAGAGGCATGTATCCATACTTGAACTCATTCTGTACCAAGCTGTCCTTGAACTCAGAGATCTGCTTGCCTCTGGAAAAGTCTTCTGCTTGCTTTTGGAAAAAGATGTATAACTCTCAGCTCTTCCAGTGCCATGCCTGCCTGGATGCTGCTATGCTTCATGCCATGATGATAATGGACTAAACTCAGAATCAGTAAGCCAGTCCCAATTAAATGTTGTTCTTTATAAGAGTAGCCTTGGTTATGGTGTCTCTTCACAACAATGGAAACCCTAACTAAGAAGTTGATCCCAGAATTAAGGTACTACTGTGATAGGCCTGTCCGTGCTTTTGTTTTGAAGAATGTGGATTTTGGGACTTTGGATTTGGAAAGCCATGGGATGCTTTAAGTGGGATGTAATGGGCCACCCTACTAGGAATATGGCACTGATTTGAACTGTGGGATCCTGGCTCTGGAGGAGAATAATTTTAGTATGTGCACTAGTGACAGTTTTTGTGGTATTTTGGTGAAGAATGTGGTTGCTTTTTGCCCTTGTCTGAAAAGTCTAGCACAGGCTTTGTCCTCTGGTTTACTCTCATGAGGAGCATTTGGATCAAGCATAGAGAGGAAAGATACCAATTGTTTGCTTTAAGTAATAAAGGGGCACCAGGAAGTGAAATGCAGCTGAGTCCTGTGTTCCAGGAGATTGATTGAGAAAGTGGTGACCTTGAGGCAAGATTCCATCCATCCTTTGCAGTTGAACAAGGGATAGTCACATCTAGGCATTATTATTACCTGGTTATTGTTTTCATTTGAAGTTTAAATCTAAAATGAAGTGCAGTCCAGAAATGGAGGGCACACTTGTGATCCAGATCTTGAGGAAGGAAGACCTGAGAGTTCTACATCTTCTGAAGGCACAGGAGATGGTCTTCCAAACAGCGAGGAGGAGGATCTCAAAGCCCACCCCAACAGTGACACTCTTTCTCCAACAAGGCCACACATCCGAATAGGGCTAGGCATATTCATACCCCACCCCCAGTACATTTTGGAAAACCCTGGCAAATTCCCAAAGCACGTAGACATCTTGCACTTGAACTACATTTCAATTTTGATGTTAAACATAAAGAGACCCTTGGACAGAAGCATATACCATCATCATCGGGACTTACACGCTTAATTACAGAGAAACTGAAAGCTAGTAATTCATGTGTGGTGCTAGTCTGAGGAGGCCAGTTACCATGGAAATCTCACTTCCATTTTCTTCTTTTCTGAGCATATTTATGTGGCAGAGGAAGGGAACTGTAAACACGACAGAAAGATCAAACAAGACACGGCACAGTTTGCTGTAAATATTTTACATTATTACAAGGACATAATAAAAAGAGGCCTGCAGACCAATGGATGGTAATTGGTCTCTGGTACAAGAAGGCTGTCCAAAAGTGGCCTTAATTTATAAAAATGATGAAATTGTGTTAAAAAAAATGTAGAAGGCAATTTTCAGAACGTTCTATAGTGGTAGCTAACATTCAAAGTTGTATTTCTTCTGAACGTAAAACTTAACAAATGAATACAGATCTGAGGCACAATTGGCCAAAGCAGGCAACTAACCACTCCATCCATCTTCAGGGTTGTTCACACAGCCAGATAAACCACCACAGACCTTGTTCATATGTTTTATACTTGACATTTTCAGAAGCACCCAATTTCCAGTGTTTCTTTTATCCACTTCACAAATACATTATTTTAAAATAATAACAACAAAAGATTAAAGGTGCTTCCATGTGACATTAAAATGGCCATCCACTGGCACTGAATAAACTCCACAAACCCCAGAGGTGCTTGGCTCAAGGTGCTGCTTACAGATGGAACACCTAGCCCGCAGGCCCTTCTCGCTCACCACTGAGCTCATCTAGTAATAAGCAGAGAAACAACTCGGGAAAGCCTTGTTTCTGTACCTGCTCTCTGTGGGCCTGTGCTGGGAACACGGGTGGGCTGACCGCCCGGGGAACCAGCTGAGTACGTTGTTGTTTTTGTGCTTAGTTGGCTTGGACTCCTGAGGAAGTTGGAGTAGTTCCTGGGTCTCCAAGAGCTCACTTTTATTTTCTGCTACTTCCAGGGATCCTTAAACTCGGTGTGGTTGCGTGGTTTGTGCTTTTGGAGAGTTATAACATTTTAGAGGACTCGCCAAAAGCACCCAGACCCAACAAAGAAGCTTACACACACACTACAGTGCAAAGAGAACAGAACGGTGTACCACCGTTCATCCTCGGTCCCCAGCTGCTCAATCATTTATACACTGAAACACAGGCTAAACAGAAAACCTACAAGCATTTAAACAGGATCTTCAGGTGTTTTGACTACAGAAGCCGATTCCACAGGCAGTCTTGGTGGTTTATGAAGGAGGATGATAAGGGAACCATTCCACAAGAACTATGTCCACATGAAGAACTACCACAGTTAACAACAGACACGTAGCAGAGTAAAATTCCAGCAGACAGAAGGGCATCTTTCTGTCTCTGGCAGCTTTGGTCATGAATTGAAAGCAAAGGAGCTTCTGATTATGTTTGATTTGGTCAGAGCCTCTGGACTGTTCAGTATAGTTGCAGTAGCCTGCTGAAGGTACAGAGCAGTCTCACTGACACTGAGTCAACATGCCTCCACTGGGACATGCTCACGTTCTGTGCTCTGTGGATGTGCAAGGCACAGGACCTAAGGGGTGATGGGAGATTCACTTTTTTGAGAATTGTGCTTTTTGTAGTATTGGTCTTCTGATCGCTGCTCCAGGAGAGCAATTACAACTAACACGGAATGGGCCTCCTCAGCACCCCACATCCAATTTAAGTACAACCATCCCCTGGGTGAGGAGCAAGCTTGCTTCCTGGCCCTGTGTGTGTACACACTAGTCTGGCATTTCTCATGAACTGGTAGCAAGTTTTCCCCACCAAATTCTTTGTAAGAGGAAAATTCTTAAATAAGATGGTTTTTGGTTTAAGAAAGAAAATGCATGGGATGGTGAGCTGGAAAAGGATGGTTTCTTACACAGGGTATCCATCCACACCCTTCTGTCTGATTCTCTCTTAGAATCACAGTCTGTGAGCTGAGAGGGCATGCTCAGTGCCAACCCTAAGGTTCCAAATATAGGCCACTTAGACACCTGGGCCTTGGGGAAGATGGGCTCACATTTTGCTCTGTAATGATTGTCAGTGCTACATGAAGAAAATAGGAGGCAGAGTTTGGATATGTGCTGGTGGTTACAGGAGGACACCTGGCTTCTTACTGGACCAGTCTTGGATCTGCTGGGTAGCATTTATTACATATTTATTCTGACGCTATTGAAATTCCCAACGATCAGGAAAAGGTTTTCTAGGAAGGAAGGTGCTTTGGGAACCACCAGGAGAGGATGTTTTCAGTGTTATGGGTAGCCATTTAGGTAGGCTGGCTTGCTTTGAACTCAAGCCCTCATACTACCCTCTTTCTTGAGGCTTTGGGAAATCATCTAACATGATGTAACTTGAGTGACTGAGATATTGCTCTTAAGAAGGGAATAGAGGATACAGAGTGGATTCGTGTAATTGCTCTTGTGTGGGAAGATTGGATGCCCAGGGCTTTATGGTAAACTATTCTGTTCCAACATCTCATTAGAAGGATGTCAGCTTACTAGCCCAAGAGAATAGGAATATTTTCCACCTGGACGTGCCCACGGACAATGATCTTTCTGACCTTAAATCTCTGAAAGCCTTGCTGGTAGGCAACTCACACAGCACACTTGGCAACTGAGCATGCCCTCTCAGCTCACAGACTGTGTGCTCTGCCTTCTCGGGTCTACATTCTGAGGCAGGGAGCCCCTGAGACATCACTCGTGTGTTTATAAGCCGACGATGAAGGGAAAGCACCAAAGATAACAAGAAGTCAACAAGATGAAAAGGGAATGGCGCCCCCGACTGTTCCTGTACCCGACATGGCAGATACGAGGGGAAACGTCCTGTGGCAGGTCTGTTACTGCTGCGCAGCACCCCAGGCCTCTGGGATAGACACCTTATATCTTACTGGTTTAACAGATGTTTGGGTGCACAGTTCTGAAATTCAAGAGGAGACTTCAGTATTCTTGCTTGAGGACTCTTACAAGTTTGCTAGTAAGGACGCCAAATCTGTCCCGTTGGTTTTTCATGAATAAAGTGAAACTCGGCAACAGTCACAGCCATCTCCTTGTAGCACTGGTGACACTCGCTCAGGTGGGTTACTACTCAGTTTACCTGTGCTTACAAAAGGAAATGGGGCTTGCTTCCCATCCTCTGCAGGCTTGCTGAGAACCAGTTGCTGATCCCGAGACAGCAGGGAATGTAAGACCGTCAGTCAACTCAAGCCCTTCAAACAGCGGCTGTGGAGGCTTGAGGTGTTGTCTTTGGTACTGTGCAGCAGCAGGCTGCTCCCCTGCCTAAGTCTGGCTCCACACTCACTGGGCTTTCCCCTGGGTCTCATTGGTGTTCTTCCCGGGACCTCTTTGTGGGATACCCTCCCCCTCACCCTGATGCTCTGCCTCAGAATGCTTCGCCTCAGAATGCTTCTCAGGCCAGTTTTCTTTAGTCCTGGCCAGCGTAATGAATTATTTTGGAGCATGGTTATTTCTTCCTAGCCCAGAAATTTGTCAAGTTAGCAAAGTGATTGTAATGCTATTCCTGAATTCCATCTTTGCATTAGTGGAAGACAGAGGGGATGGTTCCTGGGTGAGGGGGACATTTCTCACACTGACTTAGGGGGATGATATACAGTTGATTAACCATCTGTATTAGAACATGACTTTCAAAAGGACATTTTATGGGAGCTTAAATCTGTCTTAGTTAACTCTTAGCAGGGTGATCTTGTTGGCTTTTAAATCAGGGTCTTTTCTTATACAGAAATGACATTTTGGGTTCTCAAAAAAGTATGTATTCAGACTTGACATGAAACTAATAAGCCCAGAAAAATATAAAGCAGAAATCTAATAAAACATTCTAATGGTATAGTAAATCTGTTAATAAGAGGAAATACTTTATTTTCATAGTAAACTCTCATGCCACTTTCATGATCAATTTTCATATAGAGCTTTTGATACCATCTACTGAAGATGCTGACACATAAGCGAGCTGGGTCTCTGAGCTCTTTCTTGGCTGCTGTGCTGTTTTGTATGAGGGCTCTGATCTCCACTAGGAAAGAAAGCCTGTCTTCCCATGAGAATCCCATCTACTGACAAGAGGCAGGGAGAATGCCAATGGTGTGACAAACGGAGGGTGCTGAAAGGAAGGGGCTCAGGCAGACAGCCCTTAGGTGTCACTCTGCTTCAAGGACACATAGCTGAAGGATGGTCACACACAGTAAGATGATGTTCAGGCAGGCCTGCATAGACTGTGAAGATCACAGACCTGACCGCTGCTCCCTGCCCAAATGCTGGTGTGTATCGTGTTAGATTACAACTGACATGCTTGCTTGACAACCGTCTTAGCACAGTGCTGTGGTGACGTCAGAGGAGCTAGCTGACGGAAACTGGCTAACACAGAAGGAAACTTGGTTGTTTTAGGAAATGAACACACTCTCAGTCATAGGAATTCTGTTTTCTCTGTGAGACGTGCACTGAATGACTCCAGGCTGTGTGGATGGATGTTTGTGAGAAGGTGGTCAGCTATGACTCAGGTACCAACTCTACTGTCCCTGGTAAGCCTTGGAAAAAGGAAAAAGAATCTGGGACTTTCCCCTGTGGCCCTGGTAGCAGAATGGGCTGAAAAAGGTCAAGTAATTCTTTATTGTCTTCCTAAGAAAACGGAGTTGAGGAGAAAGCTTAGATCACACGGAATCCACTCCAAATGCGGCCATGACAGAAAAGTTTTCTGTCTTTGACAAGCAATGACCTCCCATTTCTCAGGAAGGTTTCATGGTGTCTCAAGGCAGACACAGCAGACAGAAGCCAGGCTGCTCAAGTTTGCCAGCCTTCTCCTTCATGCCCAGCTTGCTGACCTGCAGGGATGCTGATGAGCATAGTCATGAGCAGGCCCACAAAGCTCTTGGACAGTGAAATAAAGATCTGTGACCAGGTTCAAGTATGTCCACACACTGTTACCGGGGGACCACTGTAAACAATTATTATTATTTTTTAAGCAAGGATGTCGTAGAGTTTTGTGCATTTCTGCAGCCTCTTTTCCCTAAATCACTTGCAAATCGGAACTGTATTTATATGTGCACTTTTTGGGTATGGATTAGCCTCCTAAAGTACATAATTCCAATAATTATCATCGACAGAAGGGATGAATAAATTATGCTTCAAGCATAACAAAATTAACAGTAAGAATGTTTTGCATAAGCTTTCCTTAATGCATGTGCCTATGTTAAATTTAATATTCTAGATGACTGACATGATTCTGAAAGGCTCCCGATGAGTTAATCTTAAACTGTACCTCTGCCTGCTCTGGGACAAAGAATAAAATAGAATTTAAATGTTGCAGATGTCATGATGTTTTGAAAAGCCTTTTTAATTTAAGCAAAGAGTTATGATGTGAATTGCAAATTCTAACAGCCTGGATGAGTGTGTATCAGTGCCATGTTCTCTGTACACCAGAATGCAGGGATTAAGCTTCACGTCTTGTTCACAGAGTCAGAGCCAAGCCAGCCTCCTGCCCCTTGCTGGGCTCGGACTGCTAAGTAGTGAGAGGCTGTTTTTTTCCTCTTTCATGGACAGAGTATATTCATGGACAGATTCAGTTGGATCCTGGAAGAGAACGTCTTATCTCCTTCTGAGGGCCGGCAGATGCCTGGAGAGCAGGGCCCTTCATGTGAATGCCTGAGTTTGCACTTGGGTTGCCATGGTGTGTGCTGTCAGAAGGCAGCTCTGCTTAGTTACAGTATCTGCCCCATGGGAGAGCTGTGCGGAGGAGCAAGCTGGTTTGTGTGCTGCAGTGAATGGTGTGGGTAGGCTCGTTATGCCTTTACTTCAGTCTGCGTGTACGAATCACTAAATGTGTATAAAATTACAAAATTAGTAAGGAGGCTGAAATGATGGATACGAGTCCTTCTCTTCAGCTGCCTCCTGCAAAGTCTCTATACGGCCAGGCAGGCAGGAGGCCATCTCCAAGACACTGATCCTGAGACAACTGTGCACAGGGAAAGGTCCCCAACACAGCTAAGATTCTGCTCAGTCACACCCTGGTTTTACCTACATAGATACACAAGAGACACCGTTAATGGCGTGCTTGCGTACCTGTTCATTATCAGTAAGATTTCCAGGTAGTGGCTTTAGTGGAAAAGAGGAGATGGAGGTGTGAGTGTCCCTAGAGATTTTCTCCATCAACGCTGACTTGACATCTGGCCCATCTATTTCATTCACAGCAGCCCTGCACTTCAGTAGATATATGTGGATGTGTTTGTAAATGTGCACCATGGAGTCTGAAGACCCAGAAACTGGTCTAAGTAAAGCGAATTTCATTCTGGGCTTGTCTCCTAGGATGGAGACACACAATTAGAACCATGCTGTTCTTCCTGTGGACTTTAGTATCTAAGGAACTTTCCACTGGGCTCTATGAACTCCTGACAATTTCTTAGCCCTTGTTAGGGAATTGAAACCCAGATACAGGGCATTCTGAAGGTGTTCCTCTGAGAGGAAGGCAGGCATCCTTGCTTTCTTCTCCCTGGTGAACACGAGCTAGCTGCTCTTTTCCCGACCTGCCCTCCTGGTCACACATGCTTCCTGTCATCCTTGTCCTCTGCAGTGTCCTGCAGAAGCCGCTGCCTCTTTGCCCTGAACTCTCTGGGAATTTTCGGTGCACCATTTTCTGTAGCCTGGACTGGGGAAGTAAAAGACAAAATGACACGGGAGTGTGATGTTCTCACTGGGCTTGTTCTGACAGGAAAGAAAGAGAAACCCTAGGAGGTCCGAATGATTCCCAATATATGATTATATTTATAGATACAATCTCGCCTTGGCAGAGTGGAGAGCAACTGTGGTGGGCACATATCCTGCAAGCATGCGCTACCAAAGCTGTTTATAGCACCAACTGAGGAGGGCCTGTGGCAGAAGACAGCAGTCCACGGGCTGTGCCTGGAGTAGAAAACCTTGGTGAACACCAATGGTCCTAGGTATTAAGTTAGACCTTTTTTGTTTGTTTGTTTGTGCCTTTCCCATTAGGCCTGTGCTTTTCTCTTTACAGTGGTATCAAATAGCAGGGTTGCTGTGGTTAGCTAATACGGCTCTGGGTAGGACTATTTATTTTCTGAATAGATTTGCCTTTAACATAGTTGAAAGTGGAACATACTTTAAAAACCCAGTTAATAAAAAACATAACCTTCAAAGATGGTTGCAGTAAGGTGGTATAAAGTCGGGGTGACTGAGGACAGAGTCCTACAGGTGGTGTCCAGCCCCGGCTGGCACTATGTGATCATCTTCTTGACAACAGTGAGCTCTTTGTGAAGGTCGTTGAACTTAGGGCGGTTTTCAGGTTTGTAATCCCAACACTTCATCATGATTGTAAAAATCTCCTCTGGACAGTTCTGTGGGGCTGACATCCGGTATCCTGAAGATTCAAGGGAAGAGTTGAGAGCTCAGAAAGAGGGCTATTATCTAAATGCCCACATAGGGCATTATTCTATGTGTAAATATTAGTACCTTATGCAGTCAGTGCGGTAGAAAGCAAAGACCTGTGTCAGTGTCATAAATATGCTCCTGAGCATGCATGCGTGGGTGATGCAGAACACACAATTACAGAGCCATGTATTTGTCAGCAAGTCAGAGGTAGGCCCCTAGCATATACAAATGCCTATTCTGTTCTAAGAAGTAGCTTCCAGAATGATCAGACAGCCAGGGCAGGTGTGGCTGGGGTTCTACATACATTCAACAGTGAGCTGAGTGTTACAGGCTGGTGTCTAGCAGCGTTGGGGGCTCGTGCTAGGAGGTGTGGGTTCAAGGAAGGCAACAAGGCCACTCCCGCACTCAGGCAGTCATATGAACAGCGTCCCTCTTGTTGGAGGCTGTGTCCCACACACACATGTGTGGGGTGCTACTGCCATCTAGTCACCCTGCCTCTGTCTGGAGCACCCTGGTGTTTCTTTAGATCACAGCTTCTTGGAATTCCTTCTGGAAACTAGAAGCATTTTCACTTGCAGAATTAAGGGATTTATCTGGTGTGGAATTTAACACCACTCTAAGGCAGTCTACCTTCTTTCACCTCAGTGGGGTAGCTAATGGGAAGTTCGCTCTCTCCATGCTGAGAGTACCTGGCCTCTAACTGTGATACATCGGCAGGACTGCTATGTACACAGTTCACACTCGAGAACTGTGCAATTACGTTAGGAAACAAATTACAAAACCAAACACCCAAAAAACAAATAAACAAAACCAAGAATGCTTCAAATACGTTTACAGTTGTGTTGCCATGTTCACAGCTATGCTTAGTTGCAAGCTACCTAAGGGCCACAGGCCAGACAGGCTTCCAAATGTTTGTTTCTGTTCTGTAGGAGCCATAGCATCCATAGTATTCCAAAACAGACTTCTCCAACATCCTTCCTCTTTATTGTGTCCTAAAGAGCACTGTGACTCTTCTCCCAAAGCCAGTGCACGGGTGTGCCACCGGCACCACTGGCCTGGTGGGCAGTGATGTGAAGCACCGAGGCCTTGGCTCACCTCTCTCCACTTGCTCTCGTGCTTGCTGGTTTGTCATGCCAGGGTAAGGGCAGACTCCTAGGCTGAAGGTCTCCCAGAGGAGGATGCCGAAGCTCCACACGTCACTTTCAGAACTGTATCTCCCTGAAAGGGAGGAGATAATCACAACCCGGTGAGTGAATGGGAGAAGACAGTGGCTCTGGCTATGAGTGTCAGCTCGTCAGCCTCCAGACTGCACAGTCAGGCTTCCACAGGACACCACAGCAACATTGTGTTCTCGGCACTCGCCTTAATGCCAGGCCTAGGCTGGCTCAACTAAATGAGCTACAAATGGTTCTCATCCTCCCCCAGAACAAGGGTTCAGGCAGCATGCAGGCTGTGTCCCCGTGATATGTGGGTGAGAGGGTGTGTGTGCAGGTACACACACACATACACGGATATATGTGTATATATACACATAAACACACACACTTGGCACACACCAATGCCTAGGAGGTTAAATAAGTCATATTCCTACAGTTTGGTCTTCTGTGTCATTTTCTTTCCAGTAAAATAACAAACAAACTTAAAGCATTAAGGAAAGTTTCTTAACTTCAATTTTGTACTCATCACTGTTTGCAGATATTCTTACATGCTTAAAGGTCTCATTTTCTCCACTGATAGTTTCATTTGCAGAAAATACATTTCTCCATGTGGTCTGAATAGACTGGAAATTAACATAGCTGGCTGATAAAAACAACTTCAAATTACATGGTGTCTTGTTTTGTCAAATATCTTGGTGCACCTGTTTTATTGAGCTACATAAGCTGAACTCTTAGGAATGTTTTTGGTCGCCTTCAGCCGAAGCACAGAGATAAAATCCTACCCAGAAAGCCTTGTGAAGATGGATATGAAATCAGGGAGAAGCAGCAGAAATGTCCCTCCCAGTCTAACACATGGCACATATACACTGTCACAACTAAACCCCACCTGCAGTAATATTGATGGCATTTTCTTTCTGTTTTTGAAGTGAAACACACACACACACACACACACACACACACACACACACACACGTCTATATGCATATGATATAGGCTGGTCTTTATCTCCAGACCCTCCTACCTCTGCCTCTCCAGTGCTGGGTTACAGGCAAACGTCACCACACACAGCATGAAGGTCTCTTGAACCATAGCATTTCCTATCCATCTGCTACCCCAGGATTTGTAAATGACACTCCTAGAAAATGGTCACGTTCCTCTAAAACAGAATGGCCTCTTCCATTCTGGAAGAGAGTCTGCCTGTGCCGGGCGCAGTCCTCAGCCTGCAGCGCGTACTCATTATCCGCTGCAGCTGTGGAAATCAGCTTCCGGCTGAGCTGGGAGGTAATTATGGACATTGCCAGTGCTGCTGGCTTAGACAAATTACTTTTCTTCTCTACACATCAAGTCTTTTCATGAAACTCATTTGGTGGCTAAAGGTTAAGGCTAATTTTGTAAAGAACTTAAGTTATGTGGACTTACATTTTATCTGGTAAAGTGTTGTCCGGAGGAGACCAAGGAAAGGAGCCTTGTAAACAGGTCCCACTTGGGCTATGCCACCTGCCTGACCTGAACCTGGCTAATGTCACTGCAGAGTAAGCTCAGGGCACTGTGCTGCTTTTTCAAAGGTCTGACCCTCATGGTACCCAGTGGGCTGGAGAGAAGGCTCTACATTTACATATGCATAGGGGAGGAGATGTCTTGCCCAGGCCAGGTAGCCAACAATATGGAAGCAGAAAATGCTGAATCCCTCATTCCAGGGTCCCAGTAGTTCCACCACACCATTTAACTGAGAGGAATTTCTGCTTAGTTACGCTGTGGGCTCCACTGTAATCTCCAAACAAGCAGGTGGTCAATGGTTAACTTGTTAAATAATTTTTGAGACTATAATTACATAATTTCTCTCTTGACTCCACCCAAACCCTCCCATGTTCCCCTTCTGACTCTCATTGCATGCATGTGTATACATACATATTTCTAATTGTAGCCTCTTCAGTCCATATCCTGTTACTTGTGTGCATGTTTTAGGGGCTACCTATTGGTGTGCTCGTCCCTAGGAAAGACCCCTTATGTCACTCCCTTCTGGAAAACCTTTTCAGTAATGGACAGATGACTTTATTTCTTAGTTGAAGATCAATAGACTACCTGTTTCTTTATAAATCCTGTACTTTTGTTGAAAACTGGACTGGGAGTGGAAGAGATACAAGCCATATTGTCCAAGCGTCCTGTTGTTTAATTACTGGGGAGAGCTGAGGATTGGATGTGAGATGTCCCCTACAGGCTCGTGTGTGTGTGTGTGTGTGTGTGTGTGTGTGTGTGTGTGTGTGTGTGGTCAACGGTCCTTAAGGGGTGATGGTGTCTGGCAAGGCCAGGAAGCCTTGCTGGAGGAAGCAGGTGCTTATGCCTTATGCTCCAGCGCTGTTTCCTGATGCCATGTCTTCCCTGCAGGACAGACCATGTCCCTCTGGAAACAAGCCAGAAATAAACTCCTTCTCCCTTGAGTTTGACACACCCTAAGATCGACAGTCACACTTTACACCTCCATGGCTTGAGCATGAGCATAGAGAGGGGAATTAGGTGGCTAAAGATGGGGGGTGGGTGGGAGTGGTTGCGGTGCCCTTTAATATTGCCTGACTCTTTAAAAATGTTTTAAGTAACACTAACAGCACAGCTTAATCCAACAGACCTAAGCCAAAGCTTCTAGAAGATGGGTCCTTGGACAGAGGACCGTTTTTATCTCCCTGACCTCTTAATGGGAGACCTGGGCAATATTCCAGCAGCCTGGGGCAAGCACGAGGGATCAGTTGGGAAGAAAGGAATAGGAAGTAAGTGCAAACCTGAACTACAAGAAGTGAGGACTTACATGAGATAATTGCTGTCCCCAACCCTGCTTAAAAAAGCAAAACCAACTGCAGTAATCCTCCATCATAAACTGTGAGCTCCTCAGGCTGACCCTGAGGCCGTGTTGTTCTCAGGCACTTCCTCTTGGACTGGACAATCAATACTAAGCTGGCATCTGTGTCTACAGTCTCTTCCTCATCACCTAAAGTTTTCTGCATCTTACAAAATCCTTATCAAAGGCAGTGAAACAATGTCCCCGAGTGTCAGTCAAAGACCTTCTTACTTGTCCTTTTTACTTAAAAATACTTTACATCTGTCTGGTCCTCGTGTGTAATGTTGGCCCCTAAATTTGTAAATGTAGGCAGGCATTCATTAAAGCACAGTATGATCAAGAGGCCCATTTTTACTAGCCACAGCACTTAAATCGTGAGAAAAAAAAACCCAGTTACAAAGGTTTTTACAAATGCTTTGTATCTAAAGAAAACCTCTGTGCAAATACGAGTGTTTTAGTCTTATCTTTCATGCAGTTTGCCACCCATAGGGAGTAGCACCTACTTCAGAGAAGAATCCTGTGGGAGATGACCGGGACTCCGCTGAACCCTAGATTGGTTTACAGTCACTAGAAAGCTCACAAAAGCCCCTCTTGCTGGCAGGAGGCATCTGACTCAACCTCAACAAGCCAATTACAGTCAGATTTTTACTTAGAAAAAAGTTTGGTGGCTCTTCAATAAGTTAAACTGGTTTATACTTGAAAGATTCGTTAGTAGGTGCAGAAAACACCCTTGTATTAAAATACAGTACTAACCATACATCTAACAACTGTGGTAACATGCACTGACTCTCATGTGTTGTCTTCTGAGTTTCTTACCATAGAGATATTTTAAAAAATTTCAGTGGAAAAAAGAAATTCCTGCTCTTATAAAAAGCAATACCCAACTCTCTCTTTGGTCAAGATTTATATGAGTGCCAGAGGCAGAGGCTGAGCCCAGGATCCTGCAGGAGACTTGACTGACAATTTTGAACCTTAGATGAGATTACTGGATCAGTTACAAGACATTCAAACCAATGGGCCAGAGCCACAGCAACACCGGATGTACAGCTGTGCAGGTAATCGCATTCTGCACAGAATTCTCAGACGTCTAGTCATGTTCACTGACTAGCAATCCTGCACACAAGAACACTTCTGTCTGTGTCCAAGAGCAACACTCATTCGGTGTTGCTCCTCGAGTAGTTCCAGCCCGGATGCTGCCTTACCCTAGCCACACTTGTGAGTGCTTACTATCAAAAGGAAACCCGGAGTATTCATACCGTAATTAAGAGCTTCCGGTGCTGTCCATTTAATAGGAATCTGCTTTAAGCCAGAAGATGAATACACTCCACCGTCTTCTTGCCGAGACATTCCAAAGTCACTGATTTTCAGAGTATTATTTTCACCTACCAGGCAGTTCCGTGCAGCCAGGTCCCTGGGTTATAACAAGATGCAGAAAACACCCATTAAAACACACTGAAAGCAGCGGTCACATTTCTGACTTCCACCCTTTGGAACTTCACATCTGCAATGTATTTATAATGAGGTGAAGAATGCTTGTGATTTACCAGACTCCCCATCAATTCTGTCACAGGTAAGAATCACCCAGGAGAACATTTGCATATGGAGCAGGCACCAGATAGATTTCCATTTAAATAGGAAAAGCCCAGATTCTCCATTAGAGGAAAAAACAGAGGTGAGCATTCCCTAGGGCAGCCCTGCCCAGGAGCGGCTGGCATAAGGGACTGTCAGCTACTGTGCACAAAGTGACTCAGTCACAGTCGCTGCTGAGTACCGCAGTGTGCTCAGTGTGACTGAGAAATGGGCTTTTCATTTTGTACACTTCTAGCTTATTATACGTAAGCAGAGGCATGTGGCTGCTACAGTAAGAGACCAGCTCTAGAGCCTCCCTAAGAAGGGGAAAGGCTGGGGTGGTGAGGAAATGAACAGGTGAAGCTCTACTCGGTGACTTGATTCTCTATCCTCCCAGTTGTACTGTACCCACTGCAGGCTGAGTCATATGGATAACAGAGTAAAGTCTCTTTCCCAGGAAAAGGGAGGGGATGCAGCAACCAGATCCATCTATAAAGTTGTGGGTAGGTACATGACCATATGACATGATTTAGATCTAAAAAGCTTGGGTAAAGGGACAGACTCCCAGGAGGGAGTCCTAGTGGACAAGCTCCTGGAAGGCCTCTTTGATAATTGCATTTACTCAGACCCGAGGGAAGGGTGTGTAAGAGATGGTTTCCTCCCAACATGCCTTTCTTCCACATTAGTAAGAGAACCCAGAGTTTAGCAGAATGTTTTGCCCATGGTTTAAAGCATGAAGCTTCCCAGTGTCCTCTGCAGTTGGGTGCAGCGGTGCTGGGCAGTGAACTAACTGGCAGCTGAAGAGCTGTGTCTAGTGTCTGAGCAATGTGCTTTCCCTCACTCCCTTCTGCTAGTTTGAACATGGACATGATAAACAGGAAGGTGTGAGCAGGGGCACCAGAATAACCCCCCTAGAACAGCAGGAAATAGAAGTAACCCAGGCTCCTTGAGTTCTAGGGAGTTGCCAGACATGTCCTGTGATTGCATTTGCTTTATGAGAAGGCTTATGCTATTGAAGTGGCTTTCATTTAACTCGTGTGTGAGTGCTTATAACAAGAAGCAGTAGATTCAGTGGTAAACTTGGATTTGGATGCCTTGAGTGACACAGGAGAGAGTAAGAAGGGCTTCAGCATACAGGAAGCACCCATGCACTGGGTGCCGTGCAGAGGATGCTTACAAGAGTGTATATGCAGGCTGGGGTATGATGGGGAGGAAGGCTAATACAGGAGGGAGATGTGACCATCACAGAGGTGCAGCTCTTGCAAAAGCACATGGGTCCTGTCCAGACGAGTATGTGGCACATGGTAGGTGCTCAGGAAACACATCATGAATGGGCAATATCTTATATAAATGTTCCAGGCTGAAGACATCCATTCTGGTTTTTCATTTTAAATTACTTTCTCCTAAGTAAATAGCTGGTTTCTACCTACTTGTTTTGGTTTCTACCTACTTGTTTTTGGAACACACATCTAAAACTTTTTTGGAAGTCTTGAGTCATACTTAGAGTTGCTCTGTGAAAAGAGGTCTCACTGGGCCCTGGCTGGCTTTAAACTCATTTGATCCTCCTGTCCCAGCATCCCAAGGGCTGTGGTTGCATGCATCATCATGCTAGGTAAGTCTCATTTGTATCTTTAGCAACAGACACATAAACATCTAACGGGGGATGCTGTTTCCTAACGGTATTCAATTAACCTTGCAATTACTGAACACAATTAGGATCAGAGAAACGATATTTTCCCTTTTTAGCAGGGAACTTGGCTGGCTGTCCCTACAGCCATTCACAAAGAAGCACTTTGCTGATTTGCTGGAACCAGTTTTATTCATCAGATCAAGTCTCACAATGGAGAAAGATGGAGGAAGCCCAAATTAAAAACTGAATCTGACTCACTGCCCAGCTTTTAAATGTGGCAGCTCACCACACACTCCCACTGGGGGAGTCCCTGCCAATGGAAGTGACAGGGATGGCTGGCTTATTATGACTGCCTCATCCGACAGAAGCTGCTACCCATGTCCTCTTGGGAACTCCAGCCTTACCCATGGCAGAGCTGGCAATACTGCATCCCAGGTAGGTAGGTTCTGCTACCCAATGGTGTGGCCTTGGCATACAAAGCTCTGTGTTACTTATCTGCCAAACAATCCTTGGCAGGATTAGGAGAGACAATGCTGACAAACTAGCAGCATACCATAAATACAGCATCAACTCTTTCAGTAAGCTACTGTTGTTTTTTCCTTCTTGTTTATAGGTTAGTAGTGTTACTTTTGAAACTACTACTGTCACACGAGGCCCTGGAACAACATATGTAAATCATTTTCCAAAACAAGTCCACGTGTGAGTACGTCATGATCACAAAGGAAAGGGGCAGCACCCGGAAGCATGCTTGCAGAGATAATCAATGATGTTCACACACTTCCACAGGCTTTGACATTTTCTTGAATTACTGAAAGAATAAACATGCTAAATCTCTCATGTGGGTGAAGAGCTGGCTCATTTGTTTCTGGAGGTGACACTGCAAGTCTTTCTGCAGTGCTTCCCTGCTGTAGGAGAGCACTGCACACTGAAGTGAGGCCCAGACTGGGGCTGGTGCCTGTCTACTGACCAGGCCCACACCAGGCCACATGTCACTCGCGGTGGTAGATTTCATGACCTGCCTGCCTGTTCCGGGGATGAAGAGCAGAACGTTTTCAGTCCCGTCCTAACAGTAAACAGATCTGAATCTGCTGTCAGAGTTCACGGAGATGATCTGGTCAAGAGGCTGTGGCTGCATTTAATTCAAAAGATCTACTTCTACTGTTTCATTGCTTTCAAGAGGAAAACTATACAGCATATTAAGTTCTGAATCCAGGTAGTCTCCAAAACCATTTTGAAGATTTGTTCTCTCACAGATGTAAGATCATAATGCATTCACATACTGATTACAACTAAGACCTCCAGGTAAGCTGGTTCAACAAACAAGATTTTTAGGATTCATGTGTGTGACTCTGGAGTGCGATCAAAAACTTGGAAAGGCAACCCAGGTGTTTCCTCTTCCTTCCATTGCTCTTCCTTTTGCAGCTCCCCCAACCCCCAAAGCAGGCACAGAATGGGCACCTGACCTAGAAATGAAAACTCCAATGGCAGCTCTGTCTTTTCACCAAAGTGATACTTACAGGCTAGGGTAGGGAATGTTAAGAGAAAATAGGAGAGGCTCGCCTGATCCACATGTAAGGATGCATGCCTCAGCTCAAGCCCCAAGTGACTGTTTTGTGGGTCACTCCAACACTCAGATAACTCAACTAACATTTAAAGCACAACAAGGTCTAAGATTAACAGACCTTGCTACCTAACAGCAATAAAAGCAGAAGTTTAGTCTGGACCTAATGATATTTGTGGTAATGATTCTGTTCTGCAGCATGCTTTGCTAGGGACCCCTGAGTCTACACACACAGTAAGACTACAATTCAAACTGCTTAACAGGTCAGAATTTTAAAGTATACATAGGCTTGTAGTTCATTAGGTGGCACGTAAACATAGCATGCTGGGAAGGCCTCAGGTTCATCCAACAGCACCCTACCCAGCCTCAAGTGACTAGTAAGTCTAGATTCTAAAGTAAAGGGGAAATGTAATCAGCAAATGCCAATCTTGGATAACTAAAAAAACAAGCTTCATGGCACCCAGTAAGAGAAAACATGTTTGTATGGAAAGGCAATTCTTGGCAGAAATGTAGAAATATTACAACATCTGAAAAAACAAACACTTGTCAGGTATACAGTGGACTCGTCTCAACATTCAACACATTCAAGGATCAGGAAACAGGCAAGCCAAAGAACACAAAGAAAACAGAAAAATGTGGACAGGGTTTCAGGGACTTCAAAAACAACAACCAAAACATGAAGGTAGAGATGGGAATCACAAAATAACACGCATAAATAGAGAAACATAACGGTGAAGCAGAAACTTTGTTTGTTGAAGTGTATGTACATAGTTAAGAATGTCTGTGACGTCCTGTAAGATGGAACCCATACCTGGCACGTACATCCAGCCAAGAATCTGGGGCTGGAGAGGTCATAGGAGAGCCAAGTCATTTTGCACACAGATTAATACAACTCTCAGTCCTCATCAGAAAGTCTTTCAACACAGACCCACAACTGCCCAAGTGTAGAGAAAAACAGACTATAGAATGCTCAGCCCTAAGTTGGATATTTTTAATCACACTCCTGTAGTAGAAAATGATTTAAATTCTGGCCTGGGGTTTCTACCCCTCCTTTGGTTATTAAGTTCTTGGATAAAAGACACACACAGTCTTTATATTGTTAATATGCCTTAAGTAGCACAATTGCTGGGCAGCTGCCTACCCTCCATGCTGTTAGAGTCTACTTTCCTATCGATAACCTCTAGTTATTACTTATTATTTTCTATGTTTCACCTGGGCTGCTCTTAACTCCAACTGGGCAGCCCCCAGGGCCACATTTTCATGGCTCAGCTATCCCATGGCAGCTTCTCCTTCCTGTTCTCATCTCTCCAAACTCATGAAACCTAAACCCCACCTATATCTCTTCTGCTAGCTATAGGCTGTTGGCATTTTTATTTACCAATCACAATTTATGTGCCGACTCTCTTGTCTCTGGGGAAACCAGTCATGGGGGCCCCAAATTAGCATTAGGGCAACCCACTACATTTGCCCCTTTTTTGTCCAATTAAATAGGCTCTTTTCTCTAAGATATATTTTGAACAAAATTTTAACAATTATGCAACTTATAAGGTATAATATACACTTATAATGTCCAGTCTAAGATAAAGTATTTTATCATCTATCCTAACTTAATAAGTTCATAATTCTATACCTCAATAATGTTTGATTTTAACTTGTATTAGCATATGAAAACCATCCTTTCAAATCTAGAAAAA
The DNA here is from genome assembly GCF_900095145.1 of Mus pahari. Classification (NCBI taxonomy): domain Eukaryota; kingdom Metazoa; phylum Chordata; class Mammalia; order Rodentia; family Muridae; genus Mus; species Mus pahari. Next base: position 30,943,159 of record NC_034607.1, on the reverse strand, counting down.
TCTACAATGCTAAACAACTATTCTGAGACTATAACTATTTAGTTTTGAACTCTATCAAATTTAGGAAGGAATATATATTTGAGTATGCAGGAACATAGCTTCCAAGATTTAAACAATTGGCAGAGATGGCCAACTGCCTGGACATTCCCCAACGTTCCTTATAAAATTGGAACATCTATATTCAGCCTTTTGGTCCAGAACATCTGACAGACCTTAAATGAAGAATGAATTAAGGAGGGCTAGCTTACGCTGTCTTATCAGAGCTTAGTGGTTGACTATCTGCATCCATTTGTCCTTTATGGAAAATGAAATTAGGGCATTGTCCAGTGGCTATGTTATTACAATTGAAGCAGCTCCACATGGAGGCATTGATGCTCATCTCCTTTGACGTGGAATGGCTACTGTTAGGAGCAGATCTGCCTTGTAATCAAAAGATCTTTTAATAATGAAATGATTTTAAATGCCATATTCTGTGGATCTCTGATGCTTCTGAAGATCATCTATCTATATATATATATATCACTGAATTGTTAAATATTGATTATTTTTAGCTATTTACTGTTTGAATAACCTTGAAGACATTTTTATCATAATTAACTAAATTAGAATCTGACTTGACAATGAGTTTGACTATCTGACTATTAACTTGCATTGCTTAATTATTTTATACAGTTTGAAGCAGCAGCGATCAAAAGGACTGGGTCTATCTAAGCTTTGTATTTTTAAATGAGTTGGATAAGCACAATGCTTAAGAGTAACAAAATTAATTTTAAATTTTGTATCACTATATAAAGATTTATACCAATGAAAACCTTAAACCTGTATCAATATATAAATTCTGTACCAATGTAAGAAAAATTTTCTAATTTTTTATAAAGTTACTATATTCCTTTTTTCTTTTTCAACCCCTTTCCTGTTACCTAAGAAAGAAGGATAGAGAAGAGGGAAGAAACGATAAAAATCCCTGAGTCTAAGCTCTCTTTAGTGTCCTCTCTGTCCAAAACTATAATTTATAAAATTATAATGAAAAACATATTGTAGAATGCTCAGCTGTTAATGGGATATATTTATTATACCCCCTCTTTCCAAAACTCAACCATCTTTGGAGAACAGAAAGAGTGTAAATTCAGAGGCAGTGAATCACTAAAAGGAAACACACACACACACACACACACACACACACACACTCACACATAAAACCTTTGTGAATTCCAGATAAATATGAAGCAAGTACCTAAACATATCCTTAAGCATCAAAATCTATGGGAAATATTTAAAGATCTTTAAAGTCAACAGGGACAATAACATCAAATGAAAATGTTTCAAATGATTGTAGATTTCTCAAAACAAATGATGGCAGACAGAAGACATCTTTAATTTGTTGGAAATTTCTTAAGTTGACTCGCAGCCTCCATATTCTCTCTATCAACATATTAACAGGTACATTTGTCAACTCAGAAAATCCAATAGAGTTAAGGACATTGTTAGATAAGAAAAACTAAAAGTATTCAATGACAGCATATCTACTTTACCAGAAATGCTAGAAATGTGCAAAGCCAAACAATACTGGAAATCAATGCCAAGAGGGAACAACCCTGAAACACAGGGAAAGGAACACTGCTCTTTCATCTTTGTTTTCTAGGGTAAATCTGAATAGTAAAATCAAATATAAAGGCACTACCTTACCAGGATTTCAGTGTGTCCATGTGAATGTTAGACATGGGCTGCCAAGAAGATGGCTCAGTGGTTATGATACTTGCCTAGTCTGATCCCTGAGATGCAAAGGGTGGAGTCAGAGAACTGATTCCTGAAAGCTGTCCTTTATAGGCACTCCATGACCCTCCCCCAAATAAACAGATATGACACATGGAACAGTCACCATGCAACAACTAGACAGTGACATAAACTGATACTGCAGAAAATTCAAGGAAAGGGATTTAAAAGATCAAGATTGGAAAGGGTTTGTTACAGATTCTATAAGCAAACCCCACAATTTTCCAAAATTGCCATGAAAATCTAAACAGCTTTCCTTCTGTGAATGAAAGTCACAAACCCTCCCCAAAGTCTGCTGCGATGCTTCACTAGTTTCTATCACACACTCATGGAAGACAGGACATCAATGCAACTTTTGAAAAGTATAGAGTTGCTATCTAAGTCATTTTACAGGGTCAGCAAACCTCAAGTCTTGAACAGGGCAACAGACATAGCAGGCATGAATGACAGCGTAAGAACTAGGGAAGGTAAACAGAGTTCAGGGACCGGATAAGAGAGCATGATGTGGGCTCCCATAGTTCAGGAACTGGATGAGAGAACATGGTATAGGCTCTGATGAAAGTTAATCTGGGCTAGTAGTCAAGGACATGATAGAACATTCGGTGGGAGCAAAAATGCAAGTACAATGCATGTATAAGCAGGCATGATGTGAGCCCTGCTGCATTTATTCTATAGCAGTGGGAGGTTTGCATGGGGTTTCATACTCTGAGAAACATGGATTTTTTTTTTTGAGATATCTTATATGAAGTACTGCCCAACAACTGTTGGAAAATACACTCAAGTCCTTCCCTAACATAGGCAGGTGAACCTATGGTGGACAACAGGAGAATTCCTAGCTGGCCAAGTACAACTGCAAACTCCATACATTCTTTTCTATTCCTTAGACAACACAGGAGTTAAGCAGAGCTGAAAATCAAATCCACAATCACTAATGTCCCAAAAGTGCAGAGGGACTCATCTTGTATTTAACTACTGTAGTCAGTGTGGGTGGCTCAAAGATTTACGAAAAGGGTTCTTTCTCTGAGTTGTCAGAGAAAACATTGTCAGTGTGATTATTTTCCACAATCTGTGGACTGCATTGTGACAGGAAATACTGACTCTCTAGAGGTCATCTCTGGCGTAAATTTTAAACAAATACTGGTTCATGGTTAAACCTCTTAATAGTCTAGGCTAGATGTAAAGTTCATGTTAAAAGACACTGATGAGTAGAAAGTGTTTAATTCCCTTTAGTTCACAGAGCGGTCAGATTTCAATGCTAATGCAACACACGTGTCTTAAGCACATGCACTAGAGACCAGCAGCCACCACAGGCCAGAGTGAGCAGCACTGTGAGGACCATCTCCCCAGGTCACTGCAGTTACCTAAGAGACACCTGGAAAAGTTGCTTAAAAACTTCATTCACACCTATTCTGAGGGTAGGGGAGGAAACAGAACTTTTATTTCTAGGTAACAATAACAAATACCACACAGTGTTAGTCATTCACTAATGTACAACAAGGTTTAAAATGCTGCCCAGAAAACAGATGCAGAGACTCACAGCCAAACATTAGGCAGAGCATGGAGAATAATCTGAAAAAGCAGAGGAGGGATTGTAGGAACTGGAGGGGACAACACCACCATAAGAAACCTCACAAGATCAACTAACATGGGCTCATAGGAGCTCACGGAGATTGGACTACCAACCAGGGAGCCTGCAAATGCAACACATACTGTGAGCTGGGAGACCCAGACACTTTCTGCACCAAGGTGAGGGCAGAACGGGCCAGTCCGTGCCTGTGCAGGATTGCTTCTGGAGGGGGCATGTGCAGGCCATGCAGTCAGAGGTCAGCAGCAGCTGCACAGATGACGACAGCGTCAGAAGCAGGACAGCAGTGAGCAGACGCTTACAGGCAAACAGCAACTCCAGTAACAGCGACAGGGAACATGGAGGCCGCCTTTGAGTATTTCAATAATAAAATCACTAATGGAAGAGAGGGTCGTTTAAGTCCGAGCTGTACAGAAACGAGCAGAGTGATTATGGAATCACACACACCATCTGTATGCGTTCCGATTCCTGAGCTGGCAGTGCCGTCACTGTGGGTAGCAGTTCTGTCTACTTCACTGCTAGGCTTATTTGAAACAGGATGCCTCTGGGAACAGGCTCTGGGAGCAAATGTGTCTTTGAGAAGGAATGAGTGAGTTCTCTTAGCCTTTTCAGCTATAATCTCAAAACCAATTATCTTTTTAAGGCTAACTTAAACTTAATGCAGTACAGATATGCTGTGACTGACTATGACTCTTACACAAGATAAGCCACTGGCTTTATTTCCTGAGTGCTTCTGTGATTCATCATGTTAGCTATGCAACAAAGCAAGTATTAACAAACTACCATGAAATTATTGTCTAATAGCACACCAGGCACCTGGAAGAGTATGTAAAGGTTTTCCTTAAATTCTGGGCCATATTTGTGAAACTATGTAAAAAATAAATATTAAGCAGCATTAACATTTTTAAAGAAGTAAATGTTCACTGTTTAATATAAAATTATATACACAAAATAACTTTATTGTTTCTTCCGATAGTAAAAGAGTGGTTCTTATTTTTATTCCAATATTCAATTTTTTTATCTCTCTACAACTCATCTTCCAAAATAAAACAAAGAATTCCACCTACAGTGAACTAGTAATAACTCAGGAAGATGAATAATGCTTTTGTTTTTCATGAAAATGAAAATGCCTTCCTACTTCTAAGGCACTATGACAAAAAAAAAAAAAAATCCCCAAACACACTTGCTAAAGAGCAAGGAGCAAGTGTTGGGTGCAGTAATGTCAGCAGTGCTGAAGAGTATCGGGTAGGAATTCAATAGTGTATTTAGTTCAGTGTGGTCGTGACTGCAGCAGACTGATGTACCTCCTCCCAATGTGTCCCTGCTGTTTCCTAGCCCCCTATTATGATGGTATTAGGATGGCAGCCTGAGAGACAGGATTGGGTATGAGCGTGGAACCCTCGTGAATGGGTTAGTGCCCTTACAGCAACAGGGAAGCTAGCTCTGTCCTCCCTCTGCTCTCTACCTGAGAAGATGGCTGCCTGCAAAAAGGGAAGCGGGCTCTCCCAGGAAACAGATGTGCTGGGCACCTTGATCCTAGAACACTTATCCTCTGAATGTGAGAAACACATTTCTCTGGTTTGTAAGCCACCCACATTGGCGATTCCTCATTTCCTGGCAGTCTAACTAAGTCAGTGATTAGAAATACAAAACAATTCTGAAGGAGGTCACAAAATGAAGCCAGAAGATGTGAAAAGGGGATAGGACATATAGGTGAAGAGGGAGGAAGGGTTACGAGAAGGCTGGGTTGTCATTCAGAGAGAGTGGGGGGACAATAACCAGAATGTATTGCGTACACGTATACTACTGTCAAAGAAAAAATTTAAGAAAAGCTAAAGATAACTGGTGTAAACTATATAATAGTTGATGGCAAAATTCTCACCCATAGAGAGTCCTAGCTTCTTAGCAAAGGGACATGACAAAGTAGGGTAAGATCACCAACCCAGCAAAATTCCCTGGCTCGTAACACACAGAAGAATGCCATTCCTTTACACCAGGGAAGCACAGGTTCCTGCCTGTGAGTGGCTCACTTGTTCAAGGAAAAATCGGTCTTGCACAAAAGATAACATGAGTCTGCAGAGGACCCAGAAGAGGGCGTGAGCGAAAGGGAAACACTTTCTGCTGGAGAAGAACTTCCCTGGCCTTAATATTAACAAGTTAACTACAGAAACAGCCTCCAGCTATGGTTAGAAAGCTGTAATCCAGCTAACAGTTGACTGCTCATGAACAATGGAGCTAGAAGTAGAATTCAGGCCCAACAGTCTACACCATGAGCAGTAGGCAATGGCTTCTATTACAGTCTTACACATTTACTTTGCTCTTTATCTATGGTGTTTATGAATGACAGATACCCCAAAGTCTCCAATAGACCCTAAGAGACAGAAACTGAAAAAGATTATGCACAAAATGCAAGGATAAAGTAATGGACCACACTGGGGTTTTTGCCTAGTTTCCACACATGACCTTCATGAGTTCAAGACCATTCCTAAAAGAAAGTTCAGGCACTGGAGGCTTACTTTTATTAATAGTTTAATTTCTGTCTATTCAGAAAAATCCTCAGTGCTTTTGTAGTTATATAACTGGTCTGCTCACCAAGGTTTCCCTCTGCTTTCCTCTATGACCCAGAGATGTGACATTCTGGCAACAGAGACACTTTCAGAGGAGTGCAGTGTGGTTCAAGAGCTACCACTCTTTGTCTACGCTGGCATTTAAACTTGAGAAGAGATGATGTTAAAGGCATAAGCTAGGAAAGCAGAGAAGGCAGGAAGGGCAGCTTGAGCCAGGATTTTGTTGAATTTCCTACACAGAAGCAAGATTTAACAGCTCTGGTTGTGAACAGCTGAACCAGAGAAGGAATTCTGTACAGCGGTTGGTGTCAGGCACAAGATGTGACTGGGCATTTCTAGAAAAGCTCTCCTGCTTTGAAACATTTATAGAGAATGTTTGAAATTATGCATATGGTATTCCTTTCACAGAAGTTACTCAGATCCCAAAATAGAAAGGAGGGAAAAGTAGTTCAAACCAGTTGTGCTGATACCCAGTAGGCTCGGGGAGTCCCCTCTCTTCATTTGACTCTTCTCCGTTTCTTCCCATGGGGTTTGCAGACAGCATCATGACACCTGGAACCCGAATGCCTGAGAGGCACTTTACAGTTCCACAGCCAGCTTTTAAAATGTCAGGGGAAGAAATCTACACAGGGCGCCTTCCTTCCAGTTCCTTACATGTGAAGGCACAGCTCTCATCCCAGCCAATCACTAGTGTGTGGCTGAGACAGAGACAGGCCATTCTGTCATTTCTCCCCTCTCAAGCATGTGACTTCAAAGCTCAAGCTAGAACAAAGGGAGGAACTGGGTCTTCTGTCACATCAATAACCACTATGCGAAAATGAAAAGCAGGTGATATAGAAGAAGCCCATGGACTGTTAAGGTGTGGACTGTCTGCTCTGTGGATGTTGTGCCATGTACTTTTGTGCAGAGCCAGGATGAAAGGATTGGGAAAAGAGAGAAGCCTGGGTAACTCCTGCTCTCCAGCCCATGACTCTCAGTCATCATTTTGACCTTCAAATGCACCTAAAGTTTGTACCTACGAAAAGTGTTACTTTCAGCAGCTTCCATCTCAGCCATTGTCTTGGTTAGGGTTTTACTGCTGTGAGCAGACACCATGACCAAAGCAACTCTTATAAAGACAACATTTAATTGAGGCTGGCTTACAGGTTCAGAGATTCAGTCCACTATCATCAAAGCAAAAACATGGCAGCATCCAGGCAGGCATGGTGCAGGAGAAGCTGATCGTTCTACATCTTCATCTGAAGGCTGCTGGCAGAATACTGGCTTCCAGGCAGCTAGGGTGAGAATCTTAAAGCCCACACCCACAGTGACACACCTAGGCAACAGGGCCACACCTTCTAATAGTGCCACTCCCTGGGCTGAGCATATACAAACCATCACAACCATAATCCATGCATTGCATTTTGGGAAAGAGGATTCTATTGACAGGTTTCAGAATCTGTCTAGTGTTGACTATGCCATCAGCTACACCTCCACTTCTCCAAATTTACTATCCTATAGCTTTAAGAAGTCAGCTTCACTTTTTCCTTGATATACTGTCTCCCTCATAAAATGTTCCACTCGTTAAAGCCTGTGCCTTGAGAATTACCGTCAGCATTCTCATCCATCCACTCAGTCACTTGATAACCAGGGTGATCCCTGTATGACCCAGGCGTGCTTACCGCAGGGTTTGATGTACGTGATTACAATGTAAGGAAGGATTGGTATAGAGTCCGAGAAGAAGCACACAACTGTCCTGGCGGCAAAAGCATATGAAGATTATCCTTGAAGCCCAGCTTGGCAGTTCATCCCTGTAGTTCTAACACTAGGGGCTGAGGCGAGATGCTTGCCATGAGTGTGAAGCCATGCTGAGCTGTACAGTAGGTTCCAGGTCAGCCTGCGTTACAGTCTGCAACCTTGTCTCAGACACACAGACACCCCAAAAGGATGTCTGGTTGGCGAACAGCAAACAAGCCAGGAAGCAGGGAGAGAGCTGGGCCTCTTGAAGGAAGAATACGGTTTAAAATGCAACTTAATAGGCTGAGAATAATTCAAGAAGTTTTTTTCCCCTCTCACAGAAGTACCACATTTACTGTGAAAAAACTTGTAAATATAAAAACAGGGCAGAAAGAGAAGACAGAGGGTCACTACCATGTGACTAACTAGAGATAACAGCCATCAACAGCGCGGTGGATATGCCTGAGTTGTTTTTTCCTACAGTTCATCGGTCATGTGTTTTTAAAGCAAGCAATCAGCACTATCTACCTGTTTACCCAGCAATGCATTAACTCTCCTTTTCAAAATAATTATTTATCCAATAAATAATTGGATATTTATGATGGATATAATGACATTTTTGAGATTATTTTAATATTAGAACTCACTTTTAGTGAGTATACTGGAACTCGTGGACAGATCCACATTTATTACAGGTATTTCATGGTAGCTTTTAAGAATGTGAATATACCCAAAGGACTCTTTACAGACTCTTTTATCTATAGAGATACTCACACATTCATATCGATTTACACTCTGTTCACAATAGCAAGGAAGTAGAATCAGCTTAATGAAATTGTGGTACACATATACAATGACATTTTATGTTGGAATGAAGAAAAGTGAAGTCATGAAACTTGCCGGAAATGGATGGAAGTGGGAGACGTTATACTAAATGAAGTAATCAGACTGAGAGATAGACACCTCCAGTTCTCTCTCACATGCAGAGCTGACTTTTTGATTTTTATATTTATGGGGGAGTCAGTGTAGGTACAGCTCATAAATTACAAAGGGACCTAAAGAGGTAATCGAGTTTTAAAGGATGAGAAGAATAAAAATTATTACATATACACATATTACATATATGTGTGTGTGATACATGTGGAAGATTACTGCACACACACAGGAGGAGGGAGGGCAGGGAGGTAGGGAGAGGAGATCAGCATGGGAGAATCGACCAAAACATGGGCATGAAAGTGTCACAGAGGAACATAAAAAAGAGGAGGCGGGATCTAAACCAGGTGAGAGACGGGCTCAGAATCATCAGGAGCTGACACGCGTGCAGGTGGACAGTGGGACACGCCTCAGACAAAGTGGGCACTCCATTTTTAAGGGGTCCAGTGCATACTCAAGCTGACTGTGGAGACAGTTGGATGCTAGCTGTTTTCAGAGACAAGGTATTTAGTTCTAGGGAAATTATGAACAGAGCTGAGACTGAGAGAATACCAACATGCAAGAATGCAGGAGATTGGATGATGAACAGAGGCTAAAATTCTAGCAGCCTAGAGATTTCCAGTGAGATATTCTTCCTGTCAACATTTCTGTTTACTAGTCCGTCTCAGACTCTTCCATGTCTTTCTATAAAGTACAGATTACGTTCACAGAGAAGATGCCTCTCCCTTTGCCCACTTCCCTTCATCTAGCTGAACCTACTCACTCTCTAACACCCGACTCATGCATCGTCGCTGTTGGGAGCTCTCCCTGGAGTGTTACCACTGCACACTGCAGCATTCTCTCTGAGTAGGAAGCACAGATTTTTTTTTTTAACTGTCCTGATATGCCATGAACCTTTCATGTGTACAATGTCAAGTCTAAGCACATGCTACATAATCGTTCTTAATTCATGCTTCATGAATAAATGCATGGGTTCCCAAATAGCACCCCAACCAGGAAGTAAAGGGAAACCAGCTTTATACCAGAAACATTCTGGGTAGACAAACTGAAACCCAAGAGTCACTAAGGAAAATAAATCAATTATTTCTAGAAGCCCTGTCTCACAGTGTAAAATCTATCAAGGCACTGGGGCCCAGGAGTGGGCTTGTTAGGGAGCTGTTTGAGATGCACAGTATCAGATAAAGAGTATCACTGCCCATGATCAAATAAAACCAGGAGCATTGTCCACTCCAGCAGGTGGTTCCACAGAGAAGACAAATGGTTTGCAAAATTAAAGTCCAGGCATGACAAATCAAGGGGAACAGAATTTAAAACAATGGAAACTTTAGAGCTTTTCCCCATTGCTGATCACAGCAGTAAATCCCATTCTAAAGTGTTTTCATAGAAATAGTTACTGAGAAAAATTTATGTAACACTGAACTGCCAGCAGATATAAAAACTTAACAGAACATCTCAGATGATAATTCAGACCTAATTTAATCTAATCGTACATCTATCTTCAATTGACTGGAAAACAGGAGGTCTACCACACTGACTGGCTCATGCTGGAGCTAGGGTCTAGACCAAGAATCCTCCATTGTCACATAACCAGTGTGCATTTACACAGCTTAGTAGTCCTACAGGGGGGAAATCATGGGCTGTGTCTCAGTTTAGTGTAATGTACTTACCTAATGTATGTTCTGTGTTATCTTTTCAACTGATCTTTTCCATCATCAGCTAAACAGAGGTCCTGCCTGAGCCCGCTCTCCTGTAGTCTGACTGTGCCTCTGTCATTGTTCAGAGGCTTTTGCCTCCTGTTGACACACTCCTGGCCTTCAGGCAGCACTTGGCTCTGCTGGTCAGTCTGTGAAGCCCTTTCTTCAGCTTCTAAGGCATCAGCCCCACTTTGACAATGAATGCACTTTTGGTCTCTTTTGCTCAAAAATTTCCTTCTCTGAATTTTGGTCATGTTCTTTTCTTGTGACTGTAGGGTCTTCCTGTGTGATCTTGTATACCAGTGGCTCTGATCCTCCTAAGGTTGTGACCCTTTAATACAGGTCCTCATACTGTGGTGACCCCCAACCCCTGTGGCCCTGCAACCAAACCATAATTTTACCATTGTTGCTACATCGTAACTGTGATTTTGCTACTGTTATGAATTGTAATATAAATTGGTTTTGGAGATAGAGGTTTGCCAAAGGGGTTGTGAGAATGGTTGCTGTCACCTTTATGGCCCTGTCACACCATGCTCATGGCTCCTGACTCTCTAGCCCATCCCACATGTTTGCTTTATTCCAGTCCACCTCACTTTGTGCCACTGGCTACTTCTAAAGGGAGATTCCATCAGGCTGTGTCTGTATCTTAGAAAAAGTGATATTTTTAAAAATGCGAATAATTTGGTAATTTCCAACTATAGTTATTGGTTCCGGTTGTCCTTAAAATCTTAAATTCCTTAAAATGTTGTGGAAAATTCTCATCATTTGGCTCAGTTTTCATTATTTATTTTAAATACATTACTGTGTTGTAGTGTTCGTGTATATGCATGTGTGCCTGTATGTGTATGTATGCATGTCTGTGTATACAGGCATGCCCATCATACACATGTCCTGGAAGGCAGAGAATGACTTTCAGGAGTCACTCTGTCTTCTCATGGGTGGTTTCCAGGATTGAACTCAGACCACCGATCCTGCCCATCTGTGGAGGGCAATGACAAGGATGGTTCTGGTTCTGACCGGAGCCGTCTCAGGAAGCTCGGCTCTAGAACAAGGTATGGGGGAAGCTAGGGTGGAGGTGGTGGCAGCAGCTGGCTGTGACAGCAAAAGCAACTTTCCCGAGAGGAGAGGCTGCATTTTCCCAGTTAAAGCAGACACGGAGTCTGGGTTTCACTCATACTGTTACTTAGCTGTGGCCTTCTCGGGCCTCTGTAACAACATGACACGGATGGGGACAACACAATAACAACCTGCCCCAGCTGAGTGCTAAGTGGATTAATTTTGAGCCATGCTGACACGTGACGATGAGCTTGTATTTTTCCTTCTATTTAGAAAGGCATATTTCATGTTTGTTTTTGTAAAACCAGGTATGTTTAAAAAAATTCCACAAAATCCTCTCCCACCCCAACTGGAATACTTTCCTAAGTATACACACCCAGAAAAATAAATCATCGGATAATATTCATGGGCATATTGTAGGCAAACTTAATTTTTTATTATTATTTTTGTTTTGTGTTTTAACATGGGTCTCTCCACATAGTGTCAACTGTCCAGAACTTATTCTATAGACCAGGCTGGCCTCAAACTCACAGAGATATGCCTGCCTCTGCCTCCAGGTACTGGGATTAAAGAAGTGCACCATCATGTCTGGCTAGGCAAATGTTTTAAATGAAATCGCAAATGGATGCCACAATTTATGTTTTTACTACGAAAATCTGGTTTACTATTTCAGGTAAGAAATTTCACCAACAGTTTGAAGAGAGCTTTAAGTTCATCTTCATTTTGACTTACAGCCACTTAGTAACATTTATTAGGTCTAAAGAAGAAAGTATTTGGATCTGCCTATGTACCCATAAAAAGCTATGGTCCCTTGTACTTTGGTACTTTTTCTGATCTACAGTTTGTTACTCTACTGTTAGCTGTTTTTAAGATAAATATCCTTAAAACTCAAAATTAGAGAATGTAATTTTAAGAACTGTACAATCTAACAGCTTATTTTAGAATATAAGTTTTATTAAGACAGTGGTAATGAGGCCCAGTGCACAACACTGCACACAGTGCTGCACACAATGGGGCACACAGTGCTGCAGGTCTTGTGCATCCTTGACCCAGAGCTAACAGAGCTTCGAAAGCCTGAGGGATGGCTGCCGTATAAGGCAGAGCAGTAAGTCCAGTGTGTGCACACCTTCACAGCAAGCACGCATGCTCCAACGCAGCACGCACTGAATTACACTGGCCTTTTCCTGACAGCAGTGCTAAGGTGATCCTTGGTAGAAGGCAATATGAGCCTTACATGTGATATCTGTGCTTATTAATGGCATGTCTTGACTAACTCTAGTGGGCTGGTTATGTTGGAAACCTCTAGCCTGTGTTTATTAACATTTAAAGGGTGTTCCCTGTGCGTGGGCACTAGGAATGTGCACTGCATTCATCTCTCGTATTGACGCAACTAAATGTACTGCAGTAGTTTGATTTCTGGCTTTTAGTTAATCATGGGACAAGATTCAGAAAACTTTCAAAAATGGTTGTAAATGTGTAATGGACTCATGGGAAAACCAAATACTCCTGTTCTGCTAAAGTTAAGTGGCCGTAACATGACTCCTAATGACTCTGGTACAGCATAGATCAGGTTTTTGCTCAGCCATCACTGGAGAAGCTTCCTCCCGTAGTGGATGAGAACAGACACAGAGACCACCGTTGGACACGGCAGAGAACGGGAGACTGTGGGCCACTTAGTCCTGAGTGGGTTGTCTCTATCAAATTCATTCCTGGAGGTATCCGGGGACCCTAGCAGAAGAGGAGGAAGAAAGAGCAAAAGAAGCAAAGGGGTCAAGGACACCAAGGACACAAGGCCTTCTAACCACAGCAGGGTCACACAGATGAGTGCACACAGACTGCTGCAGCATGCCCAGGGCCTGCGTGGGTCTGGGCCATATAAGGGTCCAGCGCAGGGAGACATGGACACAGGCCAAATCCCTAACCCAGACGCTAGGTTCAATGGATAGCCACTTGCAAATGAGAAATCAGTTTTCTCCAATGGAATCTCACTGGGCATACAAAGCACCCTTACAGGCAGGTCCCGTGCCCAGCAGTAGATGTTTAACACTGTCAAACTGCATGGTATCTTTGGAAGGTATCTGTCTCATAAGGTTTGACAGGGCCTTTTGTTCTTTTAAACCTTTTAGGTTCTCTGAGTATGTATGGTTATAGCTTCTGGTTTTATGTTTCTAAGGGGATTCCTGGGTGTATGGACATGTGTGTCTCTACGTGTACATGAATGCCTTGTACTTTTTCTCTGGTTCTTTTTCTTCTGCTTGTTTTGTCCTATTCCAGTTTGTTTGCCTTGTTTTGATTTTTGTATTCTTTTAGATGCCAGTTTGTTTTCTAAGAGAGATGGGAAGGGTATGGATCCTGAGGTGAGGGAAGGTAGAGGGAATCTCAGAGGAGGTGGGAGGGGAACCACGACCAAGACAGAATGCATGAATACAACATTTTCATTAAAAGAAAGAAAAAAACCATGTCTCCTGGACCTCCTCTGAACCCTGAGAGAGGAGCATGTGAGCGGATATCAGCACCAGACAGACGATGCAGTGACAGCCCTAGTGACAACAGCCTAGGCCTGGTCTCTTCTGCAGTCAAGTTCTTTAGTAATTTCTGCCACAGCAGATGTCACTGAAGGAAAAATCTGACCCAGCAATAAAGGCAAGGGAGAAACTACACAGCTGTCATGCCTGCTAACTTATAGCTTCTCCTTCCTCAGATGAATGAGTATCTGTAGTTTTTGTAAAAGTTTTCAGATTTACTAATCTAGGCAGTTTTTTTTTAAGCAGCCCACCCCCCATGGAGTGGGTTCCTGTAGTAATAGAGTTCAGCTTATTATTAGAGTATATAAAATAGAAAGACAAACTTTACATCTCAATTTATTAGTTTTGTCATTTGCATTTAACCTTCTTCTGTTTGACAGTGACGTGAGAAAGGCAGGGTCCCCAACAGAGAACCCAACAGACACAGAGATAGGTAACCTAAAAAATCTGAAACTCACATCAAAAAGCATCACACAGCCGAGAATAATTACTTGGTGGATTTCAATCATAGCCTGTTTGTTAAGACTGTTTTAAACTATTTCAGACTGTTTCCACCTCCAAACAGACAAGGAGCTAGTTGAAGATAAGTTCTTCAGAATATTTATCTACAATTCACCATTTCAGAGCCCTACTCTGCATGTATAATTACAGTCTGTAAAATGCCATCTGATTACCTTAAGACTGAGTTACAGCTGAGAGATAATGCACTGTGACAGTGATAGAGACTTACACTGAGACACTTTCTCCCCCCCCCCTTTTTTTGTGAACTTCATTGGAGAATTTTTTCTTTTTCTTTCTTTCTTTCTTTTTATTATTATCTTTATTTACATTTCAAATGTTATCCCCTTTCCTAGTATCCTCTCTGAAAACCCCCTATCCCATCCCTCCTCCCCACTGCTCACCAACCCACCCACTCCTGCTTCCCTATCCTGGCATTCCCCTACTCTGGGGCATCGAGCCTTCTCAGGACCAAGGGCCTCTCTTCCCACTGATGTCCGACTAGGCCATCTTCTGCTACATTATGTGGCTGGAGCCATGAATACCACCATCTATATACTCTTTGGTTGGTGGTAGAGTCTCTGGGAGTTCTGGGATGTACTGGTTGGTTCATATTGTAGTTCCTCCTATGGGGCTGCAAACACCTTCAGCTCCTTTGGTCCTTTCTCTTAACTCCTCCATTGGGGACCTTGTGCTCAGTCCAATGGTTGGCTGTGAGCATCCACCTCAGTATTTGTCAGGCATTGGTAGAGCCTCTCAGGAGACAGCCATATCAGGCTCCTGTCAGCAAGCATTTGTTGGCATCCACAATAGTGTATGAGTTTGATGACTATATAGATCCCCAGGTGGGGCAGTCTCTGGGTGGCCTTTCCATCAGTCTCTGTTCCACACTTTGTCTCCTCCCATGGGTATTTTGTTCCCCCTTCTAAGAAGGACCAAAGTATCCACACTTTGGTCTTCCTTCTTGAGCTTGATGTGGTCTGTGAGTTGTATGTATTCTAAGCTTCTGGGCTAATATCCACTTATCAGTGAGTGCATACCATGTGTTTGGGTTACCTCACTCAGGATGATATTTTCCAGTTCCACCCATTTGCCTTAGAATTTCATAAATTCATTGTTTTTAATAGCTAAGTCGTATTCCATTGTGTAAACATACCACATTTTCTGAATCCATTCTTCTGTTGAGGGACATCTGGGTTCTTTCCAGCTTCTGGCCATTATAAATAAGGCTGCTATGAACATAGTGTAGCATGTGTCCTTATTACATGTTGGAGCATCTTCTGGGAATATGCCTAGGAGTGGTATAGCTGGGTCCTCAGGTAGTGCTATGCCCGATTTTCTGAGGAGTCACCAGACTGACTTCCAGAGTGGCACTGAGATACTTTCAATGAGGTCTACTTTCAGACAGTTAAAATACTGCACACAAACAACTCCAACACAATAACACAACTCATACATGCCATTTGCATACCGGTGGTGAGGGTGTGTATGTGTGTGGGTGTTTGGGGTGGGGGAAATAATCACTTTAAGGATTTCCTAGCTTCTCAGACCTTAAAATATGTTATTATTATTTAAGAATTAGTCAGCAAACATTAAGAAAGTCTATGTATTTGTTTATGTTATTGACTTGATTTCTTGTTAACAAACTAGGGTTCATTTAGGTTTCTATTCAAATTCTAGAGAATGTTCTAAAAGTCTATGGTAGAGACAGGTCACCAGACGACAATAGTTGTCATAAATACATATGGTAATAGGGTTAATTACACTTAGCAGAGAAGAGGGTTCACTAAAGGATATGCAGACAAGAGGGGCCTAAAGAGACAGAGTGAGTGGGTGGAGAAAGTCCTAGAACAAGTTAAGATGCCTTTTGGGACAAAGGGATGTTGAAAGAAACCTGCCCTTGGGAGGAGAAGGAGCCACTGAGCCACTGAGCACAGGCCTCGCTGTCAGTCTCTTAGGTTCAGGGATTGTTGGTCTTACAGGCTCTGTCTCAGGAACAGAAGATGTGCATTTGTCTTGTGCCCTAGATTTTTTATTATCTGAACTATTCCTAGTATTGTTTGTTCCTTGGATAATGGTGAAGGAGAAATAGAAAGGCTACTTGCCTGAGCCCTGACGTTTGGGAAAGGCCTCGAATCTGGACATTCATTAATGAGGTTATGAATATTGTGGCAGAGAGAGTCTGCTGGGATTACAGAATAAAAATGTCACATTTATGTCCTTCCTTTTCTTTAAACATCCCAGGGAAAGGGAAGGTGACTACTTCATTGAGTTGGCTTTTAGAGACAATGATTGATCTTGGTTAGATGGCATTATTACAATGGTTCTGTGAGTCAGGTACCACTGAGTATCAACATGTCGCCTAGGTCATATAACTCTAGACTTCAGCAACCAAGGCTATCTCCCATGGGCATGTTTCTCTGAGGTTGACATTTCCACCTATCAGGGCAGAGAGAGCTGATGCCTTACTCTGTTTTGGCCAAGATCAAGGTCTTTTAACAAAGACAATTATCTTAGTATCTAGTCATTCTAATAAAAATCTTGCTAAAATTTTAAACACTTTCCCACATCTTTAAGCAGACTGATAGCAAGGTTGCATGTCTATGTGACAAGGTCACATGTTTACATGACTTAAAGTGACAACAGGTGGAGTGTGAGGTTGAGGGACAGTCAGCAGGCTTCTCCCAATACCTTTACAGTCACACCCCTCCCTTTGTTGTTGGATCTGTTTCCAAGTCTCCTTGTCTCCTCTCCCTGGCCCAGACCATTAAATACTTCTCTAATTTTCTAATTGAAATCTGAGAACCTAAAATTCCAACTTATGAGACATATGCTTGAAGTCAAAATAAAAAGCCCCAGATCTGAGGGTCTCAGGGAGTAGGTTTTATGGCATTAATTTAAATTTTAGAGATCTTTCATACATGTTTTCTCTCTCTCCTCTCTCTCTCTCTCTCTCTCTCTCTCTCTCTCTCTCTCTCTCTCTCTCTGTGCGCATTTGTGTGTGCAGGCATGAACATGCCACAGTAGGAGTATGAAAGTGAGAAGACAAACTCAGGTGTCACCATGCCTTCCACCCTGTTTGAGACAAGGCCTCTTTGATATTATTTGTTGCTGTGCGTGTCTGAGTAGCTGATCCCTGATCTCTCGAGAGTCTCTTATCTCTACCTCCCATCTTGCTGAAGGGACAGGGGAATTACAGACACATGCACGGCTTTCTGTGAGTTCTTGTCTCTAATTGGGTCTTCATGCTTCTAACTGGGTGATCACTTTACCCACCAGTCCATACCCCCAAGTCCTGATTTCTTCATTGTTCTCTAGGAAGCTGTAGGTTACATTCTAGGCAAATGAACTGTGTATTTAAGTTCTAAAAGCTACGTGCACCCAGCTATGACAGATGTCTCCATCATGTACTTAACTATGTATAACATACATAAAGCCCTGTTAATACATAATGAAAGATGGGTTGGCAATGTGAGGAAAGATTTCCTTTTCTTTTTGTAGCACTGGAGATTGAACAGCTGTCTTGTACATGCTAGGCAAGTATTCTATCACTGACTTACATCTCCAGACAACAAAGAGATGCATTTGAGTGTCAAAAGTTTAATTTTTTCTACCTAATCAAATTATTGGTCAATGGAAAAATTATACATTTATATAAGTACTTACCTTAATTTTTACATATTTTTCTTTTATTTTTACTGTAATGAGTGATGTTGTGATAGACATCTGTTCACACACATCTCTTTGCATGTCTGCTGTTATCAGCTCCATAAAATAGATTCCTAGAATGAAAACTGCAACGGAGTAGATGCACTGGCCTGGGTTCGGAGAATTCTGATGTTCTTAAGCTATTCCCAAGGAGGTTTGCAGCCTACATAGCAACTACTGGCAAATGCCTATCTGCTTTCCTTCTTGTCTACACTGATTTATGATATTCTTTTTAATTTTTACCATCTGCAGTTAAAAAATACCCATTTTTATAAAATTCACATTTTTCTAATGGCTTTTGGATTTAGCCTGCTTCAAATATGCTATTATCTGTATCAAACTGGAGAATTTTTCTGAATGTTTAGAAACTAAACTCTTACCTTACTGATTTACATCTCAATCCTTATGAATTCAAGTTGTCAGCATTTGACAAACATATTGTATATTTCTCTAATACTTTTTTCTGAATCTATTCATGATATTAAAACATCTCTCTTTAGTTACTTCTTTACCACATTACTGGATCTCTTGGAGAGCTGCCTCCAGTTTTGTCTTTTCACTTTACATGTCCTCCAGCTTCTGTCCTGACTCTCCAGCTCTGAGGTAATGATGCGTTTGGCATGGTCGAGCCTTCTTGCCCATGGCAGACCTGCCGTATGGGGCAGCACTGCAAACTCCACGTCTCGTTCTGTCAATCCTGCATCTACTTCATGTAGACTTCTATGCCATTTAAAGCAATGCGTCAATAGTGGGAAGGACTCTGTGGTTCTTAGGAGGCATAGATAACTGTATGATACATGTGGCACCTATGAATCATACATATGTGCTCAATATCCAGTGAAATATCACAGATCTATATTTTCGAGATTCCGAAAGACAATGAAATTTACTGTCTATAGACAGGAAAGAACAAGCCAGGTAAAACGATTATCATTTACCCAAGAAGAAATGTGGATAAATCTGACTATAGTAATAAAAATTCATAGTCAAAATAATAAAAGATTAGTAGCCAACAATATTATAGAACTCGGTGACCAAGAGATAAAGTGTTTATTGTCCCTGACAGCAGCTGGACTCGATCAGAGCACTTCTTACTGTGCTCCTGAATGTGAAAGGTCTACACCCAGGTCTTAATCTCATTTCTAAGAAATATCTGGAAACCAGTAAAAGATACTGAAAATAAAATGTATCTTGTTGTAAAAACCATCATTCTATCAGTTTTACTTTGTTGTTTAAACTCAGATAATTAAGGTAGAAAAATCATGATTTATATTTTTCATAATTTTTATTAAAAACCTATTATTTAGTTCTGGTTAGCTAGCAAGTCAACTATATATGACTTTAAAAGTATATACCAAGATGTAAGTTTGCCTGAGTTTCACAGTTATTTATACCAAGTTCTGAGAAATAACTGGTTTTTTTTTTTAAATGACATACAGTTTATAAAGTGTATGGTCTATTTTCTAGCAACCAAATAGCTTTAATATTCAGCTCATCTAACTCAAGGCTTTAAAAAGCAAGTGGAAATACATTAGCATACATTTCCTGAGAAATGCAACATCAATGTGACAGTAATAAAGTGCAATAATAACATTCTCTACGTACACAGCCTTCCATCCTCAAATCTAAGCCTCCTGAATAATCTCAGGAAAACGTTCTACCTCCTGAATAAAGATCTCCAAAGCACACTCTTAGGGTCTGAATGTTAGCTGCTTCTGGTAATTGGCTGCCCGCCTTTTGCCTCCATGGAGAGGCAGGCTGAAGCTCAGCAGTGCCAAGTGCAGATGAGGGGCTTATACAGGAGGCTGGCACAGGCAGGGATGTAGTAGGCTGGGCAAGCCCCCCCTAGCCGATGCGAGGAAGAGGTCTATAATGAAAATACAAGGCACTGAAGCACATGCTTGAAAGGTAAATCTATGATGATACAGTTTATTTAAGCCTTTACATGCCATTGCTAGAGAGCTCTAACAGAGGTGGTTTCCACAGTTGTGAAGATTATGTGAAGATTTCAAACATTTCATTGCCTTCGGAGCCCTGGTTTTGTTCACCTTGTCCTCTGGAACCTCCTGGGTAGTCAGTGACTTTATGCACATTTATCCCTGGAGTTGTTAGAAAGCCTGCAATATCTATATCTATATCTATATCTATATCTATATCTATATCTATATCTCTGCATCTATCTGGGCTGCGGAGATGGCAGAGGCTAAGACCCTGCACTATCCTTGCAGACTCTCTGAGTTTAGCTGGCATGTGAGCCCTGTCAGGTGGCTCACGACTGCAGGAGCTCTAGCTCCAAGAGGGACTCAAGGCCTCTGGCCTCCGTGGTCTCTGTACTCATGTAGAAATGTCCCCTCCATAAACATGCATATAAATAATTGTAGAAATAATAAAAACCTTTACAATACACATCTGTTCTTGAAGAAAAGAGCAAAAGCTTATACTTGCAGTCAAGAAGATGAATAACAACATCAAACAATAATGCGATCCTGGTCATACTGATATTAAGTCAACACGTGAGATACAGAAAAAAAAGTATCCCATGTCCTTTCTTATAAAGGGTATTTGGAAAAGATGTTCTGAATCTAGAAGAGTAATTCCTAGAGGCTGAGAGAGCAGACATAGTGGACAGGGGCAGACAAAGCAGGGGTGGGGACAGGCAGAGAGGGCAGGGGGCGGTTAGATCAGGAGTACCCAAGTACAGTCAGACAGAAGGGGAAATTCTGGTGCTCCCCAGCACAGTGAAGTAAGAAGAAATCAGTTGTTCTAGACATAAAGTAATCCTGGGGACAGGGAAACGGTCATCACTTCATCTGATCAATGCATGCAGTATGAATATACTGAGTCATACTACCTTCATAAGTATGCATAAGCACACATTTTAACAGGCTTAAAGGAGTGACCCTGTTAACCCCTTTGATTCTGATGTACTATGTACATGCGCAGAGTTATCTCACTCTACCCTATGACCACGTAATGATTACAGAATGACTCATGTTCTAGTTAGCACTATGAGAAAAATCAGGTAAAACCTCAAACCGATTTTGTATTGTGCATATGCTGACAAAGAATAAAACCATGCGGGTATATAAACATACTTAGAATTAGCATGGCCCAGGAGGAAGTTCATGGATGGTTCATTTCCCATCTTTAATTTCCATGGGCAGACAGAGCACAGGAAGCCAAGATTCCGGGGCTGGCCACAGGCATGCGCTGGTCAGCAGGAGCAGTTGAACCTTTAACAGAGCTCCTTCCCCACAGCTTCTGAGACACAAGAGCTAGTTTCATAGCCAGTGTTTACAATCATCACTTATCAGTACCAGTTACCTTTTATAAACATGGTTATCAGTAAAAAAGGAGAAGGCTATCGGGGATAAAAATGGAGAAAAGTTAGGATTTAGAGTTCAGGGAATCTATCTTCACGCACATAAAATACCTTCACCAGAAAATATGCCCTCAACCACTGCTTTCGTGATGATAAGAGCTTTGATGTTTATTCTGACAAATATTTACTCAACTACAATAAACAGCCCCCTTTCCTCAGGAGCTTGAGAGGCACAAACACCCCATAGCTAAGGGGACAATGCAGGGCCTGAGGCTGACAGGTATTGTTAGGACCTGAGGAGGCCGGGGCTACAGTCAGGCAGGACTGAGACCCCTGGGATGGACAGGTCAGACTGAGGAGAGATCTCTGAATGCCTCTGATTGAAGGGAGGCAGAAAGATCTGTGGTGAAATATAGGCCAGATGTATTTTAAAAAGTGTTTTGAACTGGCTGATTTCTGTCAGGGCTGATTTCTACTGTTTTTCTTCTCCTTCCTCTACCTCAACACTCCCAGGCTGATCAGACATTCCACAGCTACCTGCTCAGTGCATCGGGAGAACACAGTTAGATGTCTGCACTGAAGCTCTTCATTGCACAGGATAGGCTGTTGGCTAGTTTGTTCTGGTTTCTCTGCCCATGGGTGGTTTGGGCTAAGGCAGATGCCACAATGTTGCTTCAGACAATGTATTTTCTGTCTTTATTTGTATTTGTGTAATTATCTATCTAATATCATGGGAAGGCATACATAATTTTAGTTTATTACAAGTAAATGTAAATGTTGTATTTCAGCCTATCTGTGCTTTTCTGTCTAAATCTTAATTAAAAACATTAAGACCCACTAGAATAATCCATTGCCTTTTAATGTAGTATGCATATGGTTCTTTTGTGTGCACAGAAGAAAACAGAGTATGTTAGTAACAAAAAGCAAGGCCCTTTTACCATCTACCATAGCATTTCACATTACACACAGTAGAAACATCTTGCTTACTATGCACTACAGGTATGTGCAACTTGAGCTCTTATGCAGGGGGTGGGGTGGGGAGAGTAAGAGAAAAAATGATTTGCCCTTTACTTCTGATCTGATCCAATTACACACTCACTAGCCAGCTTATAACTGACAGCCGCTGTCTCGCTTTAATTCAGTTTGTGTGCTGCAATCTGCCCAGCCCTGTGTAGACCTTGTCCATGAACTGGCTGCTACTCGCACTGATACTCTCTCTAACCATTGTAAAATGGAGAAGTTTTCCATCGATTCTTATCCCCAGGTCAATTCATCAAAATACTACACGTCAGCAAAATGTATGTTCCCATAACAACGCAGCATACTAGAAGAAAACGGGAGATTTGCTTTTAAAACAGGGCACAGCGTTACCTCAATTTTTATGCTGACTTGCCAGAAAACCTCTAAATTGTAATAGGAGAAAAAAGTGAAATAAAAATCAGGTCTGACATCTAAAAATGAAGTAATAGTCAAACTGTATTTCCTTAAAAATGCTACCTTGGCAATGTCCATAGGACAATCTCTCTCTCTTAGCCATCTCTCAAGCTATGAAGAATGAGAAGCCACAGTTTCTGTGCTGGAATACAGGCTATGGTGGATACCTCCTTCAGGGTCGAAAGCAAGTCAGAGACTCAGGGAACAATCCAAAGGGGCGGGAAGAGATTTTCATGGTCACACTGCAAGGAGACCTGAGCCTCATCA
This sequence comes from Mus pahari, assembly GCF_900095145.1. Taxonomy (NCBI): domain Eukaryota; kingdom Metazoa; phylum Chordata; class Mammalia; order Rodentia; family Muridae; genus Mus; species Mus pahari. Next base: position 30,920,081 of record NC_034607.1, on the reverse strand, counting down.
GGCACCTTCATGGCTCACCTATTTCCTTCTTAAATGCTGCTCTGGCTTCCACATTCACTCACCTACAAATCGTATCTTTTCTTGTGGTTTTAGTGACCACATGTGCACTGCCTAGTCTCATTTAAAGATTTCACCCCAATACTTCAGCTAAGTATTCCCTTAAGTTTCCTCTTCTTGGATGTTCTCGCAGGCACACCTACTCAAGCATGTCTTTCTCCAGGTCCTGCTGCTGACCCAGTCTGAGCTCCTGTGACATCCTAGGCCTGAGTTATGTCAACCATCTTCCCTCGGTGTCTGCTTGAGCATGTCTCTCTCCTTTACCCCATTTCCTAGTGACTTGTATTTCACATCTTCTAAAGTTCTTGAGTTCAAATATTTAGTCCTTCCTGGAACTCACAACATACTTGTCATAGTTCAGGCCACTCCTACCTTTCTAGTACAACTAAACAGCTGACTAACTGCTCAGAGCAGGCAAGCGATTCAACAGCCCCAATCTGTGAATATCACACAGAGACCCCCTAAGGAAACAGCATCTGGAAGAATGACTAATTTAGAGGCAGCAACATTACTGTTAGCAAGCAAATTGAATTCAGGGGAGAATAACTAACCTAAGGCTGATAGTTAACACCATGGTCACAGTGATTGTTTCTTTCTTTTTTTTTTTTTCTTTCTTTTTCCAATTTTTATTAGGTATTTACCTCATTTACATTTTAAATGCTATCCCCAAAGTCCCCTATACCCTCCCTCCCTGCTCACCTACCCACCCACTCCCACTTCTTTTCCCTGGTGTACCCCTGTACTGGGGCTTATAAAGTTTGCAAGACCAAGGGGCCCCTCTTCCCAATGATGGCC
>NC_034607.1:30898523-30918844 GCF_900095145.1 Mus pahari | reverse complement strand
ACAGAACTAAACAAAGAATTCTCAACCGAGGAATATCGAATGGCTGAGAAACACCTCAAAAAATGTTCAACATCCTTAATCATCAGGGAAATGCAAATCAGTGATTGTTTCTTTTTCTTTCATTTAAAAATATAACTAATGGAGATAGAAAGTAGTGACATAATTTAATATGTATTGTGTTTATTATCACAATCAAAGTAATTACATGCCCATCCTCTCCCATGCTATGCCTTAGATACACAGGATTTTCTATCTTGTAACTGAAAGTTGGACCCTGTGAATACATCCCTCCTGCCCTACCCATGGATTTCTCCTCTAACATCTTTTTACTCTCTTTTACAACAAGATACATAAAACTAGCAACAAACCATATGGACTCTGTAAGTCTTGAAGACCTGCAAGTGACCCATGGTAACTCAGACCTTCTCAGTAGACAGAACAGTCACTCCCCACCTCTCAGCTTCCTCCTTTTCCTGCATGCTTTGTGCTGGTTCTTCATCTGACATTCTTTCCTATACTTTCTGCATGAGGAGACTCGTTTCCCCAGTTCCCAGGTAGCAGTATGGATGCAAGCAAACAGTAAGAACGCCTATCAGTTAGAGCCAGGGTTAAAGGCACTCAGCATGCCTTCAGAAGACACTCGGTCACATCCTTTCCAACTTGAACCAACTCAGTAGCTACCAAGCAGTGCTAAGTCCACATGGGAAAGACAGAGTCTGAGTTCACTTTACTGCAGTGGGATTAAAACTGGTGGTGGCATATGCCTTCAATTTCAGCATTCGAGGGGCAGAAGGATCTTTTGAGTTTGAGGGCAGCTTGGTCTTCAGAGTGAGTTCTAGGACACCCAGGGATACACAGATAAACCCTGTCTGGAAAATCCAAACCAAACCAAACCAAACAAAGTTAAAAATAAAAAACAAAAAACTGACTGTGCTCATCTTCTGCTAGGTCCCAGCTACAGGGGCAGCTCCGACACCATCTTTTATGGGTCTCGTCTGGAGCGTCATCACTCACCTTTCTATCTTTGTCTGTGGCACTTTCCTATTAGATACGAATCCTTCCTCCTGTGGATGGGACGCTCATTACATCATTGGGGTTCATGAACTAGATTTCACCCCAACAGTTTTGTGGTTCCCCCAGGGCTCTATTCTTTCCAGTTAGAACTCAGCCTCATCCTAACTCTGATCCTTTCCCAAAAGCTAGGCCAAGGGTGGCAACTTAGAAGAGGCGTTAGATATGTGTGTAGAGAAAGAGGTCAGCATGCAGACTCCTCAGGACAACTCCAGGAAATCCCAGGGAAAGCATCCACTGGGAGGTGTATGGGTATACTGGTGGATAACCATGCTGGGAAAGACCAGCCTTTACTACACACACACACACACACACACACACACACACAGGAACACACACAGACACAGACACACACAGACACACACGCAGAGACACACACACACAGACACACACACATATACACAGACACATATATACACAGTCACAAACATATACATACACAGACACACACACATACACAGACACACAGATATACACAGTCACAGAAATATACACACACAGACACACAGACACAGACATACAAAGACATACATGCATACACACAGAAACACACATACACAGACACACACATATACACAGACACAGACATACACACACACACACACTCAGACACAGATATATAGACATACACGCACACACACACAGACACACAGACACACAGACACACAGACACACAGACACACACACACACACACACACACACAAAGTCTTGAAAGTGGCATGGGCAATTCTTCTGTGTAGAAACCATCCCTACTAAACTTGGTCTCCGTTGGCGGCTTCCTTCCCTCTCTCTCCTTTACAAAGCCTCACTGGAGCCTACTGAGCTGACTTGGCAATCTGCTCATAAAAACACAATTAACACAACCTAAAAATTTGTTCCCAAGGACATGAAGACTTTGAAAAATAGTTTAAGTTGCAACATTAAGTTTGGGTTGTACAGCCCAAACTACCTGAAAATAAATTAGGATTCTTCTTTGCTTTCATATTGATGTCAAAATTATTATACAGTAATAAGTTCTTGAGAACGTATCAGACAAATGTCACAGTGGTAACTGAGTTAAAGCTTGGTCTAAAGACCCATGTGTTTCCAGTATTACCAAAATAGAATTGTGATATATGAAATGCATGGATGCGGTTAAAATGGAAGGGGGGATCACACCTGGGGACAGGAAGCCTCGGTCAATGCCCGTGAACACATGTATTCTCACTAAAATTGTATTCTTTCACACAGGAAATGGTGATAATTGCTTCCCTTGGCTACTGTCAGAATCAGATGACAATCTGTTTATGAAAATAAACTGTATGCTCTAACCAGCTCAATTCAACTGTATCATTATTCTTAGGATTATTTTCTTGAAGAAAATGCCTCTGACAATAATGAAACATTCTCTAATTGCTTTACATGTGATACAAATGTGTTGTTGTCTTTCAAGAAATTTCCAAAACATAGGAGGAAGGTCAGAATTAGAATATTCTTCTTAAAATGTGTGTGGTTTTACTTTAAAACACTCTCTTATAAAGTTAGTCTTTTCTGGTTTCAGCTTAGGAAGGTTTGTGGGTGGAGGCGATGGCCCAGGTCACACAGCAGAGCCTCAGAGGCCTGCACATCCTTTACCACAGTTGCATGTAGACTGTCTACCAGAAGAGAAAGGTAGAAGCTGAAATGCAGAAGACAGATGAAGGAATGAGTCCCCGTGGTGAAGAATCATAAAGAGCTAATCGGGCTGGAGAGATGGCTCAATGGCTCAGAGCACTCTGCTGCTCTTTCAATTCCCAGCACCCGTATGGTGGCTCACACCCATCTGTAACCATGGGATCTGACGTCCTCTCCTAGTGTGCAAATGTACATGCAGGCAGAACACCTATATACATACATGAATGAATTTTATTTTTTAAAAAAGGCTAAGACAGTTTAGCATAGAACTGTCCTAAGTAATTCTGAAGAATAGCTCTACTCGTCTCAGTCTGTAAAATGAATCATGAAGAGTATGTAGCTCATGGTCCCAAGTCAATTTTGTTTCCCTTGCTCGGGTCCCATCAAAGATGCCGCCCCATCAATGACACCCACGGTCTCTGACTCACTGTGAGTCTGAGCCATTTGAAATTGGTGAGACATAAGCTTTTTGGACTTAGTCACTCAACTTCAACAAATAATATAAAAGGGATCATGCTGTTACTTGGCATTACAGTGGCTGATGCTGACTTGTCAGAATGTCAGAATTAAGATGGTAGCTTTTGTTCTGTGAATCACACTATCAAATCCCGAGCACTGTTTATACATCGTCATAATACCACCTTTCTCTACTTCATTAAGAGGAAGACTCTGAAATGAAGTCCAGGGGAGTACTGACTTCTCTTGTATTGTCACCTGCAAATTAACAATTTTCCTTTCCAGCAAAACCAGAAGTTACAGTAAAGACTTACACAGTGTACATACCCTATGCAAATGAGGTAGGCAGGTTATGTATAAGTAGGGATGCATACTCTCTCCCCTGGGCTACATTCCCTGTCATCCAGTCAGTCAATGCACCTCTGCACCATGAACTCACTGAGGCTGTTGGGATTACAATGTCACCTTAGGTGGATTCCAGGGACTTCTGTCTAAGAAAGGGGGCAGCTGGGCTTTGGCCCATGCTCTTGTCTTGTGGTCTGGCATCCTCAGGGCCTAAGGAAAGTTGACTTCTTTGCCCTGGCTCTACCAGCTTCTGGTACCCTTCTAACCTGCCCTTGCAGCCCACAGGATCATGATTCCACTGGGATAAAGAACAGTGTGAGGCAGGGATTTCCCTTCTGCTACTGACTAATCTCCCACCTCCTGGAAGAGCAACTGCCATGTGATAAGCATGCAAGAGCTGAAGAAAATGATCAATAAATGTCTTCCTGTTGAGTTAGTAGCTTTGTCTCCTTTATAAGACATTCCTTGCTTGGTTGTATCTTTCCTCTGGGCAAGGTCAGAGGTGCCACATTCCATAATACCAAATGCAGCGTTTCACTTGGAATCAGCTGATAACTTTAAGCTTTAAGCTCTGGGTCTTTGCTAAGTTTTAAGTTTCTGAAGAGCCCAGCTCTTGGCTCTCGATGTTGACAGTGCCACGTTAGGTTCATTGCTCAGAGAAGGCTTGAAGTGGCTATCACAGTAACAACTGCACTAATCCCAGATACTCCCTGCCCACACATACTTTAGGCACGTTTGCTTCAGGTAATTCTTGAAACAATATTATGACATTGGCAGCACACTGAAAACGATCATGCTGCCCAACAGACACAACCTGAATTCCAGCTGTTCTTGCAGCAGAGCGGTCTCGGTGCATACAGCTGGCCACTCAAGCAAGCGGCAGGAGTGACATGAGGAAGGCAGGCTCGCCAAGTTCTTAAGCACTGACTAAAATAAAGCTAAGCTAAAAGCAGATAAGTTGCTTTTAGCAACTAAGGCCGCTCAGTGATTCCGGACAGACTAAAAGTTCCCTTCCTGTTACTTATAACATCATATAGATGGCAGTAACATATAGATGGCAGAACATCTTACAAGCCTCAGGAGCAAACACATTATTGACCTCATACTTTCTTTTATAAAGAAACTTTAAATATGTAATGATATAGAAATTTAAATATTATTATATAATTGAAAGAAAGTACAAGTTACTACTAATGCGTACCATTTGATTAATGCTTACCAACTGCTGTCTGTCCACTGAAGGACACAGTGGAGAAGTCTTATGTTACAGCAAGGGATTATTAACACTGCCAGGGAAGAAATCTGTAGCTATCAGATTTATTTAATACAGAACAAGGTTATATTAAGTCAGGCTCCTGAATCCACAGCCCTTGGAGATCTTTAAAAAGAAAGCCAGCAGTCAGCCATTATGGATGGATGGCTACATTTAAAGACAAAGAGACCTGAGGGTTTCTATTCTACCGCTAAAGGCCATAGAACTACAAATCCCACTTTGGGAGATTTAACACATCACATTTCACGAGACTAATTTAGTACAATTTGTTTTTGGTAACTCATCTTCATCTTTCTTACACTCCTCTCAGCAAACAGACATTAGTTATCAGTCACACCAGAGACAGGAAGCAGAATGAGAAAATATTCCTGATAAAAATTCATACACTGACAGTGAGCTATTAAAATTAACTTTACCTGCTTATTTATCCATTTTAAGGTGGCTATTTATAAACTTTTAAGTTATATATATGATTCATACTGTTTCAGCTTTGGATGTGGTTGAAGGAAGCTATTGAGGGATTAGCAGAGGGGACACTATGCTAGTGTGTTCAGTGCAACAGGGTAGTGCTTTGAGGAAGAAATGCTGTGGTGGTTTGAATAATAAGGGCCCTACAGGCTCATATATTTGAATGCTTAGTCACCAAAGGATGTTCAACTCTTCTGTAGGATTAGAAGGATTAGGAGGTGTGGCCTTGCTGGAGGAAGTAAGTCACTGGGGGTGGGCCCATTCCAGGCCACATCTTCTCTCTGTGCTGACAGGTCAGGATGTAACTCTAAGCTACTTCTCCAGCACCATGCCTGCCTTGTCACCGTGTTCCTTGGTCACAGTGATAATGGACTAAGTCTGAAGCTGTCAGCAAGCTCGCTACTAGATGCTTTCCTTTACAAGAGTCGCCCTGGTCATGCTGTCCATCACAGCACTAGAGCACTGGCTAAAGAACATACCAAAGAGCCTTCTGGAGGGGAGAACGTTCATCTTAATAATCACAGTATGTGAAGGAAAAGGTTAAAACCCATGAAATGATATGAAGCCTCATTAAATACCAAATTCCATTATTTATTTATTACACACTTGACGAAGAGCCCTACTACGTGGTTCAAGCTGGTTTTAAACTCTTCATATTCCAGAGTCAGCCTCTCAAGTAATGGGACTCCATCTGTGTGTCACCATGACCATCTGGCAGATATATCCTAACTGTGATTTTTGATTATGGTGTCTGTCAAGTCTTTATCCATTTTTCTCAATTATTTCTGAAATACAGGCATTCTTATTATCATGCCCACTGAGGCCCTAATATCCAATTTTAACATTAGGAAGAATAAGAGAAGCTACATGCAGACATTTTTAAAATTTCAAAGTATATATTTGAGGCACTGAATTTTACAAATGTTCATACTTTATCAAGGTATTTTTTGCACTGAGTAGCACAGAAGCTACATTGAAAACAGGTAGCTATGGAGTACAAGTGACTTTATTCTTGTCCGACTCCATCACACTCCAGTACCTGCCTGTGTATCCAGCATTCTCTCCTATTTAACTAGATACTTTTACTATATCCTGAATCTTTATCTATATTCTAGTCTACTTCTGAAATTATATTCTATTCCTCTCTATTATTTTTACATTCACATATGTCTATTAATTTTACCATAATTATTGTTATGTTTTAACATATATAAATGGTAAATTATTCTTCATATCTGTATTTTGTTGACTTTTGTGGCATATTTATTTTTTCACACACATGTAGGATCATTTTGTAAAGTGCCCAATCCAAATCTTTGTTTAGACTTTGATAGAAAATGTATTTACAATGTGATCCATTGTTAAAACAAACTGTATAGAACTACTTTAATTTATATTACACAAATTTATTTTAAGTACATTGGTATGTACATACCAGGAAACTTATACCCACCTAACCTATGGGAACTGTTGAGTGCAGCCCCAGCTTTGTAATATTCTTCTATGTCCTCAACAGTGTAAGAGAGCATGCACACACCACAAGTCTCACAATGATTACACCATTTTTATCTTGATTTTAATTCAATAATCCTCAAATAGAAATTAGAAAAATATCAAATTATTAATGAAACAAGGGAAAACAGACCAGGTAACACTTAAAATGCTCACCAGGAGTGCTTTAATTAAGAAAATACTGCTGTTTTATATCTTCCCCAAAGAAAACTGGAAATAGTCACAGATACTTTTAATCATGATTATGACTAACTAGTCACACAAAATAAATGTCATGATTTAAGGACTACTATTACTTTTGTAGAAAACCTTGTGTTTTTCACTACGGCACCATAAATCTTTACACGACCAACGACTTGTGAGGAGAGGGTGACATGCAGTGTGCTCTACTCACATCTAGGCAGGCAGGAGCCACCATCACTGCCACTGGAGGCTACTCTGACCTTCCGCAGTAATCTAAATGGTTCACTTCAGACCTGTGAAAACTTTTCATTTCCAGTTTCCAGTAAAACTAGGTAAGGTTAAAATCAAGCAAAGAGAAGAAATGGTTGTATAAACTGTGTTATTTTCTCCTGCTGGCGACGCCCCTTCACGACACTCAGTGACATAGCTTTGCAGCTACTTCTCAGTAGTAAATATTCAGAACAGTAAGAAAAATAGCAATCGGCTGCTCCCACACACGAATTATCTTAGCATCTGTAGCTTGAGCATCCTACAGCTTCTTGAACACGGTATGGACTTAGGTACACAATGGCTCTAATGCGGTATTTATTAGTTCAAATACTCTATGGGTAAAGGTCAAAAGTTGAGAAAGAGAGAAAAAGAAAAACTAGCAAGCATATAGATGATACATCAACATGAATAATTAATACAGATTTTACCCCTGGGATTTCCTATTATTACTAAATACAATCACTAGACAGTGATTCCCACTTTCCCAAACCATCTATGCTGAAAGGTAACTGATGCCTAAGTATATAAAATAAATAGAGTATATACAATAAATGCCAACAATCCTTTAAATACCAACATGGGGTTGGTTGCAGCTGTTAGCAGTGGGATTTTCTGTGTTGGAAATCTGATGCCTGCCAGGCAGACACAGACGCTGTCAAGACCCCCCTTTTTTTTCTGGCCGGTGAACTACCATGACCTTTCAGGCTGAGCCTGGAAGTGCATTCCCACAGCTAACTCCTTAGTTCTTACTGGAGTGAAGACACTAGACTGTGTGAGGAGGTCTTCTTACTGCCTCCCAACTGCTTCTACCCTATGTGTCATGCTAGTGGACATTTATTTGTCCTTTTACCTGCATTTGTCTGCCTCCTCTACATGATCATAAACTATACGATGATATGTACAGCACCTAGTGCTGTGCTTGGCACAAACTTAAGTACACATCTGTTAGGTGAATGGTGGAGACTCAGCTGAAGGGTTTGTCCTTACTCACGCCTGGGAGAAAGCCCAGGCAATACAGTCTATTCACTAGTCAGTCTTTTTCTAGCTAGACTAAAAGGACCAATTAATCTAGCTTACGACTTTCCTTGCTTCCCATATTTGAGACTTAACAGGAATAGCCTACAAAGTGGCACTTGCAGGTGGCGTGGTGGCTCCGTAAGCAGGCAGGAGAGGGTTGTTCCCTTGCTGCAGGCCTTCCAAGAGGAATGAAGTCTACACTGTTTAAAGATTAAAGCATGGAAAATGCAGCCTCCACCCTCCACCCACACATGGAATGAGGTATCAGTGACAGTGGAGAGGAAGGTGAACCCTCTGAGTGGAAGCAGCCATTGTAAATGACAACAGGGGTGGTTAGAGACAGCAGGGGACACTTTCCAATCTGGAAAACTGCAGTTTTCCAGAGAATCTGGGAAAGGCCAAGGAGTATGACCTGAAGTAAGGAACTTAGAGCCAACATAATTACTGGAGGCAGCAAAGAAAAGGCAGAGGTATGAATGCTGAGCATTGAAGGGTCAAAGAGTGGTGCTTCCGGCCCCTACTGTGGGTCCTTTCTGGTGAGTCAGGAATCCTGGAGAAGCAGGCAATGCCTCAGAAAAAGGACTTAGGCACGAAGCTATGATGCACTGAGAAGACTGTCACCCTGAAACTCTTGCTCCTCAAGTAACAGAACTGAACAAGAGAACAGTTACATAGGATGTGTTTTAGAAGGATTAGAGAAAACAATCTGGTCTTCTGCTATGACTAGCTTAAATCCATAGACTGGAGCTGTTGAGACAGGTTAGTTGGTAAAGTGTTTTCTGGGCAAACATGGGGACCTGAATTTGATTCTCAAAATTCATGAGAGAAAGAGAGGGAGGGGGAGGGAGTGAGGGAGGGAGAGAAGTAGGAGGGAGGGAAGGGGGAGGGATGGACAGACAGACAGAAAGACAGATATCCCAGTGCTCGAAGGTAGACATGGGCAGATCCTGGGAACCCCCTGGCCAGTCAGCAGAGCAGAATCCATTAGCCCCAGGTCCCAGAGAGAGACACTGTCTCATGAAACAAGTGGGAAGATGTCTGAGAGAGAATGATAATGAGTTTGTCTTCTGGCTTTCACGTTTATGCACACACACTCTCATATACATATCAATGCACATATCCCAGCCCCTACATAAAATTTTTGTAGACTGACTTGAGGAGAGGTTAAAATGTTCTAGGTCCAGTGCTGAGTACTCTGCATTTAAACTTCATCAATATTCTATTATCATTCTGATTATGCATGTATTTGAGAAAGGGTGAAGAAATCCATGTCAGATAACTGCTTCTAAGTCCAGATCTAAGGGATCCAATGCCTCTGGTCTTAGGAACCACTTAAACTCATGTACATATAAGCTGTTCCCCACCACACACACATTAATTAAAAATAAAAATAAATCTTTAAGATTTCTAGTAGACATACTTATGCCTATATGTATATAAACTGACAATGTAAACACAATTTTTACAGTGGCATTGTGATTGTATAATTATCCAGAAAACAGCTCATAATACACTTGAGTTCACTATATTATGAAAAGAGAACTAAAAAATTATGTAAGAGAGAAAGTACAGCCAGCATTTTCAAATCTCAAGTTCCTGAGTGGCTGGGTCTTAAGTTGGGGTGTGGCTGGTAACACCAGCTCTTGGGAGGTGGACACAGGAGTTCAAGGTCATCCTTGAGTACCTAGCAAGCCTGGGTTACATGAGAGATTTTATCAAAACAGCAGCAGCAGCAACAACAAAAACTAAAACCCAGAAATAAGGGCTTTTCTGCCGATTAGCATTTAAGTTTTAAAAACAAATGTTCGTCTTTTCTTTATTCTTATTTGTTTGCTTGGGACAGCTCTCATGTAGTTTGGACACACTATGCAATTGAGGAAGACCTTGAACTCCTGACCCTCCCAAGTACTGGGATTATAAGATGTTATGTTTCCTTATTACAAGATTTTCTTCTGTAAGACTTTTAGGATGATCTCAATTTCTCACAGTGCACTGGTGCAGATGTGAAATCTGAGTGTGGTGTGGAGGTAGAGGCTGACCTCAGGTGTCATTCCTCAGGAACCAGGCACCTTGTTTTTTGACACTGGGTCTTTCACTGGCCACTGGACTTGTGTGCATGTGAATGTGGCACCTCCAGTGTGTGTGTGTGTGTGTGTGTGTACATGTGAGTGTGGCCCCTAAGATGCCCTGAAGCTGGAGTTACAGGCAGGGGTGAGCTGCTTGGCATGGATGCTAGGAACTGAGAGCACAACCTCTATAGGAACAGTACTCACTCCTAGCTGCTCGATGGCCATCTCTCCAGGCCCCTGTTTCTGTTCTAAATGTTTCTTGCTACCTTTGCTAACACTGGGTAGCAGGGGTCACCGACACTGGGGTGTTCAATGACAGGTGGAAGTCTCTAGCTGAAAGAAGCAGTGAAGGGAATGTGAATTCAGCTCTCCCCTCCAATCCTTTCTATGGTGGAGCTCCCATGGGCTGGGAAGAATCCATAATGCTCACAGTCGTTCAATACAGGTAAAGATGCCATCAGTTAAGAGACTGAGCACTGGGGCAAGGGTCTCACCATCTAGGAGTTCTGTATCTGTGAGAGGAAGTAGCAAAACCTCTGATCACAAACCACCAAATCCCACTCTCTTCTGTCCTTTGACCTTTGAAAAGAGTGCAGCCACACAGCATCTTCCTGTTAGTCACTCTGCTTTAGTATGCGACCTAATGAATAGTTTTTCACACATACAAAACAGAAAATAACACCACCCTTAAGCATTCATTCAAGCTATGCATCGGTCTTTATTTACAGAGGGTGACACTGCAGAGGAAGGCAGTGCAGGAGCTCACAGAGGCAGTGACATCGGTGACAGTGATCACAGAGGCTGGGAGTCCACTGTCTTGGTCCTCTCAGAGCAGAGGGGACATATCTGTTCTCAGAGTGGGATGGGGGAGCAGCATTTAAACAGACAATAGCAATGTTGGGGCTTGCCTCACCAGGTGTGCCCTAAAACTAGGAGTCCTGTGCACTTCTGTTTGTTTGTTTGTTTTTTGTTTTTTCTTCGAGACACGGTTTTTCTGTGTAGCCCTAGCTGTCCTGGAGCTCACTTTGTAGACCAGGCTGGCCTCGAACTCAGAAATCCACCTGCCTCTACCTCCCAAGTGCTGGGATTAAAGGCGTGCGTCACCACCTCCTGGCCTGAGCACTTCTGAACACAGCAGAGGACAAGCTGTGACATTATGCTCACAGACAGAAATCATGTGATTCAAGGACACCATGATTTTGATTTGAGCATCTTACAGTGTTTTCCTTAAAGGGAAAACTGAAGCCCATGTGAAGCAGCAGGAGCAGGCAAGCCTTCCACCAAGGCTGCAGGTTGAAGCGCTCTGCTGGGGCTCTAAGTGGACGCAGAGCTGTGGTGCTTCCCAGATCTATTAGTAAAGGAAACTGCCAAAACCCATCTCAGCTCCCTGTAAATGTGAAGAGCTCCCCAGAGGACAGCTCTGGGTAGACTGAGGCAGTCAGGGGAAGGCTCTATGACTCCTGCAGGCTGGGGCAGACTGGTCCTCTCACTTACCCCACCACCTAGGTCATGTTTCCCTAACCTAAGCAGCTCGCTGTACCTAACTGCTCTGCTCCAGGGTGAATCTGCTTGTCTAGCTGTGTCTGCGATCTTCTTTTGTGTGAAAAGCCTCTTGAAGGAAAATTCCTTCTTTTTTTTTTTAAACTAGAAATAATAAATAGTATGAAAGATTTCACAATAAAGTGTTAATTTAAAATGTTTAATTAATAAAGGAAAAGTGACTAAAACTTTAATTAAAATTAAGTATCAGAAACAAGTTATTAGAACTTGACAATTCTAACTCTTCCAAAAGAACAGAGGAATCTTTCCTGGCTGAAGAATTTTGTAAAATCTGTATAAAATTTCACTAATACGAGATTTACTGATAGGAATGCCTAAAAGGGCCATAAAGATGGCTCTGTGGATAAAAGAGTTTGCCACCAGCACTGACAGTCGGAGTTCAATCTCTGGATCCCACAGTAGGAGAGGACTGACTCTTGGGGGTTGTTTTTGGATCTCCAGACATGTAGTTTCACGCATGTGCCATATACATCATACAAGCACACAGATACACACAGATAGTAGTTAAATTTTAAAAATTTAAAAGAGAGACAACACCCTCAAGTAACTTTAATCTGACCATTTTAAATGAAAAAAACAAAAACGAACAAACAAACAAAAAAACCCAAATCTTACTTGTAAGTATTTCAAAGCTTACAGGTTTTATAAATATTTACTATGTGATTTGTTAATCATATGCCACTCACCCACTATGCTCAGACAAGCCCTTCTCTACCGACAGCTACTCCTCATAGTTCAGTTTGGATCTCAGAAGCCTGGACATCACACTCTCTCACTTTGGACAACCCGTCATAACTGAGCCAATTCCATCAAACAACCTTTGATTTTCTATCTCTTTTCCACCCTGATCCATATTTTCAGAGATTTTTCACAATGTATTAGAAAGGAGCAAAACCTTAATTAGCATTAATAATCTCTATAAAATGCTGTTAGAACCCAGAAGTTAAAATAATTTCCTTCATCGAATTTTTAATAAACAGTTAAATCTATTTGAAATTTATATTTGAAATTGTTTTTCCTGGTTCATTTATTAAGAATTAGAGACATTAAGAAAGAGAGGGGAGGGAGGGCGGGAGGGAGGAAGGAGGTCACTAAGCCAAACCTATGTAGCTGGATGAACGCAATACTCATTTGACAATGCAGTTTTACATCTGGACTGTCTTGTAAAGGCCCAAGCATTTAAACAGAGGCTTGGTCCTCAGCGAGCATCACTGAGAATAAACTGAACCTTTAAGAGGCAGGGCCTATGGAGGTTTTAGGACACTACATTGTGTCTGTACAGAGGCTTATGATCTCATCACTTCCCATCTTCTCACTATGGAGCAGCGAGATAGCTTCATCCCAGACACGTGTCTGACCTGCACCCTGCCAAGGCCTAAGTGTCCCCTGGTCATGGGCTAGCCCTCAAACTGTGAGCTACAACTATTTTCTTCTTTACAAGTTCACTCTGTCACATCTTGTGACGGTTGTGGAATATTGACTAACACAGAAGCGAAGGAGACGATGGCGGTGGCATAGGGCTTGAGCAAGGTCTCAAAGAAAAATCAGACTGAGGAGGGACATAAACCTCTGTTAAATGCTTGCAGTTCTCTTTCAAAACCTGTCCTCTGAAGTGTTTCAGGATTTTAAAGCATGGGCCACGGCCAAATCCGACACACCTCACTCCTCTGATGGGTGACATCTACGGAAGCTCAGCCTGCTTCTGTCCTCGTGTGTTTCTTCTGGTCGTTTCCCTGCCCCACACTGGCAAAGTAGAGACGAAGACCTCGTGTACTCTAGGGCTAGAATACCTAGGTCTGTCCCTGAAGAGGAAGTTCTAGGGAGGGATTCCCAGCTAAGACCCAGTGTCACTACTAAGTCTGTCTTCGGAAGCCATGCAGCCTTGATAGTCCCACATGAAAAATAAGAAAACAGTATCATTTAGTTATTTATTAAATAATTTAGTAAAATATATACTTAGCTTTTAATATTTTATTTGTTTAATAAAGTTAAAATTATACAATATTTATTAATAATACTAAAATAAATGCTATTTAAATATTATAAAATATTTTAACTATTTAAAATGTGTTTATTAAATGTTATCACTTTAATAAATCTTACTTTTATATACTGACATATATGCACTACTATAACAATTCAAATAGAATAAATGGAAACCAATAAATGATAATAGTGGGAAGCCCAGAAAACATTACGCCTATCAATCTTAGTTAGTCTTGTCTATGCTCAATGGCTTCTCAACATTTTATATTAAGATTTATTTTTATGTGTATGAGGTTTTAATTGCATGTGAGCACATGTGCATAGGGAATTCAGAAGAGGATGTCAGATATCTTGGAATGGGATTCACAGATGACTGTGAGCTGCCACCATAGTCCTCTGTAAGAGCAGCAAGTGCTCTTACCTGCTGAGCCACCCCTCCAATCTGCACTCACAGTCAGTTACAAAAGACACGGCTTATAATAGTTCACTGCATAGCAAGTCTCTGTGTTGCAGGATATTGGATCACACTGAGTTATTTACTGGGAAAAAACCCTGTTTCTAGTTGTGGTGTGGCTCGGCCCTTAGTATGCACCTCTAATCTATGCAGATGGAATACAGACACATCCTTATACACACCTTTTAATCTCAAACAATGAAGGTAAAGTTAGTTTGTAGAAGGAAGCACTCATGTTTCAAAGTAATGTCTAAGAGAGTGGTAAAGTGAGGAATCAGAGAAAGATTTGACAGAACAGAATATGCCCAACTGTCATGAGACAAGAAAAAGAGGCTACTTAAGAAGTGAGAGAGAGAGAGAGAGAGAGAGAGAGAGAGAGAGAGAGAGAGAGAGAGAGAGAAAGGGGGCAGTTGTACCAAGTGAGTTGTACAGAACAGGTTGCAGAGAGAAAACAGGCTAGACACAGATGAGACATAGCCAGAGAATGAGAAGGAGCCAGAAAATAAGAACAGACTGCCAGAGTTAGTATAAGGCCAAGTAAACGAATTCAGGAGAAGGCAAGAGAAGCCAGATTAGTGTGGAAAGGAGTTTGAGCCAGAACAGCTGGTCAAAAAGAACAGAGTTCTAAAAGAACCAGAAAGGGTGAGCTTACTCATCAGTAAGTCTATGAGGCTGAATTAGTTCTAGGCTTGGAGTAGACAGGATGGATGCTAGAAGCTTCAAGGACTAGGCCTAGGTTAGCAGATTAAGGCAATAAGCCTCAAAGGCAACAATTACCTCAGGTGAATAAAAGATCCTTTTAGACCTCTATGTATTAGAGAGTGGAGTGAGAGGCAACAAGGGGGACATGGCACTCATGACTATGCATATACACTCACGACTATGCATATACAGATCGCTGTCAGACTTTATTCTGAAAATGTCACAATCACTAAGATACCACAAAGGCCACTCTTACAAGTCTGACTATATATATGTGTGTATGTATACACTTAAATTTTGATAATTTGTTTAATTTACTCTTCATGGTTTCTGTCTTTCTTGCATATTAAAGCATTAACGGGAGTTCATATTTTAAGATATTCTCTGGAGCAAATCAGGGAGATATATTTTTTGTTTGGGTTTTTTTGTTTGTTTGTTTTGGGTTTTTTGTTTGTTTTTGTTTTTGTTTTTTGTTTTTTGTTTTTGTTTTTTTTTTTTTTTTGAGACAGAGTTTCTCTGTGTAGCCCTGGCTGTCCTGGAACTCACTTTGTAGATCAAGCTGGCCTCGAACTCAGAAATCCACATGCCTCTGCCTCTGCCTCCCAAGTGCTGAGATTAAAGGTGTGCACCACCACTGCCCGGTGAGATATATTTTGTTTTACCATATATCATAAAGCATAAATATCAAGATCAAGAATAATTTGTGTTATAAGACATTGAGATTCCATTATACTACCCACATTTAGTCATCGTATGCGTGAGTGACTGGGCTGTGCTATCTGCTAGGCACAGTGATGGCAGCAAGCATGGGCTTCAACCTGAGTATGGCATGGCTCGGCCGCTCAAGCATCCCCAGTGTAGCTATGTAAAGCCACAGTGCTGAAGCGCCCTAACAAGCAGTCGGAAAACAAGACTTTCCATCACATTCTTGCACACATCTGTCTTGCACCCAGAGATGGAAAGATAATTTCCTTTAACAGCATTTCGAAGTGGTTCTCAGGCCCTTTTGTTATAGACTATAAAAACTTCCTAAGCTACCCAGAGGCTCTTATTCTCTGGCTTTTTTGGGTTAGAAAATGAGAAATAAAGATATATTTGTAGTTTCTAATCCACACCATTTTTATTTCCATTCCTCCTGGCTAAAGGTCTCCTGATATTCTTGTATGCTAATCACACAGCAGAGAAACTTAAGGGCTGATCGAGACCAACAGTGGAAACAAGTCCACATTCTAGCGGAGGCTGAACAAGTTCCTTACACGTTCACTCTGCAGCCGTTTTCCTGTGGAAGATGACTAGCTGCATCCTGGTATCCCCAAGGTCTGGAGGGCTATTCTCATCAAAATCTAGGAGGTTCTGGATCATGACCATATTTTCTTACACTGGGAGAGGTAGCAGGAAAGGCAGGGAATCAAATGAGCACCGGTCTATGATAGCGTGAGATGCTTCATGCTGCTGCAGGGGTGACATATCTGATAGGCTGGATCAGAAACCTGGCCGTGCCCTCTTTTCGGCATCACTACTGAACAACACAGTGACCGACCGCCTTGACTCACTACAGACACCCCCCCCCCCCA
Organism: Mus pahari; assembly: GCF_900095145.1. Classification (NCBI taxonomy): domain Eukaryota; kingdom Metazoa; phylum Chordata; class Mammalia; order Rodentia; family Muridae; genus Mus; species Mus pahari. The sequence goes on along the minus strand of NC_034607.1, from coordinate 30,902,250 downwards.
GCAGCATTTGAGAGGTTCATCAAAGGACTTGAGTTTACCTCTGAAACAGGGATTTAGCAAGGACACATGAGAAAAAAGAAATTACTAGGCTTCCATACAGTAATCTAGCAGGCAGACACTCTGGAAAAGCTTTTCCCAACATCTTAGTCCATTCCTTCTGTAAACTAAACCCTGCAGATGGAGACAGGGCAACACCAGGGAAAGTGTGCATAGCCCACAAGCTCTGGCATGTGATGGGCCTGTGCCTGCTGTGAGGCCGTAGCCACTGAGGGCTGCTGTTGGCCGCCAACCCGCATTTCCTCAGTTCCACAGTGACCTATAGGGTCAGTGTCTGGAGTGGATACAGTAGGAGACCACAGTCTTGTTACTCAAGTATGATTATCATCTATACTTATGCTATACTTATGCTAGCCAAATGTTTATTTAAACAAGAACATCTTTAGCAAATTTCTTTCTTGATCAGAATACTTTCATTTCCATCTTCTAAGATGTCTTGGTATCTGACTCATTTTTCCTTGACCCCTAGTAGTGAATGTTATAATCAATTAGATTTTGGAAAGGCTTTTATGCCTCTTACTATGATTAAACCTCATGATCACTGACTACAAGGTAGGCATTAGTAACCCTCTTAACAGATAACTGGAAAAGCCAGTGGAGTAAGAAGCACCCCTTTCTGTTTTCTTAAGTAATTTGCTTTTAAGTTTGTTCTGTTACTATAGAAAAAGAGGGAAAACATTTCTACTTTAGACAAACCAATATGTGTCTCAAGATGTGACAAAAATAGCCAGATATTCATTTGGACTGTGTATTTATAATCTATACGTGTACCAACTAGATATGATTCTTTCTTCATCTACACATTGTAAAGAAATGAAAAAGTACCAGTGCACGTTTACATATATGGGTGAAATCAGTCATCTGATATCAGTACTTTGGAATTTTATTGACCAATTCAGCCATCATGTGTCAAAGTTCATGCCTATTCTACTATATGAAAAGTGCTCATTCAAAATGTTTGCAGAAAAGTTGAACAAACTCTGTCCCCCAAATTATACCGATGAAACTGTACAAAAGTTCAGTGTTAAAAGGTGAGTTTTAAAATACAAGGAAGCCCAGTTTATCTATAATTACAAAAACTATCTGTCCCCCAGGAGCAGAGCATAAGCGCCCACTCTGCCCCCAACCACGCTGTCGGGCACTTTGCTTTCGCTACATGAAGGATGAAGAACAGGAAGGTAAGGACCACAAAGCACCCACGTCTCTGCAGATCTGCCCTCAGCCAGCTTTCTTAAATGCTTTTACTTCATAATGCACATGATTTTATTTCAAATGCCATATGGCTGGTTGACTCATAAAAGAAGAAACTAGGAAGTATCTCCTTGTTTCACAGACTGTACTCTGACTTCTGTACTCTCAATTCTTCCTGGACCATGACCTTGGAACTGGTAAAATTACATTTTTTAAAATGAATTGCCTGGGATTTTATTTATTTCGTGTGTGTGTGTGTGTGTGTGTGTGTGTGTGTGTGTGTGTGTGTGCACATGTGAGTGCTGGTCTACATACTTTTTGCACACTAAGGCCAGAAAAGGGAAGGCACTGGAACTGAGCCTAGGAGCTGACATTGCAGTCTTTTAAAGGCACCCAGCTTGTTATGGGTGCTGGGCTAGAAGTGCTCATCCTCAAGACCGCACAGACTGCACTCTGAACCACGGAACCATCTCTCTAACCCCGAAATTACTCTTTGGTGGCTCGCTCTGTCCTAGAGACAAATGGTCCCAACTGAAAAAACCAAGAGGCAGGAAAGAAGGAGCCTTTAGAGAGAGTCATGCTCACTATGTGGCAGCCATTTGGGGAGCTTAGCCTGGATCCCATTTCCTGAAAAGTGTCTTCACAGCCAGAGGATGGCGTTGCCACCCTTATGTAAGTGTGACCCTGTAGACAGTTCCTGCCTTGATACAGTGTTGATGAAAACAGGAAGACAGGCAAGAATCTGAAATCTGAGCACATACAATCACCTGTAGGCATGCTAAGCCTACGAGGGTATATTGAGTCAAATGCCGTTTCAGATCCTCTTGCCTCTGGAGAACAGGAACATGGTCTTGAGAGAAAAAAGAAGCAACAAGAAGATAACAACAGCAGCAACCACAACCACAACCACAACAAAAAGCTGAGAGAAGCCTCCCTGGTCCCCTGTTGATTCTCAGTTGCCAGTCTCAAGTACTTCTAAGTCTAGCTGCACATTCTATGCTTGAGTTATAGAAATATTCTGCCTCCTTGCACCAAATTTGCAAGTGTTTAAGCAGTTTCTGCTCCCTGGTACCTCACAGGCCTTAAGACAAAAACAGCAGCCCTAGCTACTGTAGTGTTTTTGATGCATAAGAACACCTGTTTGACACCCTAAGTCCAACGTACTTGATGTAGTGAGTAAACACGAGCCAGCAACAGCGCAGCAGCTTGAGGAAGTCCGTTCTCACGCCTTCCTCACTGCCGAGGCCCTGCTGACGGCTCACTGGCCTGCCTCAGAGTCCTCGTCTATGGCATATTCCTTTCCTATCAATAATTATAAATAAAAGTCTATCTCTGTGCACTCTTTATCTAAATCTCCCTGCTGTTTTGTCTGAAAGCAGCCAGACACTCCAGCTACTTGGTACACTAACCCAGGCCAACGCCCTCATTGACTCTGGTATAAATGGAGGCATAACTTTCATTTCTGGAAAAACATATAAATGTGTATATATTCATACATACATATATAATATATACACACACATATATACATATATATAGATATATAATCACACACATACTTTCATATATGATAGAAAAACACTTTTCATAAAGAAAATCATATACATATATGACTTTAAGGTGAAAGTGACTAATATTTCTTAGTTAAAACAATATCAGTCATGGCTCTGACAGTGAGTAAAGTAGCAGTAACTTTTTAGAATGGTGTTCACGTGACATCTTTCATAAGATACAAACACCATATTGCACTAGGAAAAATGGTTTAAACTGAAGAAGGATTATATACTTTTGATACATTTAAATTATCAAGTAGTTTTCTCTACCCTTTGATAAACTTGTTTTAAAAGCTAAAAGTAAGAACATAATAATATATGTTCTAATTCAAAATAATGAAATGGTAGAAAAAGGTAGTCCTACACATGTACTCTGCTCATTTTCTTCACACATCTGTGTTCATCCTATGCTTTCAGTTAACAGGTAAAGCAAAAGGAGGTCTCTAAACAATAGAATAAAATGAGAAGAATTCCCATTCTCATTACAGAGAGCTGCAGTATAAAGAAAGTACCATTGCCCACTTAGCGCATCTCTCTAAATCCCACAGCAGAGCTCTGGCATGCTTTCTGTTCTTATTTATGAAAACGAACCAATGGCAGATGTAAGTCAGGTCATCCTACAATGGCCTCATGTCTCCGAATGGATGCCTTTACTGTGGAAGGGAGGAGGCTCATGAGCCTCTGTGTGACCTGGGGCAGAACCAGAGCTGGGATTTACTCAGAACCCATCCATTAACCTTTAAGAGTCAGGCACTGTTGCAGGGCTTGCTTTTGCCAGTCAACAAAGAGCACAAGTCAAAAAAAAAAAAAAAAGTCCTCAGGAAGTTCTCATAACACCCTCAGGAAGTTCTCACTAACACCCTCAGGAAGTTCTCACAACACCCTCAGGAAGTTCTCACTAACACCCTCAGGAAGGCTTTACCAAC
>NC_034607.1:30889744-30898068 GCF_900095145.1 Mus pahari | reverse complement strand
CACAACACCCTCAGGAAGTTCTCACTAACACCCTCAGGAAGGCTTCACCAACACCCTCAGGAAGTTCTCACTTACACCCTCAGGAAGTTCTCACTAACACCCTCAGGAAGTTCTCACTTACACCCTTAGGAAGGCTTTACTAACACCCTCAGGAAGTTCTCCTAACACCCCCAGGAAGTTCTCACTAACAGCCTCAGGAAGTTCTCACTAACACCCTCAGGAGTTCTTACCAATACCCTCAGCAAGGCTTCACCAACATCCTCAGAAGTTCTTACTAACATCCTCATTAAGTGGCTAATGCTTAGTGAACATTCAATACCTGTCTGCTGTGAGCACACTTTATGTGATAGGCTGCCATCAAAGCAAGGTACACTAAAAGGACTGTATGAAGTTACCTCCAGTAACAAATTTAAGTGCATTATGAGATGTAAACATATCCTGAGCTTAGACATGGGTCTCATCACACTTATGCACATTTTACAAAGTCCACACTACTCAAAACATGTCTGGTGTTCTGCCTTTCAACTGATATTCAACTTGTACTAAAACCTAAATAAAAGACAGAGGAACATACATAGGTATTGGAATAATGGGGAGAATGTCCAAATGTATTCTGTCCATGTAAGACACTAGCATGTAGATCCATGTAGAGTGGGCTTCTTAAACTGTTTCTACAACCCTAGGGTATTTTTAAATGTCTCTGGTGATAAATATATTACATATTAATATATAATTATTATATTATATATGTATATGATATATACATATGAAGTATTAACTGATAGTTTATAAAAAGTTTATTTTAATACTTATGATTTTTAAAAATTAAATCAAATTTATATACTAATTCTTGGGTATTTTTATTTTTAAAAATTAAATTAAATTATACTTATTAAGAATTGAATCTTAGGCCAACCTGGTCTACAGAGTGAGTTCCAGGAGAGCCAGGGCTATACAGAGAAACCCTGTCTCAAAAAAAAAAAAAAAAGAATTGAATCTTAGTGGAATGTAGGATACTGCAGGACACAGAACATTTTTAGTATGTTTCAGAGTCCATCAATGTTTTGTTTTTTGCCAATGATGAGATTATTGCTTTAAATAAATACAAAATGACAGAAGTATGCTTATAACCACTTCAAAAATTACTGGAAGTTCTTTCCTATTCCCAAGCAAAAGTTCACTTAGTGAATTTAAAATGTTATTCAAATCAGCAACTCAAATGCAATTCTTAAAAATCAAACATTCTAATGCAATACAACACAAGGATGGACTAATTTGATCTTTAAGTGCTAAGAATCTCAAAATTCTCAGTAAGAATAATCAATGTCTTTGTTTCTTGTAATTAACCATTATGTTTCTGTATGTGTGTACAGTAAAAAATGGGGGTGGGGGTGGGGAGGGGCTTTATGAAAGGGAGAGAGGAAGCTCTATTGGGACCTAAGAGAAAAAAACGAGACTCGATAATTTACCCATTATCTGAAAAATAATAATACAATTTCCTCATGATTTCTATTATTTAAATTAATTTTATAATACCCCATCAGAAATTATTACAAAGGAAAAAAACTCCTTCACTGAATCGGTACACATATCTTGGGTATTTCTTTATAATGTGCGCTTACTGTTTTTAAGTATACAGCAGGTTGACTCCAGTCTGATTACTGCTTCTCTCAGAAGGCTCCCAGGCTGGCACTGAGAACAAGGCTCTACCGTACAATTCATGACTATTAAAACTGCAAGGTGAAGTGGTTTAGTCTCTCAATGCAATGCCACAGATTGCTGGAGTAAAATGAGAAGAAAATGGGATTCATCTCAGTCTGAAAAAGAACACTATCTGCTGTAGATATGAAATCATCTTGTTTTCATGATTAGCAAGGGTATAAGGTGCATTAGAAGAACTCAAAAGATGTGAGCACAGAAAAGTAACACACTGTTATGATATTAGGCTAGTAGAATCATGCCAAAGATTAAGCATTAGAAATATACGAGAATAAAGATAGGAGGTTACTGAATGCCAGAATGGCCAAATTGGGGCTTTTATGCTAATGATTATCAGTCATGACTAATCAATTACTGAATCTTGTTACAGATCCTGGGTTTCTTAACATACCACAGAGAACCAAAACCAATCACTGAAGGTTGCCAGGAACTCTGAGGCCTGTTTAATACACCTGCTTTCAGTGACATCGTTCAAAGTCTCAGCAGCAAACCTTGTCAGCTGTAACTACACATAACTGCTGTGACAAGTCAGGCAAAGAACGGCTTTCAAAAGCATGTGAAAATATAAAAAGAAAAATGAAAAACGACATTACAACGTATAATGTTATGATTTAGACAGAGGAGCAAAAGTTACATGCTATTGCTATCTAGGATCTAGAATCATTTTAATTCTAATGATTAAAAAGTCATACTCTTGCAAGGTGTCATCACTGCAAATAATGTGAAATTAAAGCAACAGTTCCTCCAAATGCAACACACTCAAAATGAAAGCCTGACTGAGGGTTTGGGATCGAACTCAGTGTAGAGCCCCTGCCTGTACATGGGAGGCCTAGGTCCAGTCCCCAGTATGGGAGTGGGGAAGTATATATAGCATACTAGAGATAACTTACAAACATTAACATAATTTTGATGATGTATATTACTTAAGACTTATAGACATAGGCGGCCTATTAGACCAAACCCTAAGAGTAGCTACTATAGAGAAGCTGATGAGATGTTTGATACATAAGATAATTTAAAATCTCAGAAAAATTTACAAAACATAGGAGCAAGATCTCTTACATTTTTATACTTTTAATCTGTTCTGGCTTGTAAGGCAGATGTATAGTGGTATGGCTTAGTCATAGTCATTTTAATTTCTGGGAACACTGACGTTTTTAAAAAGTAAAAGCAATTATTGAACAATCTTCTGAATCTGTCTAGAGCAGTGAGTATAACACTGTTTTGCTGTAATTCTGCATTTTGCTGCCTCCTTACAATGCTGAATCAATCCTCTCAGCACAGTATCAAGTCAAGGCTGTGTGATGAGAAACCTGTCACAAGCTCAGTGCTGTAATGAGACCAGCAGGTAAGGGCTGGGGCACTGGGTGTGGTGAGAAAGCTCAGTCACAGGCTCAGTGCCGTAATGAGACCAGCAGGTAAGGGCTGGGCACTGGGGCGGTATGTGTGGTGAGGTTCTGATCCAGCATAGAAAATCTGCCCCAGCTTTGCATAATTTTCCTCATGTCCACTTAACCACATCTAAAATTTGGTACAAAGTCTTCAACAGGTCTCAAGGTACATTGCATTCCATATTAAAGGTCACTCTCAGCTTCAAACCATAATCTAGGGGCTAGAGAGGCGGCTCAGGGGTTAAGGGCTCTTTCTGCTCTTGGACTGTCCACACACACAGCTGCTCATGACCAATTGTAAGTCAGTCCCAGGGGACTGGATGCCCTCTTCATATACAAACAATAAAATAAATAAATCTTAAAAAGATAAAAAACAAAACCATAAGCTATGAAGCAGGAAGACCAGGCCACTGTGCAAAATCAGAGAAAGTTTTCTAAAGTTCTATTTGAGAAGAACATTCTAAAGATTTTACCCTTGACCATCTTCACAGCTAAGAAGTAGTGTTAGAGCTGAGCATGGAGACATGCCTCTTTAATCCAGCCCTGGGGAGGCAGAAGCAGGTGAGTCTCTTTAAGTGTGAGGCTAACCTGGTCTACATAGAAAGTTCCAGGACAGCCAGGGTTACAGAGGCCCTGCCTCAGACAAGCAAGAACAAGAACAAGAAAAGAACACAACAAAAGAAAAGTGGTAATTCTAGTCTTATGTTCTTCTATTATTTTGGAAAACGACAGTTGGCAACATGTGAAGCCATTTTGGGCTTCAGTGCGGGTCACGTGAGGCTTGATTACAACAAGCAAATTCTAATGAAGAGGTTAATCACTGTCAGTACTAGTAAGAGATGAGTCAAGTGTTTCTGTAGAGCTACCGAAGAAAGCTTTCACACAAAATATAAAAATGCTTTACGGAAGGAATCTATTGTAGCATTCCAGATGACGGGCTCCTTTTCTAGGACTGTTCTCATCACAGTGGAAATGCTGTTGACAGGGTCTCCTTACCTGTGAATGCAGTTCTTGCTCTCGAGATACAACATGCCAGCAGCAACGTCCAAGGAAAATTTCACCAACTGCTTCAGCTTCAGCTCGTCCTTCCTCTTCCTCAGGAAGGTCAGAAAATCACCCCCTGGAGAAAAGGACAGAAAGGAGATAAATTGAGGAGGGAGCCGCCCACCATATTTCTAGCCCATTAGGAGGCCGGAAGACCGAGAAGCACTGTAGGTTCCACCCGTGCTTTGTCCGAGTTTCCAACTGAGGACAAAAGGGACATAGAGACCACATGTTGTGGGTAACAGGGGTGGGGGCACCACTTTTAGAGACACCTCAAGTCAGTTAACTGTCTCACGTCATGAACTGCCGAACACATCTACTCAAAGACAAACATATCCGTTTGCACCTATCTGCACTGATTGGTTTATTGATATTTTCTAAGAACTTACATTTTCTCTAATAATAAATAAGATACAACTTAAACTAGTCAAATGATATTAATATCTAGATATGGTGACCTACTAAATTTAAACTGTACCATATGTGTATGTACAGGAACAGGAGGCTGCACCCTGATAAGCTATGGCTCTGACAATTTTGTTATTGAGCTACTACACATGTCTGCGCATCGGGCAGAGCCCCTGATATCTTTCTGGCTGTGAGCCAGCCTCTAACAGCTAAGTCATCTTTCAACCCTCCAATGATGTCTTAGAAAAGCTTTTAACCATAGTCCAAGGCATATGATACAAACAATAATTTAGAACTTACAGTTAGTCTCATTTTATGAAGTTAGGAAGAAGTTGATCTAAAAAATATATTTACCTTATTTCACTATATCTCAAATCTTGGAAAGATAAATTTATATTTTAAATACATATTATATTTTTAAGTCTTATAAGCACATTTTCTTTCTTTCTTTTTTTAAAGAAGATTTATTTATTTTACATATGAGAATATGTAAAATTGTCACTATCTTCTGACACACCAGAAGAGGGCATTGAACCCAATTACAGATGGCTGTGAGCCACCATGTAGTTGCTGGGAATTGAACTCAGGACCTCTGGAAGAGCAGTTAGTGCTCTTAACTGCTGAGCCATCTCTCCAGCCCATAAGCACATTTTCATTTTAAATATTTGACTGACGTTTAGATTTAATAAAACTTAGAACTGAAACATAGATTGATATGCTTGTTATCCCAAATATTCTTAAAAGTTCTTTAGAATTAAGTATAACTTTTTAAACTTAATTAAAATGAAATGAAATTAACGTTAAGCACTGACAGCATTTCAGACGCATGCGTGGCCAGTGCCGAGCAGACCACTTAGTGCAGCTTCACANACGCATGCGTGGCCAGTGCCGAGCAGACCACTTAGTGCAGCTTCACAGACGCATGCGTGGCCAGTGCCGAGCAGACCACTTAGTGCAGCTTCACAAACGCATGCGTGGCCAGTGCCGAGCAGACCACTTAGTGCAGCTTACATTTGGCATTCACTGCACTGTTTTGAAGCTCTGGCCGGGACCTTGTATGCACTACGCATGTGCATGCGCGGGCCCTGCAGCTGCAGCAAGAGCACCCACCACAGAAGAGGTTATCCTTCTCTCCTGTCTTCCTCTCCACCAAACAACCACCTTTCCCACAGACAGACCCAGGGCCCAACACACTCTAGGCTGACTCTCCGTCCCTATCCATTCTCAAGAGAGTGGTAACAGCCATTGTTTCTCTTTCTTTTGGAGGACCATTTATAGCTTATAGCGTTAAACAGAAAGGTTTAAACACATGACCCTAAAAACAACCATTTGTTTTTTATCAGGCCTCTGTATTAAACTACAAATTATAGAGAAGGATTATCCCCTAGCTGCCATTTCTTGGACCTCTCTCACACTAAAGGAAAGATTCAGGGTGTCTTTAATAATGAAAATAATTATGACAATAATAATAAAAACACTACAAGAGAAGAGTTAATGGCTTTTTCCTAGGTGAGAACAACTAGGATATAAACACCTAAGTCTACTTAAAATTCCCCTTTCCTTACCTTTTACTCACAAATTAAGTGTTACACATGTTATGTAGGCTACTCGGAAAATCAATAGTGTTTTTACCTTTTTAAAAATAAACTTATAAGCCAGACAAACTATTTTCCTTTCCTGTTTACTTTAATAATTTATTATTATTTTAACATTTTATTATTCTTATACACGATATATATGTGTGTGCTCACAGGATTCACAAACATCAAAGTAAGTTGCAGGGTTTGGTGAGGTGGTGGATGAGCTAGGGTTAAGGGTGGGTTTGGGCAGGAGCTGCACACCATCTAGAAAGCACTTATTGTTCCAACCTCAGCTACTCTGGAGGCTGTGAACTAGGAACAACCTCAAGACAGGAGTCCTCATTTAATCTGCATCAGCACCAGAGCAGGAGAGAGTCCTGAGAAGTGTGGGAGGGACAGGCCTTAAAACACTGTGGAGTGCAGGATACAGGAGGCTCCACTCAGGCCATGAAGTGACATCACAACAGTTGCCAAGAGTGGATGTCATCTTCTGAGAAAAATCTTAAGTTGATAGCTCTGAGCTTGGGCTAGTGAGTGAACCTATCTGCCATCTAATGCTGCTGAGACCCCCGAACTATAACTTGGGAGGCTTATGTCACACTTACAGCTGCATGGCTTCAGCAGGGCAGTTCATCCCAAGATCTTGAAAGAGGACACCTCAGTGTCAGGACTGCTGCTTACACTCCCACATACTTGGGAGGCACCATCAGCTCAGAGACTGTACTTCAGAGGGTACAAGCTGGCTGCACTGTTCTAACAGATTGCTTCCTCTTTCCAGGGTAGTACTATAGACTGGCTCACGAGAAGGCTGCCCAACAAGGAAACGCTAATAAAATCTACCAAGGATGTGCAAACAACAGATAGAAGACACTGGAAAAAGCAAGGCAACCCCAGAAGAACCTGTCTCCTCTGCTACAGCTATACATATGCAAAGAGATACAGGTGAAAGGAGAGAAAATGTCCTGGTGAAATTGGTCAAAGACCTGGAAGAGGATACAAACCAGCAGATCAATCAGTTTTGGACATGGGGAAAAACACTGGCAACACGGCGGACAAGTTAGAAAAGATGGATGAGGAAATCAGGAAAAATGAAAAAAGTCAGCAACGTGACAGAAAATTCAATCATGGAAATCCAAATTTTGGGGGGAAATAACGAAATGAAAATTCTACAAATATACACTATTATAAATAGACTTGACGAAGTAGAAGAAATATGGGGAACAGAAGACAAGCTCAAGGAATTCTGTCCTTAATTATCAGCAATCGACACAGACAACCAAACATTTCAACACCACCCAAGAATTCTTGCCACACAATCAGTCAGCTAACAGAAGGAACTATGATTATAAACTAAAGGCATAGGGGATCTACGTAGTGAACTTACTGCAGAAAATTCCCCAAAAGAGAGAAACGACAGTGCTGCCCAAAACAGAAAACAAAACATGACAAAACTTATTTACAAGGGCATTGAGAAAGAACCCCAACAGACACAATGTCCAGAGAAACTGTCCATATGGCAAGCTAAGGCACCAGCACTCACAGCAAAGAACCAACAGAGGAGGCTGTAAGGGGGAGCACCAACTTCCAAAGGAAACTACATCCAAACAGAACCCTGCTCTCACCAGCACTCCAGAAGAGCATGACAGAAGGTATTCCAAGAGTAACAGGGAAGGTAAACAGCAGTGTCCTGGGAAGTCTGTAACTGTAAACGCTTCCTAAACTCTACCTGTACAGAAAAAGTTACAATGCAGTTGAAGTCTCTACTAGACACCAGAGGCTTACAGAAACAGCAGGTGTCTGAGGATCTTGAAAGCAGAAAGGTGAGCATGGGTGAGGGAGAAGAGAGCTTAAGGGGGTGGGGGTGGGGGCAAAGTAATACAGTTAACTGTGACACAGGGAATGGAAGATTGAAGAGAGAAAGATGGACTAACAAGAGAGAGGCAAGAAGGATTGAGGAGAATTATGGGAGGGCCATGAATTACAACTAAATAAAGCAGTCAGTATGCATGACATTCCACAAAGAAGCTCATTATTTGGTATGTTAGCTTTGAGAGAAAGGAAGGAAGGAGAGAGGAAGGGAGGGTAAGGGGAGGAAGGGGATGGGAGGAAGAAAGGGAGGGATGGGAGAAGAAAGGAAGGGAGAGAGGAAGAAGGGAAGGGAGAGAGGAAGAAGGGAAGGGAA
>NC_034607.1:30870617-30889720 GCF_900095145.1 Mus pahari | reverse complement strand
AGGGAAGGGAAGGGAAGGGAAGGGAAGGGAGAGGGGAAGGAGGGAGGAAGCCAAAGTAAGAGGTAACCTCCCTCCCCATGGAGCAGAGCATGTGGTAAAGTTAGGGTAACCAGAGAGTGATCCAGCCTCAGACAGTAAACTCCTCTTCACCCAGACTGCTTATTACTACTCGTATATAAGGAACTGGACACTTGATAGTCTTTAGCTTTTACTGTAAGGTTAGTACAGTAACTGTTTCCTATCAACTTAATTATTATCGTTTTCATTGAGTACCAAATTCCAAAAACCTCTTAGACTTTGTTACACATACTATATTCATACATATAGGTAGTCTACAGAATGTGACACGTGTGTTCAGGATACACTTGTATCTGAATGCACATGGCGGAAGGTACCAAATGTTGCAGTGACTAGCTCGTGCTGGAAATGGGCAGAAGAAGGTAAGTAACTTCCTTTCTATAGCTCTGTCTCAGGAAGGCTTGTTCAGGACTGCACTGCACATTAAAGCAAGATAGGAGTATCTGCTTTAGTTACATGTGATAATGAATTCATAAGAATATTTAGTGAGTTTTTAATAGCAACTGCTGTTTTACTACGGAGACACCACAGCATGATAAAGCGTTTGGATACTTAAATTACACTGTCTAGGCTTCATTAGCCCATAGAGCCTTGAGTACTTTCTACAATCTCCATAAATTTCTACAAAAGAGGCCTCTAATACCATCTATCAATGAAAATGTACCTACAGCACCAAGCATGCCCTGGGATGTAGAACACACTCACTGTGACTGGAGTCATTTGCAGAAAGAAGACAGAGCCACAGCAGCCTCAGCTGAGGTTATGTCCCGCCTGCTCACCCTCATTCCCTGCCATTCCCCTTCATGGACTGTGCCACCGTCCTGTTTTGGATGGGATTAGCCTCATCTTCAGCCATGATAGTAGTCTTAGGGTAACCCACCCAATGATGTCCGTTTATCTGCACAAGGGACTGATTCAGAGATTGGCACATGGGTCCCTCCAGCCCACTGAGAATCAAGGATATGATTGGAATATACAGAAACTGGTTTTTGTTGTTATTTTTAGAGAAGTATCAAAAAGAAGTCTCAATAAACAAAGAAGCACATAAACCAAAAATCTTAAAATGAAACATCTGGAATCTAAAAAGGTTCACAGGAGCAGGTGTGACTCTCAACAGCCAGGAGTCAGAGGAGGAAATCATAAGTTTGAGGCCAGCTTGGGACAGACAGTGAAAGTAGGGAAAGGGAGGAAGGGGGATGGGGAGGGGGGAAGGGGGAAAGGGTAAGAAAAAAGAAAAGAAGCAAACAAATAAAAGAGCATCCAACCAACCAACCACACAAGCAGTCACAGTCACAGTGAGCAAGCACAGTGACAGCTGAAGTCATTGCATCACAAACAGCCTGAGAACACCCTCCCCAAGTCCCCCAGTCCCCCACTCCCCTAGGGTTGACAATAAAGAAAACTGCAGTTCTGCAGATGTATTCTGTACTATTACCTTGGTACAATGGCGTCATATTAGAAGGGTAATTTGGCAATTAACTACAGATCACATAGTCAATGCTTTAGATAAGTAGAACACTCAATGGAGAGGTGGTCACCCTCACCAACTATACACTGACAACACAAGGCTGGCATCTCCAGCATCAAATGCCATTGTGACTGACGTGAGATGGAATCTCAGGGTTGTTTTGATTTGCACTTCCCTGATGAATAAGGATGTTGAACATTTCTTTACGTGTTTCTCAACCATTCTATATAGCCAACTGAGCTCTAAAGTTATTTATTTTCTACCTGAAATACTGTAATTAAAAATAATCTACTGTCTAGTATATACATGCATGGACACACGCATGCTATCAGGTGCACTATTGAAGATCACTTACTCGCACATGTGTACACAGGCATACCCATACTACCAAATGCAGTGCTGACAATCACTACTGACTGGTGCATACGCGCACAGGGACAGTCAGGCTAGCATGTGTACTTGGAAGTCAGAGGACACCTCACAGGAGTTGGCTCATTCCGTCCACCATGCAGTTCTAGGGATCAGATCAGGCCATCAGACTTGGCAGCAGGCACATTTAAGAGATGAGCATCTCACTGTTCTAATAGAGCCACTGTTGCTTAGCTTCTTTCTAATTCACCAGTGTTTTACATCTCAGTGGACACACACCAAGCCCATCCATCGCCTGCTACCCTCTCTATCTGTGGCATTTGAGGCCCTCCTTACTTTGACGCCAAATGACTCACTATGGGGTCTTATGGCATCTTATTTTCCCTCAAGTCTTCTTTTGGTAATAAAGGAGAAAAGGGTAAAAATTAAATCTCCCATCAATTTTTAAAGAGAGAGGGATGAAAAGGCAGTCAAAATTACACTTAAAAGATTAAGGGTAAAATTAATAAAATATTAAATTGGAAAAGCTAATGCTATGTTCAGAATATCTTCACTGAATTTGTCACTAGTGGGATATTTTAGAAACAGTAAGGTTCTCAAATGAGTGACATAAGGGGCCACTTTCCAAGCATTTCACATAACTGTAATTTTGAAACAATTAGCAAAGTAGCTAGATTTTCCTCTGTGCATTTTCATTGGTTATAATAGTATGTATAATCAGAAATACATTAAATTATCAAACTGATTTATTACAACAATTGAGACAGTCTACTAAAATATTACATCAGTATACTTGCAAAGATTAAATACTTTTCAGCCAAGAGCTGGAAACATCTGGTTTAAAGGAATATTAAAAACAGAAATGTCTTTTCTCAGATTTTGTCTTTACTCTGGTAAAATTTATATAATTTATCTCTTAATTTTTAAGCATATAGTTCAATATCATGAATTCCATGCAGCTTGTTGTTCAGTTTTACAATACTGAAATTCTACATTTCTTTCCTGAGCGTCCTGCTCTGCTTCAGGCTAGCCTGGGGATTACCATCCAGCTTCCCATTGCTGGGAGACAATGACTTGCAATACCACCCTCATCTAAGTGGACCATACCATCTTTCCATGATTGGCTTATTCTCCTTACTGTAATGCCCTCAAGCTCACCCCTGCTGTGGGTTTTCTGCTTTACCAAGGCTGAGTCATACCCAATTGCATGTATACACCACATTAGCTTTCTCCTGTATCTTGGCTATTCTAAATAATGCTGAAATTAAACATCTTGAGTTCTGCTTTCAGTCTGTCCCCAGAAGGGGTTACTGGGGTCACATGATAGCACTGGCCTTAAGTTTTTCAGTAGTCTATTTTATATAATAACAGCTTCATCCCCTCCCTCCGCCTTTGTTCCATTTGTTACAGCCTTGCTAGCCCTGCACATGGCTCTCCTCCCCAGTCCTCCCTGACACCTGCTGTCTTCTCACAGCAGCTTCTCCAGCTTCTCCACCTTGTGAGGCAGCATGTTAGCTGGTTAGTTGGTTCTGATCTGCATTTCCCAGGGGCTTTGTTATGTTGTGTAGCTCATATGCATGCTCACTTGTTTATCTTCTTTGGATAAGTTATTATTCACATTCTATGTGCATTTTAAAAAGATCTGTTGTCATTCTGTCTACTGAAGTTGTATTCTTAAAGACATAGGTCCCCTATCTGGTATGTTTTTCAAACTTCTTCCATAATGCTTTCCCTCTCTTGTGTTCTTCCCTAGCTGATACTGTCTCACTTGCCTGTTGTAGACACTTAGAACGCTGGTGTCACATGAGAAACCACTGTCCACTCAAGTGCCATAAAACATCACATTTGCAACAAGTTTTATAATTTCAGGGATAATTTCAGAATTGTGTGTGCTGCTCTGTGTGTGCTGCTATAACACTATTTCCGACGCCCGGTAATTCAGAAGGAACAAAAATGTATTTTTCCTGTTCTGGAGCTTGAAGTGTAGAGTCAAAGATCCCAGTGGATTAGAATCTAGAGGGGGTGGGCATGGCTCCGCTCCTAACATATGCTTGGATGCTGTGCCCCTCAGACATAGTCAGCCCTGTCCTATGTCAGTTCAAAGTCAGTCATAGGTCAACGCCGGGTGCATAAGGTTCTCACAGGCTGGTACAGCATGTTAGTGCTGCTACCATTTTAAAGGTGGCCATGGACCCATGGCTCTGCTGGCATTTCTCTAGTATGGGATTCTGGGGGGACCCTCTTATTGGGACAGTTGTCCAAAGGCAGTCACCCTCTCCAGCACATGCACCCTGCCTGTGGAACCAATATGACTGTTCACCACCAAGTCTTATGCCTATACTTTATAAGAACAGTTCTCATAGAGCGCATGTATTCTTGCCCATTGAATGAATACAGATCTCACAGAGCCTAGGCACACTGTGCAAACATAGACTAATTTATTTTGATGTTTTTCTTAGGACAAGTACTTTCATAAAACTGCTTTTCATAAAATATTTCCTAATGTAGTAATATGTGAGTTAAGTGAAAAAAATCAATTCTATATGCTTTTATGATTAAATAAAGTTTACTATATAATTTAATATGTAAATCGTCATTCCAATTTTGTTAGCAGTGAGTTCTAGGAGCTTAGGCAAGGTGACTAATTTCTCTGGATTTCACTTATTCCTAAGGAAATTAGGCTAGAATGACTGCCCTCTCAGGTCCACTCTCTAGGCAGGAGTGTGGGGATATTCACATCTCTGTGTTCCCTGTTCTACTCCGAGCACTTCCCTAAAGCCCCATCTTACTGACGGTGTGCGTCTTCCATCCTCATAGCCAGCACTGTCTAACACTGGAACTACAGGACAGTTGTGTCCATCGGAGACACTAGGGCTACTGTCTCTGGTCATTCCAGCAATCTGAGAATAATATTTTATCGGTCACACACTGTATTCTGTACATTCAACTCTTTGCCTGTTACTGGCCTTTATTGTTAGATTTCAACGCTTCTCTTACCCATATCCTTTAAGACAGTAAGAGCTTTCTTTATAGGTCTCACACTCTTGCAGACAAATCGAATAGTCATGTTTTACAGATGAAAAGTTAACTTATTCCTCTTGTTCAGGTTTCCCTTATTTTTTAAAAAAATTTATTACACTTTATTTATTATGTGTAAATGTGAGGGGGGTGTGCATGTGTCAGGACACAAACGTGGAGGTCAGAGGTCGATTCATGGTGTTGATCCTCTTTTCCACTAGATGGATCCTGGGGACTAAGCTCAGGCCTTCGGTGCTGATGGAAAGCCCCACCACCTTCTGAGCTGACTCCCTGGCCTATCAAGCTTCCATTCTTTACATCTCACCTCCTTCCTCATTGAGCAAAGGTAACTTGTACCAGTACTCTCAACTGTGTAATGAACAACGTGTAGTTCACTCCTTCCTATACACCTCCTATATACCTCCATTTCCACACAGTAACTATTTAATTAACACCCATCTGTAACTTTTTATTAATTTGTCACGTTGTTACAATTCATCATCTATGTGACCTTTTAGATCTCTGAAAGCGCAGACATGTGAGTCACCTTGGACAGCATCACATGCAAATAAGCATCTGTTTTCACTACAGTGATCAGTTAAATGCCACAGGGAGACCACCAAGAGAGTCAGACTAAGCCTTTCAAGTTACTGCAGCCCTTTCTGTATTGAGTTATTTTCAAACTATGACATGACTGTAAGTAAAATTAGATATCACATAAAATAATGTATAAATAGGACTTTTTTTGTTAATTTAAGGAGAGGAAAATAACTCATTGTTTTCCTAACTTACTTGACTTCCTTACTGACCTAGAAACTCTGCACTCCAAGCATGAGAAGGCATGATATAGAGATACAGACTGTCTATATACATATCTAGAAGGCACTGACTACATAGGCAGGCTGCTGAAAGCACGTGCTCTGGGAGTTGATACGTTGTCAGAAATAGCACCCAGAGCAATGGACAGAAATGGGTTATAATAGGGAGAGACTGTGGTTGGTAGGGCATCTGCTATACTGCCTGACAGTCATGCTGTGGGGCAGTGACTGCAGGGGGAGCTAATCTAAAACTGCAGCATCTAATAGGACACAATACCTTTGGCCTTCGATAGATTTCTTTCACACAATTAACTTTTTTTGGGTACCATCTCTATCTGACTACACCTCTTTCAAGCTGGAATGGGGCTATGGCATCTGTACGGATAGGTATTCCTTCCACCATAACAACACGTATGTGAGTTCCCACTATGCTAACAGTGGAAGATAGTTTATTACTGTTGGGAAAAATTAGGAACAATTGCTATGTTCTTCAATTCATTAAATAACTAGAGTACTGTTGGTGCAGACGGTCTGAAGTTCCTGTTTCACTGACAAACCCTGACCCAGATGCAGCCACAAGACTGGAGGAAAACTGTACACAACAGATAAAGCCTAGAAGAATGTCCTCTGAGGCAAACCAAGGGCCACAAGGGAAGGGAAGCAGGAAGAAAGAAAATCAGGTAAGGGGGTCAAAAGAAACTGCTCTGGATCTGCTTGCAATACTGTCTCTAGTGGTTAGCTAAACAGTATATAAACAGCAGTGGAAAACAGAAGTTGTTCATCTTTGAAGTGAACCCAGAGCCTTATGCTTCTGTCCGGCCTTTCTAGGTCCCTATGCCGGCTGCAGCAGTCTAACACTGACTTGGGAAAAATTAATAAACGTTTCATGAGCCATTCTGGCTAAGTCAGCAGAGTGAGGCAGGTGGTTTGTCTGTTTGTTCTGCTGTTCCTGTCAGAGCTGTGGAGCCTTCTCTGCCTCCAAGAGCAGTTTCTATCCCTCACTGCTCTTCAGGTGCATCAGTAGCGGGACACTTCCCAGAGACACTTACAATGATATTTGAATTTTAATGCTGCCATTGCTATTTAAGTAACGAGAGAAAAGAGATCTAGTAAATTCTGATCTTGGTAACAGAACTTGACAGTGGCTGGGGGAACCAGGCACATAGGAAGTACACAATCTATATTTAAAAACTTCCCATCACCAATTCTGACATTTGATGGGATAATCATGATTAGTGTAAGAAGTAGGTCCTCAGGGCTGGGGAGACAGTTTAGTGGATAAAGAGCTTGCTGTGCAAGCAAGAAGACCTGGGTTTGGGTCTTCAACACTCAGAGAAATGTTGGGCATTACACATGTCCACAGCCTCTCCGCACTGGGAGGCAGAGATGGTAGAGAGCAGAGGCTTGCTAGCCAGTCAAGCCAGTGACACCTCCAGGTCTCAAAATAAGTAGGGAAGACGACAAAGAAGACCCTTCACCTTAACGTCATCCTTCAAATGTGCCTGCGAAGGTACAAATCTCTTTCTCCCCCTCTCCCTCCCCCCCTCACACACACACACTCACAAATAAATATACAGGAACAAGTTAAGAAAATAAATAAGTAAATAAATCACTGTGGATTGTCATAAATGTGTTGGTAGTATAAACTTCTAGATTAGTGGTTCTCAACCTTCCTAATGCTGCAGTCCTTTAGATTCTTATACCAACTTGCTATCTTCTTACTCTGTGAACTCCCCAACCAAAAATCCTTTTAAAATATCTTAATATAAGAAAATACTGCATTCAGAGTAATTTTCTAAAATGACGTTCATACCTTACTAATGGAAATTACTTACTGCATGTAGATAGTGGATTGACTATTTACTAATGTATAGACATGGCTTCAGTTTGTAGTCATTGACACTAAAGATGGTCTATGAGTAGGCAAGGTGGGTAGCATTTAGGAAAGTGTATGGAAAGTGGTCCAGTTTAAGAGATGGGAGCAAGGCTGGCTGTCCCATTCAGACATTCTCTGAAATAAAAAGTTTAGAACCCAAGACTTGAGCTTAGCCTTTCCTGGGCCACAGAGAAGCTTACCCCATGTTTACTAGTGTCTGACAGTACAAACCACACAAATATTTGTTCTTCTGGTGCTTCTGGCATTGACATTGTTATTGCTATTGTATGAACTTAAACTGGATTTCCACTTTGAAAGCAAAGTTTCAGGCTTGCTAGGAGCTTTGTTCACAAGAAGACAGACTGTCCTCATGCAGAATTTACCAGAAAGGGACAGTATGAGACTAAGGAAAGATAATGTAAAGTTGACTCAGAGTTGGCAGTTATCACAGAAAGGATATGTCCTTACTGTGCTACACCACAGGGACTCTGAGTAGTTTCAGAAATGTTAATGGTTTCCTGTGTTGACCTCTGTTCCCTGCTGTTTTCTTTGGCTACAGTCCTCCTTATGCACTTGACTTTGTGATAAAATAAATGCCAACAAAAAACTAGCTTAAAATAAGTCTTACACATCTTTCCTGTAAAAAAGTCTGAATGAATGCTGTAAGGTTCCAAGTAGAAAAATTAAACTTCAAAAGCTATAGACTGATAAGACCATAAATAGTGTGAGTCGGTGGATAAACTTTCTTTTAATGCTATGTTTTTTATAGAAATCTCTAACTATAATTATTTATAATTGAGTTTACTTAGATATATTTTTAGGTGAAGTTAAAAGAAAATGCGAAGAATAGCAAGCAAATGCCATTTGTAAAGCCTTTTAGACAAAGAACAATGTAGTTATATGCTTTTCTACACATTACTGACTGATGGATGGAGCAGGTTAAAATGAGATGTAATTAATATATTATACGTTCATTAAGTACAAAAGTAAAAAGCAGGAGGATTGTGAGAATAGCTGTATTTTCTTGCATTTGATTTTTCTTAAGCCTTACATAGTCGTATTCTTTAAAATTATTCTTCACAAAAAGATGACAGTAGGTTAGAGATAAGAAAGAAGCTGAAGACTCTAGAAAGGTGGCAAATGGAGGGAGAACAAGGACAGTCGGAGGATTAATCAGAAACACAAGAGTTTAATAATCAAATATTACTTTTGTTAAGTTAGCAATACCTAGTTCAGGCATTATTTAGCTGTGTAATATAGGTACACATATACTGTAGAGATAATCTCTTATGCACTGAGTAAAACCATTCAACTATCAATAAAAAGCCTGTGACCATGAACTGAAGCAGGATTAGAAGCGGGGACCATCTGGCAGAGAGAAAGAGGACTCTGGGAAATAGTCAGAGCAAGGAGATTTGCCCTGAATGGTGGAGGAGATGGTCACATGAAACTGAGGAGAGGTAACCAACCACATAGCAGGACTCAGAGTAGAATGAGTGGGTAGTTAACTTCTGAGCCAATCTGGGAACTGGCCAAAGCTTTTGGCCTAGGCATTTATCTTGAAATATTAAGTTCCAGAGTCATTATTTCCAGGATCTTGCACATGGGTGGAAAAGCCTGTGGTTACAATATACTCTTAAGCAAATCTCCAACTCAATCTTGTCTCTGCTGGCACTTCCTGAAGACCATCAGTAGCGTTTAATCAAGTTGTATATCTCAACGTCTGTTAAAGCTAAGCACAGAAAACTAATATCTGCTTCAGTTGTTGTCACTCAATTTACAACATACCATGCTTAGAAAGTAATCTGTGTCAGGGACTCTAACCCTCTAGCCTGCCTTCACAATTGGAAATGAACTGGTTCCAAAAGGCTGCCTATGCAATTCTTCTACTCTTGTGGAGATTCTACATAGTGTATTGAGGCTTTTCATGACCTCTGACCTCCCTTCAGTGAGATGATGCAAACTCTCATTGTATTAACTGCACTATATACAACTCCACATACACAGTGAGCAGTCTCCAGACATCAGGGCTAACTATAACTGAATATCCCACGTTGTGAGTAGGTTTTAAATCCTGGGCTCACTGTGAATCTGGTAAAGCTGATTAGATTTCTCTTTCACGTCTACCAACCTCAGAAATTCTTCTGTGGCTCAGCTCTGGTAACCCTGTGGAATATATTTAAGAGTGTCTCTGACAAGCCAACTCTACCCTTTGTTTTAGAGCTGTGTTCTAATTAAGAAAATTGGCATTGGATACCAGCTAGATTTAAACTTGACTATAATCCTGTTTACGAAGTGTGGGATACTGGGTAGCAAATTCGTTGCTCTCACTGGGCTTCAGTTTCCCATCTGTAGGATGAAGATCTAGGAGTTTAGGGATATAGCAACATCAAGAGATTCACACTGCTCATTCTATACCTAGACTCACACATCTTCCTCCCAGGTCTACAACCCAATCCTCATTTCCACTCCAGACTGACCAGACTTAGTGTGGGTCTCATAGCCAGTAACCCAGATTACTTTGGCCACCTCCTCCTGCAACAAAGCCAATCTCTAGGGCTACTGTCAGGCCTTGTTCTTCCTGCATCCACCCATGTGTTCCTTTTCTACACTTCTACCAAGCCACACCATACTCAAAATTCCCAGGTCTGCCTCCTGGAATTTAGCCTGAATCTCAAAACAAGTTCATCTGACTAGTCTGGCTTTCGCTTTCCTCATGCAAAGGAGCTTTAGGGTAGAGACAGGATCCTTTCCGCCCATTCAGGAAACTACAAAAACATCCTACATCATATCAAACATTTCTATTCAGAGCTACCTACCCCTGCATGCTAGCCCGGAACAGGAATTGTATCCTGTTTACAAGCCTAGTCTCCTGTGTCTACTTGACTTCATTCCATCAAAGACGTTCCCAATTCTAGACACAACTGATCCCCACATCTCTTCTTCCTCAGTCTGCTTTATCCATAATAAACCAAAACTAAAAAGAAGTCTACATGCCCAGAGCGCATCACAGAAATAACATGAAAGATCAAGCCAGTACCTGACTATTCCTGTAGAAATTCATACAATCATAATGTAGATGAACTCCAGAACATGGAATTTAAAAGAACAGCCATAAACCTCCTTAAAGACTTCAAAGAATTTAAAAAAGACAGAAAGACACAGCTAAATTAAGCTAAAAAGAAAAAGCTTAATGTGAACAAACAGGAAAACCAAACCCAGGGCATAGGATCACAAGGCAAGACCTAAGAGTGAACTTAACCAAGACATAATCATGACAAAAACTCAGGCTGCAACACAGAGGAAAACGAAACCCCAAGAGCCCAATAGACAACTCATAGGAAAGTTCTCCAAGTGGAACACATCAACAGAAGACAACAGGAGTCAGGGGATCTGGACCACATAAGCAAGGAACATGAAAAAGCTAAAATTACAGGCAAGAACACATAGAAAATGTAGGGCCCCACGAAAAAATAAATCCTTCAAATTATAAGGGAGAAGAATCTCAAGTCAGGGGCACAAACCAGGTGTTTAACACAATCACAGAAGAAAAATTTCTCTAACTAGAAAAGGACAAATCCATACAGATATAAGTACACAGGAACTACAGACAAGACCAAAAAAGAAAATCCTCATGACAATGTATAGTTAAACCACTAAGAATATATAACCAAGATAGAGTACTGAAAGCTGAATAAAAACAAACAAACAAACAAAAAACTCAAGTAAGGCATAAAGGAAAACACATCAAATAAGAGCGGACTTCTCAACGTAAACTTTGAAAGCCAGTGAGCCCAGAGTGATACACTCCAAGTCCTGAGAGACCACGATGGCTAGACGAGACTACTATACCCAGGAAATCTATCTGTCAATAGTGATGGAGAGTGAAAGCTTTCGGAGATATAAACAGCCTAAACAATTACAGCCAACAAACCAAACCCATGGAAAACAGGAAACAATATTTTGGGGCTGTAGAGAGGATGACAGAAAGACGATGGGAAAATATGAAGCCATAATTATGAAAGAACAAAGTACCACTGAGAACACAAATACCAGCATCAAAACATAAAGTTATTGCTAGTGTCCCTGGCTAAGCCCCAGAGCTAAAGACATCATGGACTTCAAAGAGAGCCCAGAGACCTCTGAGCTGGAACTGACCCAAATGGCCCCTTCCTGAGGGCTAGCTTTCAGGGTAGCAGGAAGCACCCTCCAAGCTTCCAAAACAGACTCTTCCCTAGCTATGACAGCTATGGCATGGTGATCCTAAGGGTATCTTAGGTTCTTCAACAGTAAAAAAAAAACTCTCTAATTGGACTTGCTCAACAAGAGGGAGGCCATGCCTGCTACTGCAAACCTACTTCCAGTCCAGTCTTGGTTATTAGAGGAGATTCAACCACCATTAATTTACTACATCATCATAACCTGTAACAACAACTTATAAACCTTTGTCCTTATACCCACAGTTAAATAGAGTTTACCTCTTATAATGGAAACTTCTTTTTGTAGCAGATGGAGACCACTACAAAAATCACAACTGATTACAACGCAGTGCTACGGACCCCAGTACCAGTGGATACATCCATCCATGTCTATACCTAAGGTTCAGGGAACATTGTGGACTAGAGGTCAAAAAGTTTATACAAGCCAACAGATAAAGGGGTTTGCTGTGAGACTGTGTCTGGGCAATATCAGAAGCTATACCCCTAGAGTCTCACCAACGTGACTGAACAAGTATGACACCAATGACCATGCCCCACTGGATAGTAAAAGCCTATCATAAGCCTCAACCCTGTACAAAGGACTACAGACAACAGAGGAAGGCAGGGATTCGAAATTATATTTAGGAGCATACATTTATATAGATATATACATGGCATAACAATTACTACAAAAAGAGGTCATGAATTTGAAGGTGAGGAGATATGGGAGGGATGGAGAGAGGGAAGGCAAGGGATATATGCAATTAAATTAATTATCAAAAATAAGACTTAACAGTATTTTACACCCAACACACTCTAGATACTGCATATTAGTACACCTTGCTAACTTAACGTTTTCCCTTTTCTCTGACATCTCACTTCTTGTACACAAAGTTTCAGAATTGTTTTAAGACAGTGCATCTTAGTTAGGGTTATTATTGCTGTGATGAAAGCCCATGACCAAAAGTACCTTGGGAGGAAAGGGTTTATTCCACATCCCAGCTCATCACCAAAGGAACTCAGAGCAGGAACTTAAACAGGGCAGGACCCTGGACAGGAGCCAGTGCAGAGGCCATGGAGGGCTGATGCTGGCTAGCCTGCTCAAGTCAGAGTGCTCAGCCTGTTTTCTTACAGCACTTAGAACCACTAACCTCCCCCAATTCATCACCAATTTTAGAAAAAATGCCCTACAGGCTTGTCTCTAGCAGAATCATAGAAACATTTTCTTAACTGAGGTTCCTTCCACTCAGATGGCTTTAGCTTGTTCAAGGTGACATAAAACTATATAGTACATAGTGCTTATAAAATACCCAAAGCATTTATGAAACCTTTATGAAGTTACTATTTTGCTCAGTGCCTAGAGATTTACTCATATAACTACTCAGTAATAATCCATTTTTATTCCTCAGAGATGAACTGTCTGGCCACTCTTCCATTCCTTACCTCCGCTTTCAAGGAGTATGTGACCCTTGCCCGTGTCCAGCTGATTTCATTGAGTCAGCAGGTAGTGTGTGAAGGCAGAACAAAGCACTACTGATGCCCACTATGAACCCGAAGCGGTCTTTGCTACCACTGTAACTGGAAGAAGCACTCACTACCATTATGAACCCTAAGTCCACACCTTGGCCTTGCTACTCTTTTGGTGGTACTTTGTGACATAAAAGTTTTCATCTATCTGAATTTGTTTTAACAACAACAAGAACAAAAAGAAAAATACCACAACTATGAAGATTCAGAGTCCTGGGAACACGCAGGAACTCAGAACACTGATTTCTGAATAATACTTCAGACTGTCCTCTAAACACAGGGCAACCTGCAAACCACTGTACCGTGTCCGTTCTGTTTATTACACTTGGGGAGTAGAATACAAATCAAGCATGCCAGAGAGCAAAAAAGGCCATTAAGTGTAAACATATTCCCCAAAACATGTAGTGATATCTAAATTAAGGCAATTAAACATTAGTTAAATTGTAAACATCAAGTAAATATTTAATCCTGGACTTACTGTACAAGGAAATGTAAGATGAACCATAAGTATCTTTTCATTTGCCTCATTCATGAAGAATTTGGTCTGTAACTCAAGTGACACATTCAAAACTGATCCTTTAAATACTAAGAGTAGGCCAGGGAACACAAGTTGCGAAGGGACAGGCCACTTGTGTGGACAGAACCTTACAGCCATGGTATGTGAAGGTGTCCACAGCTCAGCTCTGTCTTCCCAGGTTTCCAATTCAATGGTTAACTTTCCCTGTCACCTTTGCAATATGGTATCTATATTTTTTATTACATATGCCTTTGGTAATTATTTTATGCCATTAGTGACACATAATTTTAAAAATAGTCCCCTAATTCTCTTTCTTAAGTACTTTCTGGTTTTTAATAGGGGAGAATAAAAAAAAAATCCATTTTTAAAAGGGATTTTAAAAAGATAGGCCTATATATTGTTACAGACTCTAAAATAAGCAAAGTATATATTTTTTTATTTTATTTTATGTCTGTGAATGTTTTGCCTGTGTATATGTATATGCCTGGTGCCTGAAGAGATTAGAAGAGAGTGTTGGATCTCCTGGAACTGGAGTTACATATTTTCCTGAATCGCCCTTTCCTGGGTCTGTGATGCACTCTCAAGGGCACAGGAGTGACAAGGGAAGAGTGTGGCTGGTGTAGGTAGGCCCACCTGGCACACCACAAGGACTCACCAGTGGCATCGTGGGCTATCACCCACTACTGCCTGACAGAGTGTGACGCTACCTGAACTTAGCCTGTGTGCGACTTTTCCATCACCCAGTAGATCAGGTGAATCGTGGGAAAACATTTCCAGACACTCAGGTACTTTTCCTTCAAATTGTCAAGATCATGAAAGACGAGACTGGGGAATTCCACCAATAGGAGAGTAAAACAAATGGTAGCTAAATGCAGCTTCCTGCATTGTAATCTGCAACAGAGAGAAGGCACTAGTGCAAAAATAAGTGTGAAGTTTGAAAAGTATTAATGGAATATGGTCACACCGAGAATATATTTTAGAATTTAAGGTAAATATAACCTCAGTAAAAAGAACCATAAACTGAATATCTGATAATTATTAATTTGTCAATGTTATATAAAAACGTCAATGTATGTTCTGGGCCACACTAAAAGTACATGAAACAAACTAAATTCTATTTAGCTCTTGTTTCTAAGGTTCTGTATCCTAGTATTCAACCATCTGTGGACTGAAAATATATTTAATAATATATATTTGTATTAAGCATGTGTAGACATTTCTTTATTATTAGCCTCTAAAAGATACTACATAACTATTATGTCTTAACATTATATTAGGGTGCTGTAGGTAACTTAATATTTAAATTAATTAAGAGTATGTGTATATGTGATATACAAACACTGCACCTTTTTAGTGTAAGTGATTTGAGTATCTGTAGATGTGTTATGCTCAGGGAACCTGGAACCAATTATTTATGGGTTCTCAGGGAGAACTGGGAGCATACTTGTAATATAAAGAACTCTTTATTAATCTTCAAATGTCTTCCTTCACTGGAAATGCTTGAAATTACAACATCCTCCTCACACACCATTTTGTTTGCTTTTGTTCTATACCATATAAAAAAAAGAGTATCTATATTTTAAATAACCTAATTTTTCTCCACTCCCTGTCTCATTCCAAATTCTAGTCCTGGTAGTGCGGCATTGGTGGTATAGCGGTGAGCATAGCAGCCTTCCAAATCATGATTCGAAATCACAGTAACTAAAAGCTAGCTTGACCCATCTTTTGCCACAATTCGTATAAAAGCATCTTGTTTCTCTAGCAGCTGTGCTTATGGACTCTTATCAGTAAAACACATGGCTCACATACACTGTACTTTGAAGCTATTAT
Source organism: Mus pahari (assembly GCF_900095145.1). Lineage (NCBI taxonomy): Eukaryota > Metazoa > Chordata > Mammalia > Rodentia > Muridae > Mus > Mus pahari. Next base: position 30,874,020 of record NC_034607.1, on the reverse strand, counting down.
TTTGCTTCTTATAGGGAACAGTAAATCTCCTAAGTTTTCTGTCATTAGTAATTCCAGAGCTGTACCTCTTCTAAGGGAAGATACACATGCTCAGCCACAAAAGCTCTTGGTACAACTCCTCAATGAAGCACAAAGGGAGATGAAAGATCTCTGTGCAGTATTAAAGAGAGATCACTTCACATTTACAAAGAAAAGGATGTAGGCCGCCTGCCAAAGGTCCTCCCTCATGCTACAGTGTTCCTGGGGTGCTTCCTTAGAATTGTTCTACAGCCTTAGACAAATCTACAGATCAGACAGATAAAGCAGCCTTTATGTCTGTTCTACATTCCAAGTTACAGGTATCATGTACGACATCAAATCTTTCACAAATGGTATTAAACTTTGTATTTTATTTCTTTGGCTAGTAAGGCAGTAATCAAATAGAGGAAACCCTTCTTATGGCCACTCCTTCTCAAACGATGACTCAATGGCCCATCAACAGTGTCTTGGAATGCAGAGCGTCCTATAAGATCACTGACATTCATATCTCCCTCTTTGGCAGTAGTATTACCTTCACTTTTTCTGTAATGATCCCAGAACACAAGCTGGACTCAGACACTAGTCTTCATAGCTTAACTGTTAAGTCACTACAGGGATTGAGAGTGACTGTCTGACCCTGACAGGCACATGCTGGCCTGTCACTCCCCGGCACTGCTTTCAGGAACAGCTATTCCATTCGCCCTGCTCTCGGACAGCTTTCCCTTCCCGTGACCAGATGGCTGCCTATCTGTCTTCTAGCCTGGACTGTTTCCTGCTGTCAGCTGAGTGCATCACCTGAGATCCTGATTGGACCCACCTGCCTCCCCAGTCCACTCTACCTACCGTATATTTTATACTGCATTTCAGAAACACACTATCTCCTATATTTCTAGCTGCATTTCCTGAAATATTGTCCATAGACACTGCTATTTGTAATTCTACTTTGTTTACGTGTATGCAATTTTCCCCAAAGAATCTAAAATGTTCATAATTTCAAGTATACTGACTTATAAATTAGCAACATCCTGTTAAATGAAAATTTGTTATTAATACTGTGACAGGCATATCCAATACTGGACACTGCGATATGACATTATCATCTACAAAGTTCAGGCTAGAGAACTGTGGAACTGAGTGTCACAAAGATGCCACAATTTCTTCCTGGTATTTTAATTAAGGTTTCCAATGTATGCTGTACCACACTCAGGGAGATCTTTGACTGCATATAGGCAGCAGGCTCTGGTTGGGTGTGCCCCAGTGAGAGGAGATAAAGAGTTCTCAGACAGTTTATAGCTATTTAAAATTCAACCTCAACAATCTAAGTTCAAATCCTTTGTAAACAGTAACAGATTTCAAAAGAGCATGAATCATCTATCATGAATTATCTGGGCACACAGGAATCTAATAGCCCAGTGAACTAAAAATATAATCCATATTTCAGGTTACATGCCTAGGTTACTTTTCTAGTGCTTCGATAAAACACCCTGACCAAAAACAACTTGGGGAAGAAAGGGTTTATCTGGCTTACACCTCCTGAATCAGAGTCCACTGAGGGAAACCAAGGTAGGAACTGAAACAGGGCAGGAGGCTGGAGGCAGAAGCTGATGCAGACATCATGGAGGGGCGCCGATTACAGGCTTGCCGTTCATCTTGCTTAGCCTGCTTTAGTGTAGAACCCAGTACAACCCGCCCATGGGTGGCCTCACCCACAATGAGCTGGGCCCTTCCCCATCAATCAGTAATTAAGAAAATGCCCTGCAGCTGCAGCTTATGAGGACATTTTTCTCAATTGAGGATGCCTCCTCTCAGATGTCTATAGCTTATGCCACACTGACAGGAAACTATCCAGCACATTATGCCCAGGACAGATTATTTAAGCAACAGTAACGACTAGCATCTCGAGTGTGTCCAGCTGATGCCACACTGTTTGCACGTATCATTTCATTTACTTACAAAGTTGAATGGCTGTGAGCAGTAAAGTGGGAACTAAGAGCCATGTGTGGCTCCAAGTCAGAGCAGCCATGTTTCCACAGGCAAAACTCACCCACAGTGCACTGCTTTCTAAGTGACAGTGTGAATGCATCTCAAGTACTCTGAGGACTTCAGAGCGTCAGTGGTGACAGCTGAGGACCCTCAGGTGTTTTGAGAGGAATTGACCCCCAAAGGACTAAAGTTTTCTAAAAAAAATAAAAATCCTGACTCTACAATTACAAAATCTGGGGTGAAAGACATCTGATCAAAGGAAAAACTCTGCAAGTTAAGAAGAATATAATTTCTGATATTCTTATTCATAAATAGTGGAATTCCCTCATCTTTCACAGAACCACTCAGAATGAGCCTGGTTATCTTATTAATAAGGAATGAAATCTCTATTTAGTTCAAAACGTCATATGAGGCTTGCTTGGCCACTCATAAACTCATACCTTATACCTATTTAAGTTTACTCAAAATATTGTCAAGGCTTTGAGAAACACAAGCCTCATAGGTTGCCATGATCTAGTCTAGAGATCTCTAAAGTTAGGATGTAATTATTGTTGATATTTTTCTTCTAAGGGTAAGTTTTTAAAAAAAATTCATAAATCTTTTTTATACCTTATCTATTTAGATCGTCAAGAGTAGAATTTAGTCACAAATATGACAGAAAATACAAATATACAACTTTTTTGCTGAAACATTCTTCATTATCAAGTAAAACAAACATAATATGAAACTGCTGAGAATAAAAGAAATTTTCTATTATAATGTGTTATTATATGTATGTTTTACAATACATATATACAATAAGTTATCTCTTAGAGAGAAGCATGTTGCAGTCGGCAAAGCTGGAAGGAGCGCGCCATCGAAGCCCTCTGACATCAGACATGGCACTACAGGGTTGCAGTTTCCCTGCTGAGATGTGACCTTGCTTTGGAGCCAGCATCTCCTCATTGTGCCCTGTTTCCTCCCGTCCAGAAGCTGTACGCTCTGTGCCGTGGTGAGGGAGAAGTATGTAGTTCAGTTTTTTACTTTACAGGTGGCTACAACTAAGAGACTGACTCTCAGATGAGACCTGGGACTTTTAAGCAGTGTTGAAGCTGTCAAAGACTCATGGGAACGTCTGATGCTGGACTTAATGTGTTTTGCATTATGATATCACTACAAGCCTGTGGGGCCAGGGAGTGGAACATGGTAGCTTGAATGAGAATGGCCCTCACAGTCTAATATATTTGAATGCTTGGTTCTAAATCAGAGGAATTGTTTGGGAAGGAGCAGGAATCTGGCTTTGTTAGAGGAGCTGAGTCACTGGGGGAGGGCTTTGAGTTTTGAAAACCCTGTAACATTTCTGATATTCTCTCTCTCTCTCTCTCTCTCTCTCTCTCTCTCTCTCTCTCTCTCTCTCTCTCTG
>NC_034607.1:30837838-30870033 GCF_900095145.1 Mus pahari | reverse complement strand
CCCTTCCAGTCTCAAGGTAAATGCCATCTTCTCCCAGCAGTCTCTGCGGCCCTGAAACAGGCAGCCGCCATCAGCAGCTCTCCCAGAAGCTCTTTTTGATTTTTTTTTTTTTTTTTTTTTTTTTAAGTAAAATTTAGGTAATAAATGTGTGATTGCTAAAGTGTCTGCTCACTGTTTATCATTTAAGTAACTAGCTCAAATTTGAGAATAATAGATTCATAAAGGGTGGAAATTCTTTTTAAAAAGAGTGCATTACTGAACATCAAAGTTATTTAAATACAGGATGATACAAGAATTTCAAATAAAAAACTATCACTGTATTTCTTGGGGTTGTCTTTAATTAAAACTGACTGGCTTTGATTAAATACTGTGCCATGAACATAGAATATTATAAAAAGGATAATAAACTTCACTGCATTGTATCCCCACTAGTTACAAAGAAAGAGAAATAATGATTTTTGACAGATGTAAATAATTTCAATGATAATTTAAACTACTGTCATGTATTGTCTATACAAATCTCTTTTTCTAAAACATATTTGGAGATGTAAGAAGCGCTTCACAAAGCCTCGCATTAGGAAGTTTATCCTGTCTCAAACAGCAGAAGAACACTGCAGGTACTAACTGTAGACTGTGGGAGAAGTTCTTCCTTAATTTACAAGTCAACAGAAAAATACAAATTCACGTACTTATGCATAGCAAATGGTACTTTAAAGATAAAGTCACTTAGAAGTCTTTTCCAACAATCTGGAAAACACAGCCTCACGGACATATTAGCACACAGAGGAGACAAGGAAGCCTGCAGTAGGCACTGGCTGGACCACCTTAGGCGCATCTCTCTTGTGTCACACAGTCTCCTCTTTAATCACCTCTCAATGTTTCTATTTTGAAGGCATTTTTCTAAGTTTGGCATACAAAACCAGGCCAACTTAATCTAAGGTAAAAACTTCATCTTCTAAGGGTTTACTAGGCCCTCCACCTCAGGCCCAGCTGTGTCAGGAATCGACACACACATGTATAAGTAGGGAGAGTGGCAACCCACTTCAGTTCTACAGGAGGGCAAATGAAGTCCAATAAAGAGTGATGTTGCCACACGTGCGAAGTGTTATTCTGAAGGTTTCTGTACTGGCTGGTTTTGTGTGTCAACTTGACACAAGCTGGAGTTATCACAGAGAAAGGAGCCTCCCTTGAGGAAATGCCTCCATGAGACCCAGTTGTCAGGCTATTTCTCAATTTGTGATCAAGGGGGCAGGGCCCCTTTTGGGTGGTGCCATCCCTGGGCTGGTAGTCCTGGATTCTGTAAGAAAGCAAGCTGAGCAAGCCAGGGGAAGCAAGCCAGTAAATAACATCCCTCCACGGCCTCTGCATCAGCTCCTGCTTCCTGACCTGCTTAAGTTCCAGTCCCGACTTCCTTTAGTGATGAACAGCAATGTAAAAGTGTAAGCTGAATAAACCTTTTGTCCCCAACTTGCTTCTTGGTCATGATGTTTGTGGAGGAATAGAAACCCTAAGAAATTTCCAATATTATTTCCAATTACAAGAGTCTATACAAGTCTTAATATGAAGTGCAAACCTTCACAATGAATTTGGGGAGATAGATACTTGAATGTTATACTATATCTGAAAATACATAAGGTAAAATAAAAAGCAATGAAATGAGAGATTAAATATGACCAGAAAACTCCTGAAGAAAAGAGAGAAGGAAACACCAAGTAGAATTTCAGAACTAATTAATCTCCACAGAGACAAACAAAGCAGGAAGCAGCTACAATACCAATAACATCCTTTAAGTTTTCCCAATCTCAAGAAAGAGGACAAGAAAACACATTGGCCTGTCCACCTGACATGTAGGCCTGGGGACCTCAAGTGTCTTCCACAGTAGTCATTAAATCTGACATGGGTGGAGGTCCTAGTCTCATTATTTTACTTGGCAGCCGAAAAGAAAAGGAGGAATCTGCTCATTTCAAAGTAAAAATCACAAACAGCTCAAACCGATGTGCAGCCTCACTCTGATCTTCAAAGTCTGGCTTTTGAACCCCATTCCTTTTGCACCTCATCCCCAGACTTTTTTTAGTCCCTGCCTTGACCCACGGCTGATGTTCCAGTATCCAGGGCGCCCCGCCCCACAGCTGATGCTCCAGTATCCAGGGATGCTTAGGTTCTGGAACCCACCTGCTTTGGCCCTCACAGTCATCAGCCATTACTCAGCTGTCTCATCCTTACTGAGGCTTCTAAAACTTGACCCCAAGTCTACACTTCCTATCTGTGACTCATGCTTACTTCCTGCACTGAATCTAGTGTGCATTTGACCTATCTTCCGTTCCTTTTTGTAGGCCTTTTGGTCAGTTTTCTTCTTACCATCCACATTTGCCACCATCAACATTCAATAACTTTCTGTGAAGATGATGGAAAGACAGAGCTCCTTGTTCTAAGAACATTTCAATAATACCCAACTGAAAGAACACTGCTATTCCTGAGTTCAGCCTCTGACCTCCATAAATATTAATATACAAGGTGCATGTCTTTGACAAAATTGAGATGATTAGATTTTCTAGAATGTAGGTTCTGAATACAGACACTATCTTACAAAACTGACATGACTGCAGATAGAGGTAGGAGACCCTTCCCTGCTTCCCAGCCCAAGGCCTCGGGAGCTCTGAGAGTGCACTAGCAAGAGCACTGGGGCTGAAAGGATGGAGCTGATGCTTCACACAGGTTGGACTGCTGGGAGCTATGACACTCTGAGCTTCCTTCTGCCTGGGTCAGTATCATAGCAGGGGAGTCTAATTCCTGAACAGGCTAACACTTAGGGACCAGAACACTCACATTATTTCAATGTCACTGCCAGGAGGCCACTTCTGTTGAGAGATACAGCAGGTGCTCCCAGGAGGACCTATCAGGAAAGGAAATGGCATCTCCCAGGAGGCCTCCCACCTCTGAGCGCTCCCCTCATGTGCCCCTTCCCAGCCCCTCCCGAGCTTGGATGTGCTTCTTCCCTTCTGCACTCCTTCCCATCTGCACTCCTTCCTGTCTGCACATACTATTATTTTGGAGGGTCGCTACACCACACTCTTGAGTTGGGGCTAGGTCTGGATGGACAGACAGCTTCTTCTATTCACATGTGTTTGAATTTTTAATTTTAAATAAATTACAATATTAAAAATGTAAGGATAAGCAGTACTCTGTCACCTTTGGCTAATGCTGACAAAAGGCCTTTACCTGGTGTCCACATAATAGCACCTGGGTAAGTACCTGCAATGTTCTAGTGAAAGCCAAAAACCAGCCATACATACACACAAAGACATACATACATACACACATAAATATACATACATACATACATACATACACACATACATAATACACTTTCACCTCTGCCTTCAATGTAGTGTGCACTAAAAACAACTGTTAAACTGAGTTTAAAGATTCTAATTGTAACGACCTCCACAATGTCTTAGTAGCTGTTTTTTGTAAATCTAGTAACAGAAATTCCCAAATTAATATGTGCTGCATAGATTACTGGGGAAATGGTAAAATTAGACATTTTAATATGAACAGCTATTTTCACCAAAATTTATTAGTTCTATATTCAAAGGATCGTCAATAATAAAGCAATTTTTCCATCATTTAAAATATTATTTTAAACTTTACCTCTGACAAGTCTCAGACTTTTCCAAGTATAATCATGAACGCATACAAGTCATTAGAAAACGGAGGACGGCTTATTTGTGTAGAAGGACACACACGTAGTCGTAACTCCCACACTGTCCTTTCAATCAAGGATCTTCAAGTACCATTAAGGAAGGCATTTAGAGCACAGGAGCTCAGAGCAAGAGCACGCAGAGAACACCATGCCGCTCACCATGTGTCAGTGTCCCCACACGGGCGCCTGACTCACAAGCAGCACACCCACTGTGACAGCACAAAGCAGGAACAAATGCACACCATAAGGCTCTGCTTCATGTCCTCCAGTGCTCAGTGTTCACAGCAACGGCCGGCCCAGCACCTGCTTCTGGAAACCCTGTCCCAGACATGCAATGCTTTTCCTCTTCTGAATCGATGTTTTTGGCATTTAACTCAAACTCTGGAAAATGACACCCACTAACATGCATGGTCACTAGAAGGGAGTGGCAGATTCAAGAACAAGAGAGAGGTGGGGTGAAATGTCAGCAGGTTACTGATTATATCAGTAGTATCTCAGAGCTGGCCACTTTAAACTACTTAGTTCATGTCTGCATTAGGCTGCTAAGCAGCAAATGGAGCTTCAAAGAGATATAAGCTAAAAGATGCCATCTTTCTGATTTGCAAACATCTCACGTTCTACCAAAGTATCAGCTGTGATATTAATACTGGCAAGTGTGCACACTCCTACTCAAATCATAAAATTCAGGCAAATATGTAATTTACAAAGTCAGCTGACAAAAGAATTATTTAGTCTCCCAAATTGAAGTCTTCAGTGTACCAGTTTATAATTATATTAATTTAGATCATATCAAAGTTGTTCTACCATATACAAAAAACTTAAATTTCACAGAATTGGGGTTTTTGTTTATTTGTAATATTATAAATTTCAGACTGATATGGTAGCTTGTGCCTATAACCCTAGCACCGTAGAAGCAGAGGCAGGTGTATGTTACTGAGTGTGAGGCCAGCCTACTCTAGAGAGTAAGTTCCCAGCTTGTTAGTGCTACATGGGGGAAACCCTACCTCAAAACTAACAAACTGCCAGGTGGTGGTGGTGCATGCCTTTAAATCCCAACACTTGGAAGGCAAAGCAGGCAGATCTCTGTGAGTTCAAGGCCATACTGGTCTACAGATTGAAGCAAGTTCCTGAACAACCAGGGCTGCACAGAGAAGCCCTGTGTCAAAACCAAACAAAAAAACTAAACCAGATATACCAATTACACACATTGTATACACATTACTTTGAGAATTACTTTCCTGTCCTTTTTTTTTTTTTTGGTTTTTGGAGACAGGGTCTCTCTGTGTAGCCCTGGCTGTCCTGGCACTCACTCTGTAGACCAGGCTGACCTCGAACTCAGAAATCCACCTGCCTCTGCCTCCCGAGTGCTGGGATTAAAGGCGTGCGCCACCCTGTCCTTTTCTTGACTCCAGCACTGACTACTGTGGAGTGATACTCACCTGGAAATAGGTGAACTCTATGTAAGAAAAGATGACAATTCATATTTTAAGGCTCTCTTTAGCAAGCCAGGAGCCACATTCCTTAGTCCTTTGTCAGCTGTGTTTGCTCTGTCTCTGTGAAAACTCAAAGGGCTAGTAGAACCCAGGGCCCAAATGGAGGGACTTAGTTACCAAGAAACCTGGGGCTATCACTGCCTGAGACTGTGCAGGTAAATTCAGAGCTGTGAGGGCACATAACTGACACCGATAATGTTAAAATCAAATGAAAACATTAGATTTCAAGATGAAGAAGAGTAAATGCTTACTTTTTAATATAATTACTCTTTTGGCAAAAACATGCAATGAAACCTGACTTCAGGAATTACAGAATAGAATAATTTAAAAAAATTCTGGCAAGTGAAAGATTTCTCCTGGACACTCTTATGAGATGGATATTAGTAACCATATCTGGACTGCTAACCCCAAATATTCAGACATATAAACCACATAAACTTGATTTTCTCTTTGAAATCATATTATTAAGGTAAGATATATTTTCACAATGTCTAAAACCCACATTAACCCTGCAATAATCCTGAGTTTCAAAGCTATAACTCATGTTTAAATTTAGTTAACTTTGTGGGTTTGTCAAGGGCCATGTATCTGTGTGATCTGAAAACCAGTATGAAATCACTTCTTTGGAGACATGGATTCAAAAAAGGGGTAGTGGCCAGATTCTAGTGAGAACAGAGTGGAGACTGCCAGCCTTCAAGCCTTTCTTAAACCCTGGTAGTTGGTGGTTCCTGGTGTGCAGGCTGCTGCCCCATGTCCTGTCTGAGCTAACCACAGCCTCGCAAAACAAGCAACAGTGGCCTGAACTCTAAGCATTCCTTAAGTCTACCTTTTGTCAAAAACAGGCCCTGTCTTCATCGCAAATCAGGGGTCATCTGGTTCAACGCTGACCTGCTCTGGTAATGACTGCTCACTGCCATTTAGAACTCTTCTCTTGGTTCTATGTAGTCGAGAGTCAGGAAGCACGCAGGTAAAGAATTCCTAAATCAAGAGATGATGTGAACCAAGGTAGAATCCGCTCAGAGTATTCACGTTACTCTGGAATCCTCAAATGCTTACACTCTCAAACATACATATACTTTGGGTTTACAATTCCAGAGAGCTTCCTTACCCAACCAAGGCAGGAGAGTTTTAAATCTTTGCTGATTACAGTTTGCACACTGGACACTACAGTTACTAACTTTGTTTGAAATGGCGACGGCAATAGCATAGGAAGAACACATGGCAATGCCAGGCCAAATGCTGACAGCTGGAAAGTATTTGGTGAATATAAGAAATATATTACTGTCCTAATCATATAAGAACAAACACTACCTGTCCATTTCATTATTGTGGCTTTTATAAAAAAAAAAGGGGACACAAGAATACTATTTTGAAGCAGTATGAGTATATTGTAAGAAGTTTAAATACTCAGACAAAAAAGGTGACAATTATGTTTCCTATAGTCAGAAGCTGAAATGTCTTGCCTGGGCTCCATCATGGTAGTACCAGGAAGTAGTGGAGGGCTGGACAGGTAAAGCAGCCTGCCCGGTGGGGCCGGCCATGGGACCGGGGAGAGCTGGGCAGGACACCAGGAGTAAGGCCTGCCTCTCCTCCTTTATTCCTAACCATGAAACCAATACTCTGCCTCATGCGGGGCTACTGTCAGGATGGGCCACCACAGGCCAAACTTAACAGAGGAGGTCATCCATGGGCCAGATTTTGTCTGTTCTTTTATCTGTGAAACCAGGTTCTACTCCTGTCTATTCTTTTGCTACTGTGAATATGGAGGTTAGCATTGTAGAGTGGGACATTCCTTTACTCTGTGTTATGCTGTGAGAAAGACTACTGGGCCACGGGACAGTCTTCTTTGTAATTTCTTTGGGAACCTCCAAACATAATGAGTTACATGTACCTTCAGGAACATAGTTACTGAGTCTTTAGACTCCTGCAGACATCAGGGATCCTTTGGCTTCTTTGAGACTATCTATACTAACATGCAAATTAAACTAGTTTTAATAAAGGATGACTAATATCTTAAGCATATTTTTATATACTTGTTAGCTATTTTTATATCTTCATTAAATAAATATCTATTATGCAACTTTCATTAAAGTTGTTTTTCTTCTACTGGATTCTATAAATTCTTTATAAACCATTTATTATATATGGTTTACCTATATTTTTATCAGTCCAGAACCTGAACCTTTCCTTCTTTCATACATATTCTCTCTCTCTCCTCTCTGTCTGTCTCTTTTTCTCTCTGTGTTTCTCTTTCTTCTCTTTCTTCTCTCTCTCTCTCTCTCTCTCTCTCTCTCTCTCTCTCTCTCTCTCTCTCTTCNCCCAACTTGCTTCTTGGTCATGATGTTTGTGGAGGAATAGAAACCCTAAGAAATTTCCAATATTATTTCCAATTACAAGAGTCTATACAAGTCTTAATATGAAGTGCAAACCTTCACAATGAATTTGGGGAGATAGATACTTGAATGTTATACTATATCTGAAAATACATAAGGTAAAATAAAAAGCAATGAAATGAGAGATTAAATATGACCAGAAAACTCCTGAAGAAAAGAGAGAAGGAAACACCAAGTAGAATTTCAGAACTAATTAATCTCCACAGAGACAAACAAAGCAGGAAGCAGCTACAATACCAATAACATCCTTTAAGTTTTCCCAATCTCAAGAAAGAGGACAAGAAAACACATTGGCCTGTCCACCTGACATGTAGGCCTGGGGACCTCAAGTGTCTTCCACAGTAGTCATTAAATCTGACATGGGTGGAGGTCCTAGTCTCATTATTTTACTTGGCAGCCGAAAAGAAAAGGAGGAATCTGCTCATTTCAAAGTAAAAATCACAAACAGCTCAAACCGATGTGCAGCCTCACTCTGATCTTCAAAGTCTGGCTTTTGAACCCCATTCCTTTTGCACCTCATCCCCAGACTTTTTTTAGTCCCTGCCTTGACCCACGGCTGATGTTCCAGTATCCAGGGCGCCCCGCCCCACAGCTGATGCTCCAGTATCCAGGGATGCTTAGGTTCTGGAACCCACCTGCTTTGGCCCTCACAGTCATCAGCCATTACTCAGCTGTCTCATCCTTACTGAGGCTTCTAAAACTTGACCCCAAGTCTACACTTCCTATCTGTGACTCATGCTTACTTCCTGCACTGAATCTAGTGTGCATTTGACCTATCTTCCGTTCCTTTTTGTAGGCCTTTTGGTCAGTTTTCTTCTTACCATCCACATTTGCCACCATCAACATTCAATAACTTTCTGTGAAGATGATGGAAAGACAGAGCTCCTTGTTCTAAGAACATTTCAATAATACCCAACTGAAAGAACACTGCTATTCCTGAGTTCAGCCTCTGACCTCCATAAATATTAATATACAAGGTGCATGTCTTTGACAAAATTGAGATGATTAGATTTTCTAGAATGTAGGTTCTGAATACAGACACTATCTTACAAAACTGACATGACTGCAGATAGAGGTAGGAGACCCTTCCCTGCTTCCCAGCCCAAGGCCTCGGGAGCTCTGAGAGTGCACTAGCAAGAGCACTGGGGCTGAAAGGATGGAGCTGATGCTTCACACAGGTTGGACTGCTGGGAGCTATGACACTCTGAGCTTCCTTCTGCCTGGGTCAGTATCATAGCAGGGGAGTCTAATTCCTGAACAGGCTAACACTTAGGGACCAGAACACTCACATTATTTCAATGTCACTGCCAGGAGGCCACTTCTGTTGAGAGATACAGCAGGTGCTCCCAGGAGGACCTATCAGGAAAGGAAATGGCATCTCCCAGGAGGCCTCCCACCTCTGAGCGCTCCCCTCATGTGCCCCTTCCCAGCCCCTCCCGAGCTTGGATGTGCTTCTTCCCTTCTGCACTCCTTCCCATCTGCACTCCTTCCTGTCTGCACATACTATTATTTTGGAGGGTCGCTACACCACACTCTTGAGTTGGGGCTAGGTCTGGATGGACAGACAGCTTCTTCTATTCACATGTGTTTGAATTTTTAATTTTAAATAAATTACAATATTAAAAATGTAAGGATAAGCAGTACTCTGTCACCTTTGGCTAATGCTGACAAAAGGCCTTTACCTGGTGTCCACATAATAGCACCTGGGTAAGTACCTGCAATGTTCTAGTGAAAGCCAAAAACCAGCCATACATACACACAAAGACATACATACATACACACATAAATATACATACATACATACATACATACACACATACATAATACACTTTCACCTCTGCCTTCAATGTAGTGTGCACTAAAAACAACTGTTAAACTGAGTTTAAAGATTCTAATTGTAACGACCTCCACAATGTCTTAGTAGCTGTTTTTTGTAAATCTAGTAACAGAAATTCCCAAATTAATATGTGCTGCATAGATTACTGGGGAAATGGTAAAATTAGACATTTTAATATGAACAGCTATTTTCACCAAAATTTATTAGTTCTATATTCAAAGGATCGTCAATAATAAAGCAATTTTTCCATCATTTAAAATATTATTTTAAACTTTACCTCTGACAAGTCTCAGACTTTTCCAAGTATAATCATGAACGCATACAAGTCATTAGAAAACGGAGGACGGCTTATTTGTGTAGAAGGACACACACGTAGTCGTAACTCCCACACTGTCCTTTCAATCAAGGATCTTCAAGTACCATTAAGGAAGGCATTTAGAGCACAGGAGCTCAGAGCAAGAGCACGCAGAGAACACCATGCCGCTCACCATGTGTCAGTGTCCCCACACGGGCGCCTGACTCACAAGCAGCACACCCACTGTGACAGCACAAAGCAGGAACAAATGCACACCATAAGGCTCTGCTTCATGTCCTCCAGTGCTCAGTGTTCACAGCAACGGCCGGCCCAGCACCTGCTTCTGGAAACCCTGTCCCAGACATGCAATGCTTTTCCTCTTCTGAATCGATGTTTTTGGCATTTAACTCAAACTCTGGAAAATGACACCCACTAACATGCATGGTCACTAGAAGGGAGTGGCAGATTCAAGAACAAGAGAGAGGTGGGGTGAAATGTCAGCAGGTTACTGATTATATCAGTAGTATCTCAGAGCTGGCCACTTTAAACTACTTAGTTCATGTCTGCATTAGGCTGCTAAGCAGCAAATGGAGCTTCAAAGAGATATAAGCTAAAAGATGCCATCTTTCTGATTTGCAAACATCTCACGTTCTACCAAAGTATCAGCTGTGATATTAATACTGGCAAGTGTGCACACTCCTACTCAAATCATAAAATTCAGGCAAATATGTAATTTACAAAGTCAGCTGACAAAAGAATTATTTAGTCTCCCAAATTGAAGTCTTCAGTGTACCAGTTTATAATTATATTAATTTAGATCATATCAAAGTTGTTCTACCATATACAAAAAACTTAAATTTCACAGAATTGGGGTTTTTGTTTATTTGTAATATTATAAATTTCAGACTGATATGGTAGCTTGTGCCTATAACCCTAGCACCGTAGAAGCAGAGGCAGGTGTATGTTACTGAGTGTGAGGCCAGCCTACTCTAGAGAGTAAGTTCCCAGCTTGTTAGTGCTACATGGGGGAAACCCTACCTCAAAACTAACAAACTGCCAGGTGGTGGTGGTGCATGCCTTTAAATCCCAACACTTGGAAGGCAAAGCAGGCAGATCTCTGTGAGTTCAAGGCCATACTGGTCTACAGATTGAAGCAAGTTCCTGAACAACCAGGGCTGCACAGAGAAGCCCTGTGTCAAAACCAAACAAAAAAACTAAACCAGATATACCAATTACACACATTGTATACACATTACTTTGAGAATTACTTTCCTGTCCTTTTTTTTTTTTTTGGTTTTTGGAGACAGGGTCTCTCTGTGTAGCCCTGGCTGTCCTGGCACTCACTCTGTAGACCAGGCTGACCTCGAACTCAGAAATCCACCTGCCTCTGCCTCCCGAGTGCTGGGATTAAAGGCGTGCGCCACCCTGTCCTTTTCTTGACTCCAGCACTGACTACTGTGGAGTGATACTCACCTGGAAATAGGTGAACTCTATGTAAGAAAAGATGACAATTCATATTTTAAGGCTCTCTTTAGCAAGCCAGGAGCCACATTCCTTAGTCCTTTGTCAGCTGTGTTTGCTCTGTCTCTGTGAAAACTCAAAGGGCTAGTAGAACCCAGGGCCCAAATGGAGGGACTTAGTTACCAAGAAACCTGGGGCTATCACTGCCTGAGACTGTGCAGGTAAATTCAGAGCTGTGAGGGCACATAACTGACACCGATAATGTTAAAATCAAATGAAAACATTAGATTTCAAGATGAAGAAGAGTAAATGCTTACTTTTTAATATAATTACTCTTTTGGCAAAAACATGCAATGAAACCTGACTTCAGGAATTACAGAATAGAATAATTTAAAAAAATTCTGGCAAGTGAAAGATTTCTCCTGGACACTCTTATGAGATGGATATTAGTAACCATATCTGGACTGCTAACCCCAAATATTCAGACATATAAACCACATAAACTTGATTTTCTCTTTGAAATCATATTATTAAGGTAAGATATATTTTCACAATGTCTAAAACCCACATTAACCCTGCAATAATCCTGAGTTTCAAAGCTATAACTCATGTTTAAATTTAGTTAACTTTGTGGGTTTGTCAAGGGCCATGTATCTGTGTGATCTGAAAACCAGTATGAAATCACTTCTTTGGAGACATGGATTCAAAAAAGGGGTAGTGGCCAGATTCTAGTGAGAACAGAGTGGAGACTGCCAGCCTTCAAGCCTTTCTTAAACCCTGGTAGTTGGTGGTTCCTGGTGTGCAGGCTGCTGCCCCATGTCCTGTCTGAGCTAACCACAGCCTCGCAAAACAAGCAACAGTGGCCTGAACTCTAAGCATTCCTTAAGTCTACCTTTTGTCAAAAACAGGCCCTGTCTTCATCGCAAATCAGGGGTCATCTGGTTCAACGCTGACCTGCTCTGGTAATGACTGCTCACTGCCATTTAGAACTCTTCTCTTGGTTCTATGTAGTCGAGAGTCAGGAAGCACGCAGGTAAAGAATTCCTAAATCAAGAGATGATGTGAACCAAGGTAGAATCCGCTCAGAGTATTCACGTTACTCTGGAATCCTCAAATGCTTACACTCTCAAACATACATATACTTTGGGTTTACAATTCCAGAGAGCTTCCTTACCCAACCAAGGCAGGAGAGTTTTAAATCTTTGCTGATTACAGTTTGCACACTGGACACTACAGTTACTAACTTTGTTTGAAATGGCGACGGCAATAGCATAGGAAGAACACATGGCAATGCCAGGCCAAATGCTGACAGCTGGAAAGTATTTGGTGAATATAAGAAATATATTACTGTCCTAATCATATAAGAACAAACACTACCTGTCCATTTCATTATTGTGGCTTTTATAAAAAAAAAAGGGGACACAAGAATACTATTTTGAAGCAGTATGAGTATATTGTAAGAAGTTTAAATACTCAGACAAAAAAGGTGACAATTATGTTTCCTATAGTCAGAAGCTGAAATGTCTTGCCTGGGCTCCATCATGGTAGTACCAGGAAGTAGTGGAGGGCTGGACAGGTAAAGCAGCCTGCCCGGTGGGGCCGGCCATGGGACCGGGGAGAGCTGGGCAGGACACCAGGAGTAAGGCCTGCCTCTCCTCCTTTATTCCTAACCATGAAACCAATACTCTGCCTCATGCGGGGCTACTGTCAGGATGGGCCACCACAGGCCAAACTTAACAGAGGAGGTCATCCATGGGCCAGATTTTGTCTGTTCTTTTATCTGTGAAACCAGGTTCTACTCCTGTCTATTCTTTTGCTACTGTGAATATGGAGGTTAGCATTGTAGAGTGGGACATTCCTTTACTCTGTGTTATGCTGTGAGAAAGACTACTGGGCCACGGGACAGTCTTCTTTGTAATTTCTTTGGGAACCTCCAAACATAATGAGTTACATGTACCTTCAGGAACATAGTTACTGAGTCTTTAGACTCCTGCAGACATCAGGGATCCTTTGGCTTCTTTGAGACTATCTATACTAACATGCAAATTAAACTAGTTTTAATAAAGGATGACTAATATCTTAAGCATATTTTTATATACTTGTTAGCTATTTTTATATCTTCATTAAATAAATATCTATTATGCAACTTTCATTAAAGTTGTTTTTCTTCTACTGGATTCTATAAATTCTTTATAAACCATTTATTATATATGGTTTACCTATATTTTTATCAGTCCAGAACCTGAACCTTTCCTTCTTTCATACATATTCTCTCTCTCTCCTCTCTGTCTGTCTCTTTTTCTCTCTGTGTTTCTCTTTCTTCTCTTTCTTCTCTCTCTCTCTCTCTCTCTCTCTCTCTCTCTCTCTCTCTCTCTCTCTTTTCCTTTCCAATGAGCAATTTAGTTTGATTTACTATGTTTATTTTTGATTTTGTGGCCTGACCATCTGGTGTGACATCCATCATACCCACTGTGAAGGCCAATTTCCTTGGGATCCCCCAGGCTCTGTTCCATGAGGTATATAACCTGACACTGACTGAGGGGCTCAGTCTGCTTTTAGTTGTTTTTTATGTGTGTGTAGGATATGAGTTTGACTTCATTCTTTGCATATGAAAATCTCCAATTTTCCCTGCACCATTTATGAAAGAAACCATTATTTCTTTACTATGTCCTCTTGCTTGCCCTGACAAGAATATATTGAGCATATATTGTCTTCACTGCTTCTGGGGACCTTTAAAATGATTGCTATGGAGATAATGCGATACCATGTGGCATGAAGAAACCCAAGAACAGAAAAGAAAGATATGGATCAGAGTCAATCAAACTATTAAAATTAGAAACTTTTGTAATAAATGGAAAAATCTTTGTGGCCTTGTGCTCAAAGTTATCTTAGAAATACTACCAAAAGCATCATCCATAAAAAATATAAATCAAACCTCATCAAAATTAAACACACCTGTTCTTAAAAAAAAAAATACTTAAAAAATAATAGGTCCAGATAAATCATGAGAGAAAAAGGGTAGCTATTTACCTAAAGTGTGAAAGAATCAAAAAGCAAATCATCCAACTTAAAAAAGTAGACAATGATTATAAAGATACTAGACCAACAAAGTTCTAGAAATGTTTTAAACCTAACACACATAAAAGATGCTCTGTGTTTTTATGCAGCCAAGAAAGGTAGTTAAAGCCCTAAAAAAGCCAGGTGTGGGAGTCATCACCTCTAATCTCAGGACTTTAGGACACAGGCAAGCTGATTTTGGAGTTCAAAGATAGCCTAGTCTACATAATTGAGACCTCGTACAAACAAACAAACAGAACACATATCAAAATACCTCTCTATAAATATTAGTAAGGCTTAAGAAAAGAAAGCAGGCATTGAGGGAGGGTGTAGGAGAAATAGAACTCTCATTACATGTTGAATAAAATATAAAAATAGTATGTGCACTCTGAAAAGCAACATGTAATTTTCAAAAATTTAAACATAAATATCATATAATCCATTCAACTTGTGTCCTAAGAAACAGAAAGTACATTTTAACGTCTAATGGATACTACAGTGAGGGAAGACGTGAGATCCTTCAAGCTCCTAGCTACTCAAGTTTCTCACTTTCACACTTATCACGTCAGAGTGGCATCAAGCTGAATGGATCACGCTCCAAGTTCTTATCACATGGCTACGTAAGTGCACACCTTCAGTGAGTGAGTGCACTATGCTTGAGGACTGTTTGCACAACAGAGAAAAGAAAAAGGAAACAAGGAAAGAAAGTGAATTAAAATTCAGATCAGATAAACCACATAAGTTTTACAAAAGCGGAATGCTTTACAGTCAGGGCAAGGGGCAGGTAGAAGTCAATGATTACCAGGCAGTAGCCGAGAACGTTACACTTTGAGCAAGCAGTGGCATGGGAAGACCCTTAGATTGTTGACTAGAAGGTGCTCAGCTTCATTATGTGTGCCCAGAGCAGAGCTCAGTCCCCTGCACTGCTGAACACTGGCCTGGCTACTGCACACACTGTCTTTGGCTTTTATCAGCTTACACTTACATCTAAACCTTTCGTCCATGCCCATGACTCACTTTTCTGTGTGTGTTTATGTTTAAGCATCCTAGTTTATATAATTTATATATTAAATATTCCTTAAGTTATATAGAGTAAACCATATAGAGAATATATAGTTATATGAATCCCATTGTTCCTAAGTTGTTAGACTATGCTCTTTCATACACTGATCTTGCCAAAATATAACACACCTAACAGAGATAATGCCATTTTGATGAAGTTAGTGATAATCTATGTGTGATGCAGTTATGTTAATACCTAGAGTACTTTGGGAGCAAGCAAACTAGTGTGGTAAAACAGGATGCTAATCCGAAGCAGTACAAGCATTTTATAGGCCATATTTAGCAAGAAACCTTCAACACTGTTTTTGCTCCAAGAATTTTAATTACAGTCACAAATACTTTTCGTATTCCTTTAAATGTCTTCTTTAAAAGAAGTTAAGTGAAGCACACGCTGAGAGGGAAAGCAGAGCCTTTTGGTTTGGAAGCACTGCAAACTCTTTAAGGAGAAGTTCAGCTAATTTGTCAACAACAGGAAGACAGAAAACCAGAAAACAAACATATTCTGCCAGTTTGTAGCTGTCCATGCTTGTTGCTACAAGTTGTTACAGACCCGGAGGCATGAAGCTCCCCTGGTAGCTCAGCCCTGAGAGAACCACCTAACTCATATGCAGCACCACGAAAGTTTGAATCAGAGAGAGAGAGTGTGTGGCGATGGTCTCTGGAGTGACATACAAGGATCACGTACCAGGTGGCACTTGTGGTGCTGATGAGGCACACTGACGCTCCATTTTCCTAAGCAGCTTTTTATACATAAACTTTATATATAACTGAACTCCATGTGAAACTACTCTCTAGTAAATCTGTCTCAAATACGTTGGCTGACATTTTCTAGAAAATAGAAACGTTATGGCCTATAAAAATATTGAGTCTATATGCAGGCTTTGTTATCAGCAAAATGTTATGCAAGACTCCTTGGACACTTTACAAGAAAATATCAAAGAGAGTGAATGTAAAAAGGCAATAAAACATGACATTAAAATGTCATCAAGTATACCTCTCAAATGGCATTACCTGGGACCAGTTCCATAATGATGTAGACAGGCTGTCTTTGTGTGCACACGCCTATCAGTTTGACAATATTGGGGTGATCATATTGCTTGAGAATTCTAGATGAGAAAAAGTATAGAAGTTCATCAGTTGAACAAAACAATGCTTTAACTTACGATAATGAACAATGTATGCAATTAAAATATACTAAAATTTTACAACTCAATTTTAAAAATATCAATGTGTTTTCAAATTCTGATATCATAAGATGCATATCAATAAACATTGATAAATATGGGTGGCACATCACAAATGCAAATGAGTTGATTATCCTTAGACAAAGATTTAAAATTGGTACCCACGGTAATGCTTAATTATCAGGCATAGTAGGAAGGACACATGGAACTCACTTCAGAACATCTAGTGTCAGTCAGCCCGAAATCATCCACACTGTAAATGCTACAGACACTGCTTTACTACATGATTAGTTTCATATGGCAGACACATTTTTTTCTTTTTTTAAAAAGGGCTAATAAAAGGGTCAAATACAGTTTCAACATAGGCTGGGGACTGAATCGGTGTGGAGTTAGTTTGGATAAACACAGTATTTCAGTAGAGGTTATAAAGTAAGAAACAATTACTAGCAGGACTTCAAGCATGGACATTAAAATAGAACAAGTCCTTAAACCCCCTTTTACTCTGATATTATAAATTCATTCCCATGGGAAAATTGCTGCATTCTTTCCTATAAAAATGAAAAAAATAACTAGAGGAAAAACTATGTTTTGTGCATATACAGATAAAGAACTCAACTCAAAAATGGACATTTTAGATTAAAAATATATTGTGACTTGTAAAGGGAAATAAACTAGGAAAAAAATCAAGAAACAAAGAAAATACTGTTAATGACTTAGTAAAATTTCTAATAGAAATTAAAATTCAAGTTTCCAAGAATATTTGACTTTAATATAAAATATCCTTTATAAGGCTGGAAGATGGTAATAAAGACACTGCATAGAACAGCTAACTATATAATATAACTGATGTCTATCAAGGAATACTAAAAAAAATTGAATGGACAGAACTTAACATTTCTTAATGAAACTTGATAATTTCAGTTAAAAGAAAAGTAGCTATTTTAACTGACAATAAGGTAACCCTAAGTTTAAAAGTGCGAATAATGTTAAACACAGCCTTGCCCCTAGGACTCCTGGAGCTGTCCAGCAGGAGGACCGTGAACTCACTCACAGAAGCACAGCTCTCAGCAACCCATTTCCAGTACTGTATGGAAGAAGCCACAACTCCGCTCCTCAGACAGTATGTAAGTTCTTACTACTTAACGTGAGTCTATGGGCACAGGGGCTCCGATCATCCTGGGGATGAGCGCTAAAGGATTCATGCCACAAGCTCAGGTGCCCCTGCTGCTGCTTGTCCTTGTCCTCACCGCCCCGCCATAGCTTTATCCATCTCCCACCAGCATTTCTGTCTAGCACATGCTTTGCAATTTTATTTCATTTTTTAAATATGTAATCAGTATACCTGATTTTATAAATAGCAGACACGTTTTAATTATCTGCAGTACAGGGGTAGACAAGATACTCAGTTTTAGTTGGGTATATAATGTGAAGCAGTCGCCTCAGGAGAGGAAGAGCATTCAGCACGTCTGACAATGCCAGACACAAAACAGAAAAAGAAATCTGAGATTCTCAGAAAGGGATCAGAGTTATAGTCAATAAGGTACAAGCCATGTCAACATAGCAAAAGGCATATGCAAGGTATATTATTTAATAACATTTTATCACAAACATAATGACAGCATTGTATATAAACATACATGTTCGATGAAATAAACAATGCTCCAGAAAATTTAAGAGCACAGAGAATAGTTCCACTGCTGATGACTCACTGACTGCCACCATGCCTGCTCACCTGGTCTCCAGGCTGGCTCAAACAAGAAACTGCCCACACATAAAAGTGCCTACTCAGGGAGGCTCTGCGGTGCTGATTGCTGCTGCAGTAATCACAGCTTAGGTGTCTTGAAACTTACCTCGATGGATTTAATACAGCAGAATGATAAACATAATGAATTATGAATACACATTTTATATAATTTCAAAGAACTCACTTGGCTTCCTGTAGAAACTTTATTTTTAATTCCTGAGGAAGGTCTTCCTTGCACGTTTTAATGGCAACAGGAGTTTTATCCTTTAGTGTGCCTTTATACACTTCACCAAAATTCCCCTGAAAGTGAAAAGATGATTGTTAGGCATGTCTGATAGCACACCAATCTTGGCTAGAATTTCAGGAAAGCATAAAATGAAGCATTTTGAGTTAACCGGAGTACTGTGTTGTTTAATTACAAATTTGAGGTTGTAATAAATATGGGCATCTCTCTTCCATGGTACCTCCACGTTGATCTTTGCTAGAAAAAACTTTGGTTATTCTAATTTAATGCTTGGCTTCAACGAAAGGAGAATCAGTCCAGCATTGCATGCGTCGGTCCCCTTCCACTCCTTTTTATGCTTTAAGCACTAAATTTTATTGAAGATCACTGTGCTTAAAGAAGAAGCAAAGTTTCCGAGAGGAAAATGTTGGCACTGATCCTACCAACCACATCTGCTGCAGAATTAGTTTGTCGATGTCTGAGGGACACCCAGGGTGGAAGGGGGCTTAACCAAGCATCCGTTCTTCCAGAGGTGAACCAATATTTATTACACGATATTCACCACACGTACAGACACTGCTAACTTTCCTCTATAGCTAGAATCTACTTTGATATATATCCCACTCAATGCATTTAGGAAGAGAAAAAATCCACACTACAGAATAGCTCAATACGACTAACACCAAAGAGCTGTGTTCCCTCAGGTTCTTATCACTGGCTCAGAACTGAAACTCCTCTTATAACCCAGTTGTGAGATTTTGTCGTTGGGCTGTTTCCATTATGGTTGTCACCTACTGGAAATACTTCCCTTGTTCACTCTCACTTTGAACTCAAGTGTCACTTTTACTCTATCAACTCTATGGAAACATGGCTAAAGACTTTCACAACAACAACAACAAGAAGACCTTCACACAGCTGACTGAATTAACTAGATTCAACAACAACAACACCTTCAGGGCCTTACTGTGGCTAGACCATTTTTTTTCTAGATCATTTGGACTCCCAGACTTTTGGATAACTGGTTTGCTCTCTACAGTCTTTGCAACATTCCCATCATTCCTTGCTGATATTGTTGCTTCCTATTTCTCTGAAACAAAAACAAAATATGCCCCAAAGTAATCTGCATGGAGTTACTGTGACTCAGTCACACATTTGCCTACCATCTTCCATCCTGACTTACCATGGAGATATTGAGTTTGCATTAATGTTTCTCTTCCACCATGAAACATCTCATGCTCTCCTGGAGCAGTTCATAACACTGTCAACTCCTGGAGCCTTCAATTAGATCTTCCAGCTACAGGCTAACAAGCCATTCTTTTTCTTAACACAGAATAACTGTTCTGATGCAGCCACCTGTCATTGGTTCCCTTTGCCACCAACCATCATGATTGGGCTGGAACAATCATGTCCCAGTGCTGACTCCCTGCCAGCACCTGACCGGAGGCAGGTCTAGCTCCCTCCCTGCTCTAGCTCCTCCTCTTAGCTTCTAGGGCTTAGTAACAGTTCCTGGTTTTCTCCCTTCCTAACTGGTTACTTTTTCAACTTCCTTTGAGGATGGCTGTTTTTTCCCCTAGCCTCTCAGTGCTGGAATGACCAGGGCTCAGTTCTGACCCCTCTTCTTAATGTAGGCCCACCCCCAACTACCCTATTTATGTTGTGGAACAGTGTCTTGTTTGACCTCAGCCCTTGATACTTAACTGGCTTTAATCATCATGCAAAACCCTAGATAGATAAATTTGATGTATCACACACCTTTAGTTTTGTTCCCAGAAACCTGCAACATATAGAACTGACTTCTGCCTTTTTCTCAATCCCCACACCACCCATTAAGACATACAACTGGTTCAACTTCAAACGGTATCTAAATTTATCACCTCCCAGCCACAACCCTGGATCAGTTTTCACACACCCAACTGCACTTCTCTTCTAAGCTTTCAACCCACAATGCTGAGAGCCATTTTCCCAAAGTGTAACTATCCAGCTCTACTGAAAACCCCCCACCTGCTCAACATCCCCTTCACTATACTTAATGTATTACAATACCTGATCAGGCCCCATAGGATCAGCATCCTCATCTTCTTGCTGACTCCCTCCTCCTGTAGCTCCCTTACTTGTTTGGGCACAACTGTCTTTTGCTAGGCAGGTGAGTTCTGCATTGCTGTGTCTTTGAATCACCCAATGTTAGTGGTCCTCATGGCTCACTGATGTTTCCAGCAAGATGTTATTCAAAAGTGTGCATTTGAATAAGATCAGCCTGCACTTCCTTTTAAGAACTGCAACAGTGACTGACAAACAGGTCAAGCCTTGATCCTTTACATGGGACTCAGTGCTAACATTACCTGTCTGTCCCTTACTAGTGAGAGCAGCATTGTAAGCACACATGCGCACGGGCATGTGCACACATACACACAGGCGTGCATGCGCGCGTATGTATGTGCTCTTTTAACTACTCATGCAATCTCAGTATACAATAAATATTCAAAAAGGGTAGTAAAATATTAATGACAAATTATGTTTTAGTATTTTAAAATACTAAAGTTATGCTAAATAATAATAAGCATTATTTAAATTTATCAAGACTTTCATGTCTAGTCATTAAAAAAGTAATTATTCTATGAAAAACTCTTAGAAAGAAATGTAATTCTCGCTGAATAGTCATATTTAAACATACAAAACTACTAGAAGCACACACAGAGACAGACACACACACACACACCAGTTATGATCATGTATGCCTTTAATCCTTTCACTTGGGAGGCTTGGCATAAGGAACTCTGTGAGTTTGAGGCCATCCCAGTGATACAGCAAGTTCCAGGCCAGCCAGGACTATACATGAGACCTGTCTCAAATCAAACAAATAAAAAATTAGAACACTTTCTTTATTTAAAAATATTTTTTGAGTACTCTTCTTGTAAATATAGTCTATTTCAGTGTTTTATATTAGAAATTCATCATTTAATTGTATTTTCAAGAAAATTAGTTTCTTTGTAGTTAACTTTTCACCAAGCTGCTGCTACTGGATTGCCCCAAGAAATACTGTTATAATATTTAGGACTGTTTCCTTCAGAAGTAGGAGACCACCTCAGAGTTAATGCCTCTTTTAGCTTAGGTTCTTTAAAATTAATTTACTAAAAAAATCTTTTAGCAAACAAAACCTGGACTGCAATAGCAGCTAGATGCTTCCATTTGGAAAAGGAATTAAATAGTTAGGCTAAAAGTTCTGAAAGGAGGGGACTTAAACAAGGACTTCCTTTTTAAGTTTATTAAGATAAACTGCAAGATTTTTGAAAATTAGAAAAAATGGTCAAGTTCACTTTTGAATAAAAATGGACTATCATTACTTAAATGATGGACCTCAGTTAAGTCTAGCATTGATCCCTCATAAATTATAAAAAAAGCTCTCCTGTAATAATATCTTATGTAATAATATCTTATCTTAAAAATGGAAAAAACTTCCATTTTTCACAGTCTCATGAAACTAAATTCAACTCAAATTTCATATAGAAGCATCCACAATTAAGTTACTGACAAACTACTATTTATTTACCATAAGTTGAATGAAGATGACTGGCAGGTGTGGGAGGAGTCTATTTGACTAATTATCAAATATCCATCTTTGTTGTTGGAGGAAACTTCCAACTGGACTGCAGTAAAAGTGACGCTCACTCTGTAAGAGTTGTCTTTACCCACCACTAACAGAGCCAGTGACAAAATAGGGGCTTGAAATGAAATACTTCTTATTTACATTGTTTATATAAACATGCATTTCTCCACCCCCCCCCAAAAAAAACCCCTGTCCCTCCTTTTTCTCTTGTTTGAGGGAGTGCACATATTCCATGGTACACATACAGAGGTCAGAAGTTGGGTCTCTCCTACCATGTAGGTTTCTGATATTAAACTCAGGTGACCAGACTTGGTGGCAAGTACCTCTAACCCTACACCATCTCCCCAGCCTTTGCCACATTCTATTTATTTTATAATATGGTGTAGTGTTATAAACATTCCTGTTATTGCAAGAAGCAGCACTTCACTTTTTCTGAATTGCCAAATATAATTGGAAGCATGGTGACCTCTGAATGTTCCTTTAAACTTTTATAACCTGACAGCTTCTTTTCTTCATTCAATAGTTTTAGTTTTAATAAAAACCATTATGACTTTACCCTTCCAGGAAAATATATATGCAATTTTTAAAAATAAGACCATCATAAACCATTCTAAGATCACATCTCTTCCAATGACAGTCAGAGATTTCTAGCAGATTTGATGACACTGTCTTCTTCTAGACTAATTAGTGTATCCACTCTGAAGTGTGACAGAATAAGCTTTGAACAGCAATATGAACGTCTCGTGATTAATATAAAAATTTATTATTTAGTGCAACTGATCACATACCTTGCCCAGTAATTCTCCCAATGAAACATCTTCATGATTGAGGACCCATTTCTTATCCTATAGCAAACAGAAAGAAAAAGATGCACTGTTAATCCATGCAAAAATACAGCTACTATAAATTTATTTGAGGAGACGAGTGCATTCAACAGCAAACTAATAAGCTGTAACTTCAACATGATACAGAATAGACTTGAGAGAGTTGCTATACTGTCAGATATTAAAATCATTACTGTGCCAAAATTTTTTAGAAATTGCAGCTTCAAAATAACACCGGTGTGCTTGTCACCTACCAGAGGCAAGGCTATGCTACAGTTTCCTTAGGAGTTGTGTTATAGGATATCACAAGGTTATATATGTGTTATAGGATATCACAAGGTTTCACTTTACTAACCTTCACTAACATTCTTTTCTAGGAAGCACACTCCTGAGTTCATCTTTTCTGCGTGCGTGTGCAAGTACACACACACACACACACACACACACACACACAATTATGTCCTCAGCTTCTGTGACACTGCCCATACTGTCATATCTTTTCCAACCTTTCCTACGGTCTTACAAAGCAACAAGCAGCGAGTACAATCCCACTAGGATGTCAGGACCAGTAACGTGACTGTGAACTGGCATCTCCCTGAGTGATCAGGAACCAACTACTACAAAAGGAGTACAGGAGAGTGCCCAGATGTGAAGTACAAATCCACATAAAATGGTAATGCTAGAATGGCAAATAAAGCCACTCTAAAAGAAGGAAGGGAAGCAAGCAAGTAAGGAGTGGGTGGGAGTGGAAAGAAAGTCAGGACATCAGGACAAGAAAAACGGAAAGGGGTGGGGAGGAGGCAGATGCAGAATTTTGTATTTTTATTATGCAGGTTTTTTTTAAGGTCAGGAAAAATTGGGTAAAAATGTAAACAATATAAAAAATTTCTAGAAGTCGTAGAGTTCAGCAAAGGCAATGTTTAAAGGAAAGTTTATAATATTTCATAAGCATACTAGAAAATAAAAGAGAGCTCAAGATAATGACTAAGATATTTACTTTATAGACTTGAAGAAGAATAAAGGCTTAGATAGAGAATAAAGGAAGGAAAGACAGGAATAAAGTAGACCCAGTGCGACAGCAAGCCATACTAGCTCAACAGAAAGCAGTAACTATCTTTAGAGCATCCAAAGCTATGGAAAGCTCCTCCTGGAAAGACCTGACCTGATAGCTGGCTGGTCTGTCAAGACTCTCAATTAAGGTAGCATATGACCCACATAGGAAACTTCTGTTAGAAACCAGGACTTAATGTTACTATTTTAAAAAGCTGTAACATTCTTTCTTGGCTAAAAGCAAGAAATATATTTGAGCCTTTTGATAGCCTCATCTTTGGCAGAGGTCAGAGATGCAGAAGTTTTTGGGGCTCACACTCCTGGTCTGAATCCTAAGTGGTTTTAGACCTGCCCCTTCAGAGCAGCAGAATGCAAGAGCATCTATAAATCCATACCCTCTTGGGCCTGGATATCTACTGTTCCAGTCGGTGGATGAGTCACCTCGTCAATAGATCACCTCTTGGAAGGGAAAAAGGGATACGCTTCCCTTTGTTGAGATGCTATACTTTTTTCCCTTAGAATCCCCATTTAAGTGGAGTCCCTATAAGCCAAATATGCCTGGCTTTGAGTCCTAACTATGAAAGGTGTAACTTTTCCTTTCTTCATCTGTTCCTTTTAGATGCTGGCCAACCCGTAAGCGAGCTCCATGGTACTCCGGCATCAAAGCACCTCAGGCCTCACCTTCCTTGCTGTCTACTTCCTTTAAACCAACTGAGACTTAAGAAGAGGAGAAAAGAGACTCAGGCATTAGGAGGGGCAAAGTGTCCTGCTGGAGTTAAGTGACTGCCTGGTTTTGTCACAGAGTTATAGTTTGGTTGAAGTGTAGACTGAGAAGCAAACTCTTGGTCTGTTCAACAGGATGCCGAGAAGGGCACCTGACAGGGGAATTACCTAACATATCATTGGGATACGGGATACCATAGTCTTCCTGCTGTTGGTGAGTGAGCAGAAAGGCAAGGAACACGGTCAGAGGAGTCTCTCCCACTCCTCTCAGAATGCTTCCTGAAGCTCAAACATAAAACTAGGGAGAAGAGGTTAGGGAGGACACAGGAGCCGGGATCCCCCACTCTTCCTTTACTATCCTGACCTCTTCTATCAATCTCTTTCTGAACAGTTAGACCCTGGTCAAGTTCACTCCTTAACATGTGCTCCCAAATAAAGTGATCTCACCCGAATTTCTGTTTTCTTCCTTTGCTGTTTTCTGTAAAGGGACAGGGGACTCCTGTAACTTTCTTCAGAAACAATAGAGGGGGCAGAGGGGTCTGCCTCTGAGCCCTTCCAGACACTGTGGCTTTCTCTCACACACCACATGTGTGTTAATAATAAATGATTAGGCTGTGATAAAGCAGGGCTTGCGGCATGGCTCGGCACCTAAGAGTACTTGTTCTTGCAGAGGACCCAGGTTTTGATCCTACCATGCATATAGGCAGCTCATAACCATCTATAAGGGGATCTGATGCCCTCTTCTGGCCTGCAGATGTACATGCAGCAGAGCGCTCATACATTACATAAATAAAATTAAACAAAATAAAACAAAAACCATAGACCTGTGCTCAAATTGTAATGATTAAGCTTGTCTGATGTTAAAGCCTCAAGAGAACTGGCTAAGACATTTAATTTGTTCTTAATATTAGGGTCTCATCCTTTTGGTAAGTTCATGAATATTAATGTGTAATTATTATGGCAAAAGAGATCAATATCCACTTCCTCAATTTATTAATTCTAACTCAACAACAAAAATATGCTAGTTTGAAACATAAGATTATTTGGATTTAAATTGGAAATTTTTATTTATTTATTTTTAAATATTTATTTATTTATTTATTTATTTATTTATTTATTTATTTATTATATGTAAGTACACTGTAGCTGTCTTCAGACACTCCAGAAGAGGGAGTCAGATCTTGTTACGGATGGTTATGAGTCACCATGTGGTTGCTGGGATTTGAACTCCGGATCTTTGGAAGAGCAGTTGGGTGCTCTTACCCACTGAGCCATCTCACCAGCCCGAGATTTTTATTTTTTAAATATACCTTATGTTTATTCTTTGTGAAATTCTTTAAAGAACCAGAAGATCATCTCTAAAATATGCACGGCACATACCATCCACAAATCATCCAAGGAATTTAAGAATTGCTAGAAGATGTAAGATCAGCCTACAGTAGAGATAAAGGCAATCTCTTTCCCTTGTCTAAATCAAAGCTTCCAATAATGTCACCTGGTATGTTTCCACATACTCTCGCTTGCTGACTCTCAGAGGAATGCTCCCCATTATATTGGGAAATGCCTGGAAGGACACTATTTCTCCATTCTGTGGATAAGAAAACTGAGGCTTGAGAAGGTAATGCTTGTCCAGGTCCCAAGGAATGGTGACAGAGCTAAGAAGGCCATCCTTTGTCTTTTCCCTGGTACTCATCACATAAGCAGCAGCTCCTTCACTGTGCTACAGGACAGGGGTCAGTCAGGTGACACAGCACTGGCATGCTCTGCTGAGTCTAAGAACACTGGCTCAGCCTGCCAGACTGGAGCATCAGACAACGCCCTGCGCATGTGCACTGAATCACGCCCCACTACTTTTCCTATCCTTGGTGCCCGTGTGCAGCATATGATAAATGAGTGTCATTTATAGGAAATCAACTCATGCTAACCTACAGGATCCCTCTAGGGGATGAATGACTTACAGGTCTAAAGTCTCAGGCCCATGACCACTGCATCAAATGTAAAGTGCAGTTTAAAATGGGCTTTCATTTAATTAAAGAGCTGGGAGGCCAAGAAGCAGCCCTGAGCCAAGACCAGAAGGTTTTCCATCCATTCTGGCTGGGAGTTATAGAGATTCTGCCCAAGGCACACCTTGAGTAATCTTCAGCCATCACCTCAACCACCTCAGGAGCAGCAAGACTGATTTCAGCTGCATCATATCCAGGCTGTCGTTTGTTCTCCAACTACACTGGGAGTGACTTCCAGGTCCCAAACACAACAATCTCTACAGGGAATATAGATCATTGTCATGTGCTTACTACAGGACACGGCTGTCATGGCAATGTTCCTAAGTATAGACTTTAAGATAGATTATTTACTTGATTTAAACTACTGAAAAAATTGTGATTTCTATGAATATGTTAGGAAAAAAACTTAAGAGCCTAAACTATGCATTTAATGTATAGATAACATAATAACTCTCAGCAGATAACAGGATTTAAGAAAAAAATTACTAAAACACAGAGTAACACTCTACCTTACCAACTGTGCAAGTTTAAGATGAACTGTTCCAATTCTTGTAAGGCTTATTACAATGAGTGTTTATTAATAGGTTCTAGTACTGGGGACACACAAAATATGCATCTCCTGTGTCTACTACACGACAGTGTATCAAACATTAGAAGACAAAATGGATTTTTCTGGTGATTATTAAGCATTTATTTTTACCAGATTTCAAATACAGAGTGTTCTGGACATTTTGGAAGAATATATAGTAAACATTAAGCGTATCTTTTTACGTGTGAATAAACACATATATGGTTAAATTAAATGAGATAACAGTGTGTTGTGATACTTATAACTCATACACACATGTCTATACCACATCTCAATATTTGACTGATGATTAAAGTCCAGAAATAGAGAAAGTTGTTATTCTAAATCTTCAAATTTCTGTATATTATTAATAACATCTAAGTACATACATTAAATTATTTATTAAGATCGAGAAGTTGCATGTGTGTACACACACACACACACACACACACACACACACACACACCCCAAATAGAGTTATTTGGTAATTGTTAAAGAGAAATTGGATTTCTAGGTAGACGGATGGCAGGATACAGACGTTCTCACCTTAATGAAAGCTTTCCTTTTCCAACTGAATGTGTAAACAAGCCTCCGACATTTTATGTTTTGCATGTTTGTATCGGCAGCTTTGCCACAGCCTTTCTTTTGATGGCCTTGCCAATGGTACGACTAGAGTCATCAACAGTGGAGCTAATACTAACACTTGATAATTGGTACAGGGTAAACAACGGCATTCAGTAATGACTTGTTCCGAACTATAGGTTAACCATAAAATCCATAGGTAATAGTAATACATAGGCACACATAATACTCCCCAGAAGATCTGACAGCCTTTCCATCCACCCAAATACCTAATACCTAATGAGACCACAATCTCAATACATGGACTGTTCATAGCAGTGACCACTGCTCAGTCAGAGTTGACAATAAGCAGGAAATCATGATTACTATTTTAATGAATCAGATTTTGAGTGATCTTAAAAACAAAACAAGAAATAAAAATGTAACCGTGACTTTTCAGGTGTCTTTATAATTTTCATACTTTTACAATCAACTGTTTGATGAAAAGATTTCTTTCAGATACTGGAGAATTAAAAGAAGTGTTCCTAAATTGACTTGGTTAATATTTCTATCAATGTATATTTAGTGGTTCAGAGACTTCTAATTTTTACATCCTTGAACAGAAGGTAACTACACAATCTAAAATTCAAGCTGACTAATAATGCTGAAATAATCTGTCCAGGATTAATAAAAATGTCCAGGAATATATTTATTGTAGAAGTACTTGGGAATTAGAAATTATGTGCTTCGGTAATACTGACTTGAAAGACGTGAGCTGAATATTAAAGCTCCAGTTGGCATCTGAACACATGAATGTATAATATCCCTTCTAATGTCTCTGGTAATAACTAGTATTTACTTGCACAGTTCACTGGGCGTGAGTGGGGAATGAGAGGAAGAGCTCAAATGTACTCTTTCTTCTTCAAAGAGCTAAGACAACTGAATATGGTTCTATTAACTTGAAGGACAAGGAGACATGGCTCTGCCTTTGTTTGGATTTTTCCAGAAGTGGACGCAGAAAGGCATTCAAAGGCAAGCAATTCATTTAACATGTATAATATAAATTTATTAAGTTAGTTTGTATAAATTATACAATGGCCTAATTCTATATTACATAATAACTCTTTATTATATAATAATGGCTTAATATACCTAAGGACAAATGGACAATTAAAACTAAAATGAGTATAAATAAAATATTTATGAATAAATATATAAATACATAAAATATATAATAATACAAATAATTGAGTAGTTAGCTATTAATCCAAGTCTTAGTAACTTTCTGGTGCTCTGAACAGACACCATGACCAAGGCAAGTCTTATAAATGAAAGCATATAACTGAGGACCTGCTCACAGTTCCAGAGGGTTAGTCTTCTGCCATCCTGGCAAGAAGCAGACAAGCATGGCAAAGAGGAAGTAGCTGAGAGCTACATCCTTATCCACAGGTAGCAAGCCAACAGACACTGAGCCTGGCATGGGCTTTTAAAACCTCAAATCCACCCCTAGTGACACAACTCCTCCAATGAGGCCACACCTCCTAATCCTTCCCAAACACTTCCACTAACTGGGGAGCCTATGGGACCATCCTCATTCAAACCACTCCAATCCAGCAACCTATGAAACAAACTCTGCAAAGGGAGACCCATGGATGCTTACACAGGAACTCCCAAGAATCAGTAGAGGGTAGCAGGACAGAATGTGACTTCTTGGCAGTGCTTACCACAGGTCTGAGCACAGAAGGCTAACATGGAGGTAGAGAAAAAGTCACAGATGAAGTTCAGAGTCCCTGGAAGAGCCACCACATACAAAACAGGGTGCTACCACCTCTCCAGCAGCCCTTTGTCACAGATACAGATAGTTCCTCCTGAAGCCTTCCAGTTCTAATGATCCCTCCTCCCACACCTTCTGCTCTCACCTTGATCAAGTCCCAGTTCTCCACAAATGCAGGTCACCCCCTGCTTTCTCTCTTCACCCCAGGCCTTCCTCATACACATTTTTGAATTCAGAGTCAGGCTACTCACTGAATGAATAGAGATTCCTATTTTGAGTTCTAAGGCAACACTATTTATATATACTTACAATAGGAGAAAAGTGATGGGCAAGTCTAATAATAAAATATAGTAATCAATAACCCCAGGAGTCAGGTGAGCTAAACAAACACTCAATTCACAGACACTAGCATCTTGCTTTAAAACCTTCTTCACCTAATGTTTAGTGCGAGCTTTCTTTCCCTGACATTACACTAAATTTCAGCTGTAGTATTTGTAGTGTATGACTATGTGCCCACTGCCTCCCTATGGAATTTCTGGCACTCAAGCATACACCTGAATTTGCCTTCCTTTTCAACAGGCTCAGCACTGGAAGGTGCCTAGCACGCCAGTAGGCTCTACAAAAAGCAAGTATATTTATAGCCTGCATTCAGAGTCTTTAATTAAACAGACTTCTAAATAAAATGGCTCTTAAGAATTTAAAATCCATTGAAATATACCTGATATCAATTTCTAAACAGATAACTCAAATCTGAGTATATGTGAAATAAAATACAAAATCACAAATTATTCTAGAAACTGTTTCACTACTACAAAATTTACCCAAAGGCTCCCCCTCAAATTTATTTATTTATTTATTTATTTATTTATTTATTTATTTATTTAGCTTTTCAAGACAGTGTTTCTCTATGTAGCCATGGCTGTCCTGGAACTCATTCTTTGTTTTTGAGATGAGGTTTCACTATGTAGCCTTGTATGACCTGGAACTGGCTCTTAAACTCTCAGAGATCCTCCCCCTTCCTCTGTCTTCTAAAAGCTCGGATTGAAGGCATGTGTTACCAGGTCTGGCTTGACAATTAGTTTCCACAATGAATTATTTAAATATTTAGGACACCGAGAAGCTGCTGACAAATTAAAATCTCCCAGATTAAATTCAATATTCTCATCATTTTCATTCTCTTACAAACAGAATTTAGAATGCCACAGAAGCAAGATGACGTCTATCCTACCAGACCACAGAGGAAAGCCTGTGTGATCCCTCTCCCCCAGGCAATCCAAGGCAGACCAGGTGGGGCTATCCCTCCCCTGAGTTATGAAGAGTTGTCAACACCAGCACAGCGAGTGAGCCTAGCCCTACTGAGAAGGGGTGAGCAAGGCCCTGGCAGGTTAACAGGAGGTAGAGACTGGTCTGTGCAAAGACCGAGAAATAGGCCTGGCTTGAGACACTCACCTACCAAGACATAGATGATGGCAGGAATGAAAAGTGCGCAGAGCAGCTCAACAAGCAACCGATGCCCTCAAAACCAGGTTCTGCAGCCTGGGATTTTTCACCCAGAATACTGTCCTAGTCAGGGTCATCATTGCTAAGGTAACTGTGACCAAAAGCAAGCTGGGGAGGAAAGAGTTAATGATGGCTTACCCTTCCACATCACTGTTCATCATAACAGGGGCCATCAGGACAGGAACTCAAACAAGGCAGGAACCCAGAGACAGGAGCTGATGCAGAGGCCTTGAAGGGCTGCTGCTTACTGGCTTGCTCTTCACGGCTTTCTCATAGAAGCCAGGACCCCCAGCTCAGGGATGGCACCACCCACAATAGGCTGGGCCCTCCCACAGCAATCACAAGTTAGGAAAATGCTCTACTGGCTTGCCTCCAATCACAGAAGCAATCCTTTTCCTCAGGAGAAACACCTGGCACCCCAGTGAGGGTTAATGGGGAGCCAGAGGCAGCACTGCAAAGAATAAACTGGAAGCCAAGTGGCTCCAACCAAATCAGCTAAGCAAGGTACCACCACGAAGGCTGAGCAAATTAACTGTCAGGAAAACAAAAGGCTAGTCAAGAAGGCCAAAATGTGAGTGCTGAACCTAGACAAGGTGGATGCTTTGTAAACCCTTTTTAAATGACCCAAGGTCTCCTACATAATAGATCAATTGCCTAGGTCAAGATTTCGGAGCCATTTTTTTTCCCTAAACCTCAATGAGTAGAGACCTGAGAGAAATGCTAATAGGGACCAGACACTGGGATTTTCTGACAAGGACTCAAAAGCAATGATAAAGAAGGCAGTCATTTAAAAAGACTATGGAGACTATTCAAGTTAGACAGGTTACCCAAACATCAAAAACACAAGTTATTTGAAAAGGAAACAAACCAAACTTACACTTTTAACCAAAAAAAAAAAAAAAAAAAAAAAAAAAAAAAAAAAAAAAAAAAAAAAAAAAAAACCACAAACTTTTAAAACCAACTGAATTGGTTCAAGGGGAAATGAAAGACAAACAAGTAATCCAGACTTGAGGACAATAAAACTGACTTTCCCCAGCTGAACCACAGAAAGGAAGTGGGTGAGGATCATCTTGGACCAAAAGGCTACATTAAGGAGAGAACCAGTCACTGAACCTCTAAAGGGGGGGGGGGTGAGG
>NC_034607.1:30770952-30837811 GCF_900095145.1 Mus pahari | reverse complement strand
GGAGGAGGAGGAGGAGGAGGAGGAAGAGGAAGAGGAGGAAGAGGAAGAGGAGGAAGAGCCAAACATATAGCAGCAGAAACGCTTCAACAAACCAGAGATCTGATTCAACCTCAAATAATGTAACAGTCTGGAAAAGGAAGCACAAGGTCTTGAATGTAGCTCTAAGTAAACGATGCTTTATCTGTAACAGAACCCTAGTGGGCTGATGAGTTCTCTACAGCCAGCTTAGAAGGAAATGGCACAAGGTATGAGGGCCAAAACAGCACCACCCCTGTGGGCTAGCCTTTCTCCATGTGGAAGTATCTTCTTTCAGGAACGATTGGAATGTAAGGGCACTCTCAGGAAGCCAAAAAGGGGTGAAGCCACAAATCTCAGCCAAGTTCCAGTGCCCTCTTCCTATGCCCCAGTGAGTGATTTATGTACCAAAGAGACCACAGTGAAGCACACACTGGAGACAGTGAAAGGTTAACTGGGATAGAAAAGATCCGATAGGTTTGTGGGGGAATCCCACCTCATTACATTTTTATATAATTTTATCTTGTGTGTGCATGTGTGTGTGTGTCTGTCTGTCTGTCTCTGTGTGCATGTGTGTGCATGTGTGTTTGTCTGTCTGTGTGTATGTGTGCATGTGTGTGCATGTGTGTTGGCCTGTCTGTGCGCATGTGTGCGTGTGTGCGTGCACATACATCTGTGGAAGTCAGAGGATGACCTTGTGGAGCTCGTTTTCTCCTTTCCCTTGGCACAGGTTCCAAGGAAGCAGAGTGGGTGGCAGGCTGGCAGGCGAGCCCACTTACCTGCTGAGCTAACTACCTTGTGGGTGTGCTCTCTTATCACCCCCACAGCAACTGTGTGACAAAAGGGGACGCAGCAGCTCAGCTTCACCATTCCCAGTTAAATATGTACTCATGTTGGTGACACTTGGTCTGCCTGAGGGCTAAACTACTGGAATGTTCACAAGTGACTGTATAATGTCTGTCTCATAGGTTCTTCACAATGAGCTGCCAGCATGCTTCAAGCCAACAGGCAGAGTCGGGTGTAATTCATTTGGAGTCCTCACCTTGTTTGGTCATATAGAAAGAATGTGATTGGCTCTACCTAACAACTTTGAAATCTAGACTCCAGTGGAGTTTCCTGAGCAATGACATCACACAATGCCATGCAGTTTCAACATATGAAGTATGTCCCTACAGATATAATAGACAGTTATGATACTCTAAGGGTGTGGAGAAACAAGGTTTGAGCCACTATCTGTCTAAGTCTAAGGCTTGTGTCCTCTCTGATAAATCCCACCACCTCCCCGCAAAGTGTAGTCTATTGAAACAGTGAGTCTGACTCATAAAGATCCAGAGATGGTCCTTACAGCCAGTCCATGCAACTGCTGACTTAATGAGCCAAAGCACAATGGAGCCCACATTTCAAGTTTCAGGTTTTTCAGTTCTAATGGTTCATAAACTTTGTTTCAAATGGATGCTATGCAATGTTACAATTTCTCCTTCATTCACTGGATTAAAACCAATTACAAGCTTTACATTTTGCACATTCAGAGTTTGTACCAAAAATAAAACTATAATAAAACTTTCAAGGTGTAATAAAAAATGCTTTATGTGGCTGGCAGGAGTACGAGTCAGCTCACTGTAACACTTACAGAAGCTACAGCAGCAGAGAAGAAGCTCACAGCATCCTGATGGCCAATCAGCATGGATGCAGACTTAAGAAAGACCCACTCATTTTCACTAGGTAATATACAATAACTACTCTTTATCCCCATGGCAATGCTGCCAATGTTTCTATCAAATGTAAAGAAATAATTTAAAATCAGGCATAAACAAGAGCAAGCCGTTCTACCGGGATTCTCTATTCTTGTGAAAACATGTTCCCATGTGCCTGAATAGGTAAGACAGCAGGAATAAACTATAACAAGAGCTGTAAATAAATCTGAAAAAGTTGAAACCTAAATCACAGTACAAACTTTGTCTCACAAAGTTACCATTTAAAATAAAGTAACCAGCACAGTAAATGAGCAGTGTCCCCTGCTGAAAAGGGCACGCCCACCCTGCCCAGGCTGTAGGGGATGGCCACCATCTGCAGAGGGGCATTATTTCTTGTGCCAACCAACCCTGCCAGATCTCACTGGGATGTTGCATTTCCCTGGTTTTTCCTCTGAGGTGTTTTTAATGGGCTGCAGGGTGGTATCTGGGAGCACAACAGTGTAAACCAGAGGGTCTTAAGTCACCACTTCTCTTTGATTCCAACCCCATTTCCAAGGAGCAAGTCGCCCAGTGCTGAGGCACACACAAAGCCTGCCCTTACAGAGCTAACCCTTACACTGACTAATCAGACAGGAGGTTTATCCTTTACAAGGGTTAAAAAGCTACTTCTAAGCAACACTTTTTTATCCTCATTTTGATCATTACTAAGCCTTAAATTTAGGAAAATTTATGAGCTACATGACCTATTTCTAAAGCAAAAGTCAACACTAGTTCACCTTAAAATGTAGCTACCCCAACACTGATTATTAAAGCTTTAATAAACCATGCCATGATCAAAGATTTGCTAACAATCAGCTAGTGTGGAAAGATGGGGAGAAGGGAGAAAAGGGGGGTGGAGGAAGAGGAAGTTTAAATACAGACTTAAATTTTTAAAAAAGTCTCATAACTCTTAACACTTGAAGCAGATGAGAATTTGCAAACACATCCACAATATGACATTTTAGAGATTTTATTTTAAAGGAGATGAATTAAAAGTTTGTATAATTCTTAGGAGAAATAATTACAAAACACAACAGTTACAACGTAATCATAGCAGGGGCTATGACTTTTGTTGTTATCCCACTGAAAATCACTGCTATCCTTCCTCTTCTGGTCCGCACAGGCTCCTGTTCACTTACTCACTGCCTGCTTGCCTGGCTTAGCGCAGTGTTGGCCACAGAGGGCAGGGATTACTGAAACTGTGATCAGCTTTGTCATTAAAGTTACCAGGTTTGCTTTAAAAGGGAAAATCCTTCCTGACAAATATGCAGAGCTGGAAAGGCTTTCAGCAACTGAACTTGTTTATATGATCTATTAATCAATCTTGAATAATCTGCAAATTCCCTCCTCCCACAAGGTTCTTGGGAAAGACTTGCATAGCACAGTTCTTGGATGTGTAAAACTATTTTTACCTATTCCTCTAGAATTTTAATTGTCCTTGTTTTTAAATAATGAGTACTAGAGTCTCCTTATGATAAATCTCTGTTCCTATTAGCACAGGAGAAGTGACAACTCAAACTTTTTCAACTTGACATATCCTTTTTTTCTTAACTAAAACTGTTAGAGCCAACAGTGGAGAACACTGGAAGAGAGCTGAAGTTGAACGTATGGCACCATGTTGACACAGGCTCTTTGCATTGTAGCAACTGAGTGACTGAAAGTAACTTGAAAGAAAACACTGCAAGGTCAAGAACCATCTTATCTGCTCACTGCATCACTGCATCACTGATGCTGCTCTTCTGCTGGTCAATTAGGTTTAAAGATACACTGTGAAAGGGCCAAGGACTCAGGGGAGAACCAAAGTTTCTGCTTCTGAAGACAAGCAGGAGTCCTGCTACTTGGAATAGACATGGCTGTGTTGTCCACAAGGTGCAGCTTGCAGGAACTTAGCCTTCTCAAGCCTCAGTGTCCTTATCTGCAGAAGGAACGGCACGATACCCAATATAAGCAGCTAGTGCATCCAGGAACAGTAACCATTCCTTTACTCAACACCTCTTACATACCGGAGGGGCACAAGAGACTCAACACCATCTGCCCAAAATGGCTTTCCTTCCAAGCAGCCCTTATTCTATGCATATTTCATTTAAGTATTTACTGTGCTTAGGTGGCAGGCACTGTGGCAAGCACTCACTAGATAGAGTAACTGAAGCTATGAAAAAAATGCCCCATATCATGTGTGTAAAACCTTAAGTGAAACGTTAACTGATTGGTTTTAGATTTGATTGACATTTGTGAACTGTGGTCTTGAGAAATATATGGTTTACTTATGCCAAAAGTATATTTTCAAGTTACATTGTAAGAAATATAAGCTAATACAGATTTATTAAATACAACCTATTTGCAAATATTGTAAGTCATGTCCCTCTATGTGAGCATCTTAACATTTGGAGGGAGGAGGAAAAGAAAAACTTAGAATTACAGACTGATCCTGCCAGAGAGAAAGCAGAGCGATGCCTTGCTTTGCTTGGGTCAGAAGACAAGGCTCCATCTCTGGTTCCAATTGGGCACTCTGGCACTTGCAGCCTCCCTCACAGTAGTCTGGACATGTGCTCACAAGCAGCTGGCATATTCCATGCCACAGTATCTAGGACCTCAAACTCCCTGGCAGAGTGATGATGAGCCTACATCCCTAACATATAGTCCAGGTCCATTCCTTCACGGATGGCCACTTGGAAGACCAGTAACAGCTGTGAGGAGTAAAATATGATAGGTAACAACAACTATGAAAATGTTGTCACAGCATGAAGGAACTCTAAACCACTTCTTTCTGGTGCTGTGGACCAAATCCAGAGTCCCTGCCACATGCTATACAAGGACCATACTCAAGCAGCATTCCTAAGAACCCCCAAACTACTAAGGCAGTTCACACCACAGAACTTCAGGAACTAAATAACCAAACTCAAAGACTCCATCTGAAAAAGGCA
Source organism: Mus pahari (assembly GCF_900095145.1). NCBI lineage: Eukaryota > Metazoa > Chordata > Mammalia > Rodentia > Muridae > Mus > Mus pahari. The sequence goes on along the minus strand of NC_034607.1, from coordinate 30,833,139 downwards.
AAACTCCAACTGCAAGCTTCTCCAGGCTTCATGAAAGCCAGGGTGCAATTTCCACTTCTGAACTTCTGGCTATCAGAACAAAGAGCAGAACCAAGCAGTAGGGTCTGGGACATACACAAGAGAAGATTACAGTCATATTAAACAATTGACCTTCCTCACGCATCAAGTTCTCCCTAGACAGATTTATAGCAAGCCAAAGTTACGAAGAAATTCCTCCCCTTAATTAAAAGCAAACAAGCAACAAGAAAAAAAACTAATCTAACAACACAAAATAATACTATTTTTCTCTCTTAATTGTAAATTGGATAAAATTTTATTATATAAGAAAGAATGTCAGCCAGGTGTAGTGGTGCACACCTATAATCCTTTAATCCCAGCACCCAGGAGGCAGAGGCAGGTGGACCTCTGTGAGTCCGAGGCCAGCCTGGTCTACTGAGAGAGTTCTAGGACAACAAGGACTATGTAGAGATTCTGCCTAAAAAACAAACAAATAAAGCAAAGAAAGACATACACACACACACACACACACACACACACACACAGAGAGAGAGAGAGAGAGAGAGAGAGAGAGAGAGAGACAGACAGACAGACAGACAGACAGACAGACAAGACAGACAGACAGACAGACAGACAGACAGACAGACAGACAGACAGACAGACAGAGGAGGCGGAGGGAGAGAGAAACAATGGGTTTCCTTGTTTATTCTTTTTAACTTTGTCTCCAGACAATTAATACATTATTGGTAGAATAATTTCTAGAGACTAAACTTTGGACAACTTAAGTTAAAAATGTTAATGTTCCTAAATGTCTAAAGGCACTTACAATAACACATGCCCCTCTGTGCTGCAGGTCTGCATGGACTTCCAAAATAAGATCCAACTGACAACAGGAACTTGTGTCTCATAACTTGGGAGGCTAGGTAGTCCAAGTTCAAAACACCTGTCCCTCTCCCTCTGGCTCCAAAGCTTCTACTGGATTAGAAGCTTAGTCTTATGAAGTTATTTTATACTATTTCCTACAAGCCTACCCTCTCATACATTAACAATGGGAGTCAGGATGCATGAACATGTGTGGGTCTGCAAGGACACACATGCTAGGGTACACATATGAGGGGTAGAGGCCAGCCTGGGACTTGGTCCTCACCGTCCACCTCGTTTGACCAGGGTCAAGCCGTCGTGTAGGTAAGGTTACCTAGATCCCAGGGCTCCTGGGAATCTCCTGCTTTTGCCTCCCATTTCATCATAGGAACATTAAAAAATCCATATAGGTTCCAGAGACTCAAACGCAGTTCTTCATTTCATTTATACTGTCAGTTTTATTAGTGATTTTAAAGAAGCTATCTGATAGAATTAGAGATATCACAAGAGCAGGCATTTGGCTCCAGGTTGCCCTTGGCTACAATAAATCCAGTTTGTACATGCATGGCTTGACGTGTAGGCATTGCTCTGTCCTCTTGCTGTCACTCAGTCTCAGCACGAGCCTGCACAGGAGCAGCAGCTGCACAGTGAAACTGAAACTGGCAAAGACAATCTTGAGCTACTCACAAGGTCTCCAGCGCCTTAAAGTTCATCATCAGCCCACGGCAGTGAGATAGGTAAATTGGTCCAGGATTCACAGTATATTACACGCTTCCCTACACAGGTCACCCTGGTGTGCACAGTTCTATCAGAAAGTAAATACTGACAGAGGTAATACATTCTTTCTCTGGCCACTGAAGAGATGAACAACTCTTGCTAGAAAGAAAATAACAACAGAAACCCAAACAAGCCCCATCCCTGGTGAAAAGCGAGTCTCAGCTTCTGGTGCCTCTGCTCCTCTGTTGCTCACTCAGTGACCCTTACAACAAGTCCAAATCATCCTGCAGCTCTCTCATTCAAAAGCACCTAAAACCACAGACAGAAAGTCACAGATGAAGTGGGTCAAAGTGCCTCAGACACTGGGGATGCTTGCAGGGACGGGCGGCAGGGCTCTCAGGGTGAGGAGGGGAGCAGGCAGGTAGGAAAAGGCTGCAACATAAACAACGGAGCAAAGGGGAATTCCCAGATAACACAGGGGTTAAAGATACAAATGTAAAGAAAACTGTAGTTCTGTTTAAAATGCATGTTTCATGATCTTCCCTCACTGTGAATTATGGGGTGTGTATGTGTGTGTGTGTGTGTATATATATATATATATATATATATATATATATCCAGCTCCCCCGAGGCTGATGAGCTTACACCCCCAGTGCTCCTGCAGTCCTGCAGATGCTAATGCTACCTTGACTAGAGTGAAGCTATACTCACAGACTAGGCACTCCTTGAGGGCAGAGGCAGGGCTCTTTCTATTCCCATGGCAAAGTAGGACTTCACCAAGCAGTCCTCCGAATGAAGGAATGAATGTGTGTTTCCTGCAACCTCAGTTTATTTTTAGGTAAGTTATTGCCCCCGCCCCTTCCTAATGACTTAAAATTTATCTACAAGTCGATTTTAAAAGATGAGGTTACTTGATGCCAAGAACTGATATTCTGAGTTTTACTGCACAAGCAACTGATGCAGCACAGTTGTAAAAAGCATCGCCTGGCAGAGACGTATGAATGGAGATGATGAGGTCTCTGTGATGACTGGGGTGCAAGCAGATGCTGTTTGATAAAAATGCTGCACTGCTATGTTCCCGAATGAATCAGCTCAGGAACTCAGGCATGAAAGATTTAAGAGCCACACAACTCTCAAACACACAAACTACTTTCTTGGAACTAGATGGAGTCTGACATTAATTCTGCACATAAGAATATGCTTCTGCATTAATGGGACATTTGGAATGAACACTCTTTAAAAACCAACATGTAAAAAGATGACAATAAGAACAGTGTTAACACTGGGATCAGGAAATGATGGAACACACTATCTTTATTCTAATAAGTAATCCACCACACATGTTCAGTGAAGAAGTATGCAATGATATTGTATTTCTAGTGTCTCTTGCTCCTGTCAGTAGTACAAATCTATCACACTCTCCTAGTCTTCTCCATAATTTATGCTTATTAAAGTTTTTCTGTTTTCCATTTTGGCAAAATAAAACAATTAATAATCCCAAGGCAATTGTTAGCATCTATCTACAGCTACAGTGTGAGGTCACATGGGTCTCCCAGTAAGTCTACAGTGTGAAGTCACACAGGTCTCCCAGTAAGTCTACAGTGTGAGGTCGCACAGGTCTACCAGTAAGTCTATAGTGTGAGGTCACACGGGTTTCCCAGTAAGTCTACAGTGTGAGGTCACATGGGTCTCCCAGTAAGTCTACAGTGTGAGGTCGCACAGGTCTACCAGTAAGTCTATAGTGTGAGGTCACCCGGGTCTCCCAGTAAGTCTACAGTGTGAAGTCACACAGGTCTCCCAATAAGTCTACAGTGTGAGGTCACACGGGTCTCCCAGTAAGTCTATAGTGTGAGGTCACACAGGTCTCCCAGTAAGTCTACAGTGTGAGGTCACACAGGTCTCCCAGTAAGTCTACAGTGTGAGGTCACACAGGTCTCCCANCCCAGTAAGTCTACAGTGTGAGGTCACACAGGTCTCCCAGTAAGTCTACAGTGTGAGGTCACACAGGTCTCCCAGTAAGTCTACAGTGTGAGGTCCACAGGTCTCCCAGTAAGTCTACAGTGTGAAGTCATACAGGTCTCCCAGTAAGTCTACAGTGTGAGGTCACACGGGTCTCCCAGTAAGTCTATAGTGTGAGGTCACACGGGTCTCCCAGTAAGTCTACAGTGTGAGGTCACACGGGTCTCCCAGTAAGTCTATAGTGTGAAGTCACACAGGTCTCCCAGTAAGTCTACAGTGTGAGGTCCACAGGTCTCCCAGTAAGTCTACAGTGTGAGGGTTTCCCAGTAGGTCTCACCAGTGTTAACATTTTACATGTGGCCTTGTGCAGAAAGCTCACACAGGCCTCACAGTCTGGAAAGACAAGAATCATGGTATATAAATAAAATCCACAGTTTTTGTTTGCTTGTTTGTTTTTTAAGTTTTACTTTGAAAAGAAAAAAAAAAACAATAAAATACGGTAGGGGAGAAAGACTAAGACTAAATGAACTGTGGAGTTGAGATTTAAGTGTGAGAACAGGCACGGACAACTCCAAGTGGCATATATAAACTTGCCCATCAGCTGGCAGCAATCGCTGCTGTGACACTCAAACTGCCGAAAAACCTCTCACTGATACTGAAACCACACCCTATATGCAATGGCTGTGTTGTTTATAGTGGAGTAGAAGATGCGATGGCAGACTAAAGCTAAAGCTATCTTCACCAAGAGGAGCAGGCTAGGGGAAGGAGGGTAGTGTCCAGGTGAAGAACAAGGTACGTGGTCACGTGTGAGTGTGAGTACTCCTAAGGGCTAAGGAAAGCAGTGACTGAGTTCCATACACAAGACTATCAGACTCCACAGCTCAAGGAAATCCTGTCAGTAGAGAGGCTGCCTGTCCAGAGGCTGAACAGACAGAGCAGCACCACATCCAAGCACACACATGCTTTTATTTGGTTGGACTTCATGGAAAATCATGGAAAATTTTAAGTTAGCCTGCATTGCAAAAAGACATGATAATATTAAAAGACACAAGGAGAAACCAGGACTCCTTCCTTAACTGCATTAAAGGGGAGATCAGCAGGAATTACAGGCCCCCAACAAGAAACAGAAGAAGGGGCTCATCCTGGAAATGATGCTCCCAGTCTCAGCAGCCATTAATAGCCTGTAGCTCTTCATTTAGGGGCTGGGCTCCAAATGCATTGACATATGAACTGGTACTGTCCTGGTGTAGATCTTGGTTAGACAACTATATTGTTGAGACTTCATGGGGGCAGCTTCCCTTTCATATATAGAGGGAGGCTTCCTGGTCCTCTGGCTCTTAACAATCTTTCCACCCCTCTTCCCAATGTCCCATGAGTCTGAGTACAGGGTTGTGCTGTAGTGAATCAGGAGGGTTATCTATATCCGAGTGACCAGCTCTAAACACATATACCTAAGAGCAACACTAAATGAACTTCAGCAGGTTGTACTTATTCTTACAGGTGTGTGCATGCCTCTCTCTGTGTGTGTATATGTGTGTGTGTGTGTGTGTGTGTGTGTGTGTGTGTGTGTGTGTGTAGTAACAATCTTAATTTTAAAACAGGTATTGAAAGACTGCCCTCCAGGGATTTACTACATAGAGCAAGGACTCCATCTCAGAGAGATGACTGGAATAACTAAAGTCGTGGCTGTGGGGATGGGGACCAAACAAAAACCAACCAACCAAAAGTCTCCTCAGATCCCTGTGAGCACTGTTATTTTTCCAGTGATGTGCTCAACGTCTTTATAACCAGAAGTCACAGTGAGAGAAATTACTACTAGTATTTCATGTGCAGGTAAATAGTGTATGATTATAAGGGAAGTATTTCATCCTGTGTGCAAGACTAAAATTTTAATTCACTGATTTCCATCTCTCTATGACAGTCAAAGAAGATATATTGATCATAAATACACACAGGACATGCAGACAATATATATTATTAGTTACTAGGGAAAATGCTAATTAAAACTATGCTGATATATTACTATGTACCTACAATAGCTAAAAGTAATTACCTAGTTTATTTAACTTTTTAAACAGGAAAAAAAATCAAGTATCAAGAAGAATTTGGAGTGTCTGGAATTCTTGTGGTCAGAATGAAATTGGTATCAACCCACTGGCAAGTAGTTACACAGGATTTTTTGTCTCTTTTACTGGGTTAAATAGTATTTTTATTTATCATAAAATTTCCTGCTTGTCTGTAATGTATTTCTATCATATCCACCGCCTACTTTCTTCAGCTCCCTTGGCCTCCCTCATAATTTCTCTCATGTTGTTCCACAGCACAGTGGTCATTGTTGAAGTTCTTATACAGGACTCGATAGAACCTGTATAATTTAACTGGGCTGTGCCACACCATTATAGCCATTTGTCTACACTCAGCGGTATGCTACAAAGCTTTGATTTTAATTTCACCATACAAAACCATTCCTCTGTAAGTCTAACTGAAGTGATGAAAATTTTGCCATTTCAAAACGAATTTACACTATAAAAGGCTGATGTCTGCGACTGTTTTGCCCAACATGGTTTCTCTTCTAAGGCATAAGAATTTCAGAATGAGCTACTCTAAAGGAGAACACACACACACAAGTGAAATAATCGGGTCATTAAAAGTGCTTTCACAAAGCTAAGGATTTTCTTACTAATCTATATACCTCCGAACTTGATGTGTTCCTAAACTAATGACATCTGCTTAGCCCATCTGAATATGCAAGCCAGGCATTGCAGAGTACGGAGAGTTTATTCAATACCAAAGTCAAGTAAGCTTTTGAATCAGAGAACCAAGACAGCTTTGCCAAAGCTCTTCCTCTGCAATTCAACTTCAGAATCAATATATTGCCTTAATAATCTTAATCAGAAACACATTAGGCAGAAGTACATATCCATGTAAGCATCAAAATCACTTTACTGAGGCCAATTTTGGGAACATTTGTATTGGAAAGTAAAAAACAAGTAAATTTCTATGAAAAGAAATTTTATGATTTTTAACTCATCTTTGTAAAACACATGTAAGAATTCCTCTCCCCAATTTCCTAGTTCAACAAGAGCTCACTCAATCACACACACACACACACACACACACACACACACACACACACACAAAGTCAAGAAAGCCTCTTTTCTTCATTGGTGTACATTAAATAAAAAAATAAAGCCTTGCTTGCTGCTCAATGGAAACACCATAGCTGTCCACATCCTGTGTCCTTACTACAAAGAAAGAAGACAAAGTGGATTTGTGTTCCCTCTTACACAGTCCACCCGCTGCCCGGTACTTTATGAAGCTATTAATTATAATGGGCACTTAAGAGGGTTTAGGTTCTAGAAACAAAACCATGAGTTGTTCTTAGAATACATCTTCAGCAATCAACATTATTTAAAATTAAGAATTAAAAATTTGTATACTTGTGTTTTAAAAGTTGATAAATTATACAGTAATTCCTTAGAGTTTTGTCTTCAATGCAGTACGCTGGCTGTGCTTGAATACCAACAGTACTGAGTTAAAGGAAGTAAGTGCCCTAAGCTCTATCCGCACGGCACTTCTTGAGCGCACAGCAGTACATACAGTACACAAATGGGAAGGGCAGTCTTGCCTCTAAGGGATGTACAGTGAAAGGGAACTTGGACTTTGTGCTTAGCGTGCCTTCACATGTACACAAGAACATCTGCATCTTCAAAGTATTTCCTAATGATTCCCAGCAACAGTTTTAATCCTCCAAGAAGTCTTTTGCACTCAATGTAGCTTTCTGTATTTGGAAATTTAAGTTTGTCTGGAATTTAAACATCTTGTCAATGTGTATTTGCTTATGTGTGAGGACATACTAATGTTGGAATCCTCCATAAACACTTAACATATACTTATACTATGTGTCAAAGCGCATCTAAATACAGTACCAAAGAGAAGTACATGAAATGAATATAAACATGCATGTACAAGGACACATGAATTGAATTATTCCATTTACCAACCTATCTGTCCCTCCAGCTCCCATGTGAGCCCTTCTCAGCCCTGTTCTTGCCACCTCCAGTCAGCTTCTAGTATAAGCTGCAAGCGTGGGAGGAGACCAGCCCCAGGTCTTCACTAGCCTTTCCAAGTGTTACAGCAGCCCAGGCCCACTACCAAGGTCCAGCAAGTGCTGGACCCAGCTACCTAACCCCTCTGCTCCTCTTCCCCTGGAGATGGTAATGACTTCCGAGCGTGGCTGTTCAGGAAAAGCAAATTATCTCACACGTCAACCCTCTGTCAGGAATTCACTTACTAAAATTTTCTCCTCCTTTAGCAATTTGGATTGAATTTGGGTTTCTACATGTCTTTACATATCCACATATAAAATATTCACATACATATATATCACCCACACATGTGCAATATGGTGCTAAATATATCAATATGCTAACCACCTCTAAATTTCAAATGAAACAAAAGCCCTAAAATGGATAGCATTATTGTTACATGAGATCAAAACCACAGCTATGTGTGGGGGTTGAATTGGCCTGGTCTCCATGGACTGCTGTATTTGAATGCTTGCCCCATGAGTGGTGCTATTAGGAGGTGTGGCCTTGTTGGAGGAAGTGTGTCACTGTGGAGGCGGGCTCTGAAGTCTCATATAGATGCTCAAGCTACACGGGTGGTGGTAAATCCCTGCTCTGCTGCCTGAGGATCAGGATGTAGAACTCTCAGCTTTCTCCAGCACCGGATATGACTGGACGCGGCCATGCTTCATGCCATGATGATTATGGACTAAAAATCTCTGAAACTGTAAGCCAGTCCCAAATAAATTTTGTCCTTTCTAAGAGATGCCTTGGTCATGGTGTGTCTTCACAGCAATGTAAACCCTAAATGTATGTATGTATGTATGTATATATATATATATATATATATATATAGATAGATAGATAGATAGATATTTGAAAAATAATGTCTGCTATTTATGGCAAATAATTTTAAATGTTTTTATTATTTATTTTATGTGTATGGGTGTTTTAGTTGAAGGTACCTTATGTGTGTCATATATGTGCATGCCCATGGAAACCAAAAGGGGGCACCACATCTGTGTCTGGAGTCACTGTGAGCTGCAAGTGTTAAGAAATGAATACTGGACTTCTCTGAAAGAGCAGTCAGTGCTTGACCACTGAGACATCTCTCCTGGTGAATAATATTTAATTCTGATGCCTTTTCCTATTTTTTCAGTGCTGAAGTTTGAATCCTGGAGCTCAGTGCATGCTGGGAAAGCACTCTAGCACAGAATGTTATCTAAATTGTCTTTGAATTTTTTGTTTTGAGACAGTCTTACTTTACTAAATTGCTCAGGCTGACCTTGAACTTGAGATCTTCCTGCCTCAGCCTTCCAAGTAGCTGGGATTAGAAACCTGTGTCACCCTGATGGACTTAATGTTGCTTTCTGATAAAGAAAGTTTTATTTAATTAACATAAGTTCACTGCTCTCAATTTATGTTATGTTTATTCCAAACCAATGTTCATTAAACCCTGAAATAAACTGATATATAATTTATTCAACACTTTTATGGAAATTAGGGGTACAGATTGAATGATAAATTGGTAATTCCAATGACTACCCTCTCCCCAAACATAAGGAAGTGGTAGGCAAAATCAAAAGAGGAGGGGATTCAGAACAACAACTGCTGGATTCAGAAACAAACTCTGGAAAACAGTAGCAGGCTTGGATGCAGTTAGAGAGGGTCGGGAGAGCTATAGCGAAGGGATTTCCTCGCCCTAAGATTGGCCCTGTCTTGAACCAAAATATACATGACTCATAAAGACATTATATATATATATATATATATATATATATATATATATATATATATATATACACACACACACACATATATATTGTATGTAACCTCTAGTAATCAGGGATATATAAACAGTAAACAGGAGTATAACTGAAATTGGCATCAACTTGGCAGTGCCTAACAATAGTAAGGATGTGTGGGTGCTTTCTTCTGGAGACTTCCTGGAATATACAACAGAAGAAGTTGTTACACATGCCGCAGATCCACACAAAGGGATCGCTGCCTGTGTTAGTGAAAATTCAAAACAAGCAAACAAACACAAACCTTCAAGGAAAAGGAAGTCAGCATGTCCAAAGCATACGTGCACACACACACACACACACACATATCAACGTTACTTACAATTAACAAAATATAAACTCAAACTGGTGTTCATCAACCAGTGAATGAATGCACATGAATTTAAGAGAGAGAGGACAGATTGAATGTGGAATATTCATTATCTATAAAGACAAATGAAACCCTGTCATTTATGGAAACATGGATAAGCTTGGGGAATATTATACTAAAATAAGTCAGACATAAAATTACAAATATAATATTTAATCAAATATAAGGCTAAAAGGACTGAATTCATGGAACTAGAGAATAACAATTAAAAGCAGTAAAGAGAAGCTGGGAGGAGCTATGGGAAGAAATCACAGAGAATGTTTACCAAGTAGAAGCCAACTGAAACACACACACATACACACACACACACACACACACACACACACACACACTGAAAGAGGCATGACCTATGACCTATTGATGTTGGCATTTAAGCCCCATAGCACCATTTTCTCATTAACATTGTGTTAATTGCTAATCATTTTCTTGCTCTCACTTTCTCATTATTAAGTAAGGATATCATATACAGATACTTATCTGAATATATGTACATACATATGTGTTTATGTACATAAATACAAATATTTATACTAACTTAATAGTTTAAAATACATATTCCAATTATTAATGAAGCCATATTAATTTGCTTCAAGAGTTGTATGGATGTCTTAATATTAAAATTGAGATTATTATAATGTTTTATCATACTCTACATACTAAAATATTAATGAGTCAAGATATTATGCACAATGTTGGTGTAGAAAGATGTTAGTATAAAATTGCATTTCATTTCAGCAGTTCGATATAGCAGAGAACTTCTGTAGAAATAGGTTTCAATTAAGCTCATTTCCCAGATGCTAATGAAGATGGCTCTGAGCTCTGTGTGAAGAAGTAATTAGCCTCTTCATTTTCTCTCCTGATCTGGCCTTATAGAGAGGAATCTACTGTGTCAGTCCCTTGGGCTTATCTCATCGTTTTCAAGTCTCCAAATGTAATTCCTATTAATATGTCCAAAGATACATGAAGTGTTAAAAGCTTTCCAGTCTCCTTTCAACCATTTCCTTTATTCTGTTTTCATCTATCATTTTTATATAAATACTTTTACCTTGATATGTATTTCTTCAAATTGTACTACGTTACCAGTGGAATGCGCATGTATTTATCAACACTGTTCACATTTCCATTATACTTTTCTGAGCTAAGAGATTTTTTGAAGGAGGGTGTCTCTATGTAGCTCTGGCCTACCTGAAACTCGCTACATAGATCAGGCTGGCCTCCAACGCACAGAGATCTAGCTGCCTACGCCTCCTGAGTGATGGGACTAAAGGCACACACCACTACGCCTAGCTGAGCTAATATATTATTCACAATTTTTTTTAAAAATAATTTCAGGTCTAGATTTTGTACATTTATTACCAATCCCATTTTTAAATGTATCATTACAAACTGCAATGGGAATCAAATAAAGCCTATAATGTTGGCTTATTTTCAATTTTACTAATATTTTAACTTAATGCAAATGCTAATTTTTAATAAAATGTTTTTACTTTTTACTATTATGCTACTATTAAGCAATTTTCTTGGTTTTATATGTATATTTCAGAAGAATGCACTGAAACTACAGCATGACCTAAAGCACCTGATGAATCATTTAACAACTTATTGAAATAAGGAAAAACAAAGCACTATCAGGACAAACAATTATGCCATATTCCTTGACCCTCTACTAATTACAGGGGTCGTGATGCCTACAAGTGCCTAAAGGGAGAACGAGCAAACGGAGCACGAGTGACCCCCACGACAAACAGCACTCACCACGTGACAGTACATTAAACTCTTCCAGATCAGGACTCCTGGCTTCCCATGTTCAAGTGATGTATTCATTCTTACGAGGAAAATAAAACAGTAACGATAGCACAAAAATGCTTTCTTGGGTATGTTAGTTATTAATACCATTTTGCTGTCTTTTTCAAATTTGCAAAAGCTTTACTTCAGAATGAACTTTACGTGGGCGTGCAGATTTATCAACATAAGATGTCAAGGAAGATTTCTTGAGCCAAAGAGTTCACAGCCAGACAGAGCCATAAGGAAACCCTTGTCTCAAAAAGACATAAAGATGAACAGGAGGCAGGGCTGTGGGTGGGTGCCTAGCAAGCACACGGCCCTGTATGCAACACCTAGCACTGGAGAGAAGAATAAGAGGCAGCTGTAGTTTTCTTTGCAAATGTTATTCTGGCTGAGGCAATATATAAGCAATTGTGGTCCTTTCCCGTGACCTCCCAAACTCTGAGGTGTCCATTTAAGAGTTGAATTTTAACACGTTTACCCTCATTTTCTTGGCTGGCTGGCTTTCTTTTTTTTTTTTTTTTAATTTATTTATTATTATTTTCTTTATTTACATTTCAAATGCTGTCCTGAATGTTCCCTATACCCCCCCCCCGTCCCTGCTCCCCTACCCACCCACTCCCACGACTTGGCCCTGGCCTTCCCCTGTGCTGGGTCATATAAAGTTTACAAGACCAAGGGGCCTCTCTTCCCAATGATGGCTGATTAGGCCATCTTCTGATACACATGCAGCTAGAGACACGAGCTCAGGGGGTACTGGTTAGTTCATACTGTTGTTGCACCTACAGGGTTGCAACCCCCTATAACTCTTTGGGTACTTTCTCTAGCTCCTCCATTGGGGGCCCTGTGTTCCATCCAATAGCTGACTGTGAGCGTCCACTTCTGTGTTTGCCAGGCACTGTCATAGCCTCACAAGAGGCCGCTATATCAGGGTTCCTTCAGCAGAATCTTGCTGGCATGTGCATTAGTATTTGGGTTTGGTGGCTGATGATGGGATGGATTCCTGGATGGGGTAGACTCTGGATAGTCCATCCTTTCATCTTGCTGGCTGGCTTTCTCTTTCTTTCTTTCTTTCTTTCTTTCTTTCTTTCTTTCTTTCTTTCTTTCTTTCTTTCTCTTTTAAAAAATTCATGTCTTTTTTTCCCAAAGATTTATTTATTTATTATATGTAAGTACACTGTAGCTGTCTTCAGACACTCCAGAAGAGGGAGTCAGATCTTGTTACTGATGGTTGTAAGCCACCATGTGGTTGCTGGGATTTGAACTCATGACTTCAGAAGAGCAGTCAGTGCTCTTAACTGTTGAGCCATCTCTCTAACCTGGAGTTTTTGTTTTTGTTTTTGTTTTTGTTTTTTCCAATTTCTAATGTACTAGGTGTCTTAATTATTGCATTACCAAATACTTTTCCACAGTTGAAAGATAATTCCCCCTCCAATTGACTTTCAATAATCCTCAACTGTAGTCTCCCCATATCCTCTCAGATAAATACTAATGTGGAACATTTCTGTGTTTGTTAGTAAAATGAAAAGATCACACATTTATTTATGTCTTGGGATAAGAATTTTTCAGATCCTAGTCTCCTATATTTTCAGCAGCTTAGTCAATGCCCCACTGTTTATTTTTTTTAATCTTAATCCCCAAGCACACTTGCAAACTGCCCCTGCCACTGCCTAGCTGTAGTGGGGCATTTCATCCCATTCCATACTTCTGATATTTTATACTTCTGATGCACATTTTCATACTTTTTTATTTGTTATCAATTTGAACAGTTGAATAATTTTTATAATTGAGCACACCCTCGTTTCCCTTTCCATATTCTCCAGAGCTCTTCCTCTACAAACTAACTCTTCACAAAGAGTTTATGAAAGAGCTACTAGCAGCACAGCTGTATATAATGGGCAATCAATGAATCCTTGCTGATCACATCAAAAAACAAAAAAGGAAAGTAAAAAGAGAACAGAAAGGGGAGAGGAAGGGAGGGTAGGGAGACAGAAAGAAGGTGACAGGACAGAAAGAATAGTCTCCAGAGATGAATGAATGTGGGAATGTAGGTAGGTGTGTGTGCGTGTGTGTGTGCGCGCGCATGTGAGTGCGTGTGCCTATTCATGTTAGGTCAAAATTACACCATTTTTAGAAGGATGCATTTTAGCAGATGTAGAAGGACTTGAAAATGGATTTTTATTCTACCACTTGTCTTCTGATCCTCTGTGACCTTGATTCTGCTATTAAAACTCTCAAATGTCTGAAGTCAAATGTTTCTGACAGACTCCAGATGGATAACTTCAATATTTCCTCTGCTCTTAACTTGGGAATTCCATATGGCTTTGAAAGACTAGTCTGCCTGATGTGCTGAAGAGGCTGCTAAGAATGACTGTCATGTCAAAAGTTTTTCTGTCACAGGGTGACAAAAGTTAATTTACTACCTTACATATATTTCATACCTAGAATTATATGAATCATCTGTCCAGATTTTAGTCAAAACTCAACTCAATTAAGAATTAAACAGATTTTAATTTGGGCTAGAGCAGAAGCTGAGAGAGATTTAAAAGAGGCAGACAGCAAGGTGCCAGTAGGACCACTGAAAAAGCAGCAATGGTGACAATATGAAGACATAGTGGAGGGACAAGCCTCTATCAGAGGAGCATCCCTGTTGAAGTCTGTGCTGGAGCTGACGATTCCTTCCTCAGGAACGTCCACTGCAATGCTTCATCACCTCAAGCATCACTCTTAGCTCTGTGCAAACTGCCAGAGCATCTATCTCAGCATCAATTCAATTACCTCATTCGGGAACACTGACTGAAGAGTCAGGGCCAGGCTTGCCTTCACTAGTCCCAGGAGGAGAAGGCAGTTCACGGGCATGTTACTAGCAGCAGTAAAGAAACGTGGAAGTTGCCGGGCGTGGTGGTGCACGCCTTTAATCCCAGCACTCAGGAGGCAGAGACAGGCAGATTTCTGAGTTCAAGGCCAGCCTGGTCTACAAAGTGAGTTCCAGGACAGCCAGGGCTATACAGAGTAACCCTGTCTTGAAAAACAAAGCAAAACAAAACAAAACAAAAAAACAAAAAGAAACGCAGAAGCAGTCAGCTTGTTCTATGCATGTTCTACCACACTGACACCATTCTGAGTGACAAAATGAGCGACGGGAATTCAGAAAGTATATTATTGCAAAAGTGGGCTATACTAAACAAGAGAATTATGGTATGCTCAAAGTGTATGCTTCATAGATATGAGGAGCATTTCAATGAGGAAAGAATATTCAGTTTGGCTTTCTTAGTCAAAAATATATCAAACAGCATTCAAATTTCTAATTCGAAGATTATTTAAGTTTCTATATATTCTGTTCTAAAACCACCTTTGAATGACTATCACAAACATATAACTCCCAAGATTAAAAAAAAAAAAAAAAGAAAACATAATCTTCATGCAGAATACTATTTTAAGTATATTTCTTTAAAATTCTCATGAGACCGTGAAAATCAATTTTGGAACATCAACTTCTCCAAAAAGCCATAAAATAGGTATTTCTGCTTCACTGATTCTTGATCATTAGGATACCATGAGAGAATTAAAGTTTAAAGAGATCATCGTTTATATGTCAAATGACTGCCAGGCTATTCTCTGATAAAGGTGATTCCCACCCACTTCCTGTCTTTCCAAGGTTAAATGAATGTAGGCTTGCTGCACTCGGGTAGCCTGGCCCATGGAGCCTGGGTAATGAAGAGACCACACATGTGGGGAGAGCTTATTCCTTTTCACACAGGTCAGTTTGCATGGATGGCCCTTCAGCATCGTGGCATCAGGACCATCCACAGGGCACCGAGACTTTTCAGCACCACTCACACAGTCCCTCAGTCTGTAGGCCTGCAGTGGGGCCAGAGCAGTAAATAAGGTGGTGTTACAGGTCACTAAGCTAGGGGGTCACAAATTTATCTCAGCAGCACCCCATCATTATCTAGGTCCCAATCTGATCTTATGCCTTATCTCGTCATTTCAATGTCACTGGTCATCTACACTGACTGGCTTCTATAACAAAGCCACAATTACCTATACAAAATACAAATTTGATCATAATTCTTCTCAGAATAAAACCTTTCAAAGTTGTCTATCACCCTCAATACAAAGATCGAACCCTTGTACATAAAATGGCAATCATATGTCACTTCTAACCTCACTTCCTGCATATACTATTGCTGACCACAAAGTGCGACAGTCTAAAGTGGCACAGACTGGTTACCTTTCAATTCTGGAAG
The DNA here is from genome assembly GCF_900095145.1 of Mus pahari. Lineage (NCBI taxonomy): Eukaryota > Metazoa > Chordata > Mammalia > Rodentia > Muridae > Mus > Mus pahari. The sequence continues at coordinate 30,817,328 of NC_034607.1, read as the reverse complement.
TCAGAGGTTCTCCAAAATCAAAAATGAAGCTCTCTGCTCCTTTTGAGTGTCCTAGGATTCAGTGAAGACAGTCTCAAGGGGACAAGGAGGAGAGGAAGCAGATGGCACCTGACTCCCTTCTCTGACCTCCCGCATGTGGGACATGAGTGAACAGACCTCAGACGAAGTGCACGCACCACACACACATACACAAAACACCCCAGACACAGGAAAAGAAATGATCCCCATGTTTTCCAACTAGTGTGGATTAAATCATTTAAATGTTTAATGATTTAAAAGGACTTATTTAAATAGAAAAATGTCACCAAAATGTATTTGAAAACCCTACCTATTTGAGATGACCAGTTCGTGATGTCCCCAGTAGCAAGACTACAGATCAGAGAGGGCCACAGTTGACATCTGAACATCTATTCTTAAAAGACATGCTAGAAATAACTGACATCAGCTGATGTGACTCTACTCTCCATCAATACAGCTATTCCCCACTGAGATTAAGGGACAAAGAAATTAGAGTTCACTTTTATAGTGTTGCCAACTCTTTGTTCTACCTTTAATAAATGCAATTTGTTACATAATAACAGAAGAAAACGCAGTTTCTTTTTTTCCAAGACTTATAAATGTATATGGATGAACCTTTCCATTTAAAAAAATAACTCTCAGTTATCATTCTAATGCCCATGGCCTTTCTAATTTAAACCCTGTTACTTCAATGTCATTAAGTTTTTTAACATGCATATTTATTAGTCTTTGAAAAAGAGGATTTGGAACAAGTTCTCTTTGAGAGCCAGGTAGAAGGTGAACATGAATTTAGTAAGATAAAATGCCAACAGCTCTATTCCAGAGTAAGTCAAGCTTGCCTACCATGTATACCACCATTTTTTCCCTTCTGAAATAGGTTTATACAAGACAGTATTTGCAAATAAGGAACTTTCCTGACTTTACTATCAGAGAAAAATATCAGTTAAATTGTCAAATAAATTTTATTATGCTAAAATATAGGTTACAATAGTCTAAAGATGTTAATAAGAGTGCAACAAATATTTCTTTCAATACTTAAAACTTGATAATTGTTTCTAAGAGAGCTGTAACTGCATCGTTGTGAAAAAGGGTTTACTGCAGTGCTAGAGATAAGACTGAGGGCCTTAAGCATTTACCACTGAGCTATACACCCAACTCCACATAACTTCTAATATAAAGTAAAAAATAAAAATGTAAGAACTAAATTGTTCTATGAATAAAACTGAGGCTAAGCACACATTACTTCAAAAGATTTCACTCATGATCTAATCAGAATGTTCAACTTTCTGACACTATGAAACATTATCACCTCCAAAGTTCAGACTTACAAAAAAGAATTAAATTAAAAAAATATAAAAACAATTATGTGATGTCCTATGTAAGTTTATGATATTTTGTGGACCTGCCTTAATAGCTCTTCTCAGCCACATGCTATAGCTTATAACAGTTCACAAGCCTGATATAAACAGGGACCCTTTTTGGAAAATACAATCTAAAACTGCCACATATTACCACAATATATACAAAAGATTTATATATTCAAAATTTGTTAAATTTCTATATTTATCTAAACAAAACAAAACAAAAAAACAAAAATCACTCAGCTTCAAATATGTGACAGATTCTGTGGGAATCCTGAAACAAGTAAGACTTCCCGTTGCTCTTCAATACCTCCTTAGCCAGCAGGAGAGTCGGTCACATACAAGCAACACTGAGTAACTAAGAAAAAAGAACCCATCACCCTCAGAGGGTTCCACCTGGGTTGTTTTGCTGGGCTGCAGCTTCTGGTACAGAGAGAGGGGTGGGTTCTGTGACAGAAGAGGCCAAGCCAGGACAAACAGGAAAGGTATTGATACAGTCTCACTCTTATCAATGTGCTCAATTCCCAGTACCAGGCATCCACTCTCAGTGACACCTCCTCTCCTACTGAAGGATGAGCAACCAATGCTTGGAATGGCTGTATCCCAGGCATTCTTTTGTTCTTGTTGTCCAAGAGAACTCTCTTCCTTTATATATATGAGTGCTTGCCTGCATGTGCATATGCGCACCACCATGCATGCTATACCCACTCAAACCTGAAGAGGGTGCTGGAACTCCTGCGAGTGGAGTAAGGAATGGCTGTGAGCAGCCAGGTGGGTACAGAGAATGGAACTTGGGACCTGTGTAATGGGTGTTCTTAAGCACTGAGCCAGCTCTCCGGCCTCCCAGAGACCTTTCTTGCTTTCTCCATCTGTCTCAGTCTATGAAGCTTCTGAGTTTCTTAGAATGAGTATCAAATATGTGCTAGATATGTCCTTTCATAACTTGAAAAGTAGGACAGAATAGACTGTTAATCTCCGCTTAAATGACTCAGAAGTGACCACTTAGAGATTTTAGTAAGTTTCTAAAACTTGGTCATGATTTTTTCTTCACTTGTTACTGAGCATGGAAGGCCTCTTCTACTGTATCTAAATATTCAACATTGTGGAAATATAATTAGGATGAAATCACATGCATTTCACAAGGATAATCCTTTGCTATTTAGGTATTTGCTTAAAATTTTTAAAGTATTTAGAGCTAATTTGCTAATACCTTGATCATAAATCTGGAGTCTTACCACTTTTCTGTTCTATTCTATAAAGTACAACACTTTTCTGCTGCTGAGCTGGAGTATCCTGCACTAAGCTGTATTTTAAATTTTGTTCTTGTCTACAGCCCACAATGCAATGGCACAGCTATACAGAATACTGCTGAGACTACTGGTAGTAAGCTTTCCTATAAAAGATTAAAAGTCCTCCTTCCTCTCCCATCACAGAGCCGCTTCTTCCCTAGCAGCTCTCAGGAAAGTGATGCTGAACTCCACACTCAGTCAACAATTTATACCACCTGCCAAGAGCTTTAGTTTTTAATCTATGGATTTCCATCGTTGCTCATTTTCCATGGCACTGGTAATTTGTTCCTACTTAAACATCACTGTATAAGAAGTTAGAATAGTTATGCAAGTTTAATGTTAGACCGGGCAAATGAAACTTGGGTTTCTCTTGTCTAATGTGCTAGTTAGTGCACTGGTCACATTCTTCAAGCCACTAAACAGGTGTGCGCAGTCTCAGTACGCTTTGTGTAGGCCAAATATTCACTGTGTTGTGTGCTTATCCACCTGCTGCACAATAGCACATTTCACGCTTACTCCTGGATTCACAGCTCTCAAAGCCTGACTCCCACGAACATTTGAGGAAATCACCTTCCAAACCACCTGTTTTTGCCTGACTGATTTTGGCATCCTTAAAACAAGCCTGGGGCACCCGTGCCTCGCACTGCCCTATCAAGCAGCGCCTCTTCTCGGCATGTCTGATCTCTTCCTACCTGGGATCTGCTTCAAGTCCTCCTTCTTCAACCAAACACTCATGGCCCCTGCTATTTCTCTTCTAGATTACTGAAGCATGTATTGTTATTTTTAAAATATTAATTAAACCTCTCATGCACGTCTCAAATTGAGGGTCATAAACATTACACTGAGACATTTTGAAAACAGTACACATCAGTTCTGTATGCCTTCTTTTAATACAATTCTGTATATTAAGACCCCTCAGTTTGTGTGTCCAGGGTCTCACTTTAATTTCTCCCTAAAGAAACTGAGCACACTCACCAAAGAATTCTTTACAGTGTTTTACTAAACAGTGCCATTGAATATATTGAAAAAGTTTTCACATGATAATGTTTAACAAGAAATTAAAACCATGCTTAAGCTGCCCTAAGTCACCCTCCAAACACAAAGTAACGTAACTCCTCCCAGAACATGGCCTTTAAGCTTTTCACACTTATTCACATAGATATTTCAACTTATGAAAATAAAATATTAAAATTCTGTTTTATAGATTATTTTCCCGCTTTAATATTCTATATTCCTTCCACCATCTGTGTATGTGCACACAAGTGATCCTGGACTTGTATGCACATGTGACAGACAGGAGTCAATGTTATTGGCGTCCTCAGACACTCTGCTCTGTCTTTTTATTCCATCTGTGTTACCTTCTAAAGCAGGCCAGGCACTGTATCTCCACTCACAAGCCCCGCTAACCGTAAGACCTACAAAAGCTTAGGGAACAGGACATGTGGGACATTTCTCCCATCACATCGTCTCAGCTCACATTACACCTAGGACTAGGGCAAGGAGAATTAACTACACACGATGGGAAGTTTAAGGTAAAGATTCTAGAGGATGAGCCTCGAACCATTTTAACAATGTTTTTCTCTTAAACATAAAGCCGTTTAGAGCACTTCAATGACAAATGAGTTGGCCTACTAAAGAGTCCAGTTTGACAGCTAGGACAACTAGGTTAAGAACTGGTCACATTCTTACAGCTGCTCTAGACCTGTAAGACAAGCCAGGTGAATATGTAAGGAGAACTACTAGCTTGGCTTTACTGCCTGCACTATCACAAATACAAACGACTCTTATTTTCCCCTTAGTTATCATATTTTTATGCTTACATATTTTTAACTTAATAAAAATAAGCAAAATGTCCTGGAAAACATACTATTGAAAGACATGAAGATAATTATTGAACATGTAGTCAAGGGTTCTTACTCAATAACTCTTCTTTTGGGGGGTATGTCCCTCACTGATTCTGAGCTCAATAGTCACAACAGAATGTCTAGCCTGCATACCCTCGCCACCCCGAGCTGGGGGTACAGGTGCCAGGCTCAGCACTTTGCACGGATGCAGGAGATCCAAAGTCACAATTTTGTGCTCTGTGTGCCAAGAACTCATCAAATGATCCACCTTCCCAGCCCAATTCCGTTCTTAATATTGTTCCAATAAAACATCTTCCTGGAAAGTCCTAACTGCTTGACAGCTAATGCTACATCAGAAGACTATTTTAGTTATCTGAATACTGAGCCAATAATGCACTCACAGGATTAAGAATATTAAAGATGGAAAATGTGAGCCAGTGAGATGAATCAGTGGTAGAGGCATTTGCTACCAAGCCTGACGACCTGACCTTGAGCCCTGGGACCCACACTGTGGAAAGACAGAATTCACTCACATAAGGTTCCTATGACCTCCACACATGTACACTTATAATGTAACACATTATGAAATGTAACTAATTTCTTTTACATTCTGCTTGCCATTCATAAAGGTATTTAATTCACATACACACACATACACACACACACACACACACACACACACACACACACACACACACACACACACCTGTGTTAGAAGTTAGAATAGCTCTATAGTACAGACCTACAGACCCACTCTGTGTCTATGATCAGTTAGAAAACTCAGGCACATCATTTTACACTCCTTAGTCCTCATAAACAAAGGCAATTCAACATCAACTCAGTTTTGTAATATTCTCCTTTTAAATCAATAGACCACTGAACTCTTTATTCAGAACATAGACAGCATCCCTAAGTACAGAACTTTTTGGATAGAAGACCATGAATTATTTAACTAGCCCAATTAGTCAAATTTTCCATCTGCTGATGCTCTGAACGATGTTACAGTGACCACCAAACATGCGCGCGTGTGCGCGCGCGCACACATACACATACACACACACACACACACACACACACACACACACATAAATGACAAGAACATAAATGATTAATTACTGCGGAGTCAAAGCTACACGTTTTATAATTCTGGCAGACTCTACTCTTGTAAAGGTTTTTTTTCAGCTCATACTCTAAAAGCAAATGATCATAGTGATCTATTGCCATGTATACCAAGAAAATGAGATATTATTTTGAATTTAGATTAATACTCTAGATAGAAATGACATTTGATGTAGTTTTAAATTTTCTTAGTCTACTGACTGTGGAGAATTTTCTCTACTACCACTGAAAGGCATTTCAAAGGTATTTCCAAATTCTGAACTGGGCATTCACCTGAAAGGCCAAGTACTCTCCTTGGCCGTCTGCCATTAGGTTTTCACTTACTAGGAGCTTTTTGGTATACTGAGGAGACATATTATTTTGTGGAACAAGTTGTTATTGACAATCAAACATTTTATATACAGATTTAAAAAAAAAAGCAGTGTGTGTGTGCGTGTGTGTAGATAGGTATCCACACACACATATATACATACACTCTGAGGATAAACATCTATGAAACATTCTTGCATCCCTACAGACTGACTAGCTACTTTGATGGGTTGGTATGCATGCTAGATTGTTGAACATTTCACTGTTATCTCTGCATATAACAACACAGAGAGCACTTTTATTGACATCTCTATGAAACTATACCAAGAAACCTTCTATGATCACAATGTTTGAGCTATGCCAGCTGTGGTACTGCAAGACTTTAATCCCAGCACAGGGGAGGAGGAGATTCAGGACCAGGAGGTCACATTCATTCTCAGCTACACAGTGAGCTCAAGGCCAATATGAGTTATATGTGACCCTGTCTCAAATCATCAAAAACTCAATTTTAAATATTTTAGAAATGAAAAGCAGTAGCTATCTCCTAGCCCACATGGTATACAGGCCCACAGCGCTGACTCATGCCTTCACATCATCATAACCCCTCTGTTATTTCCTTACTCTTTGATATTTAGAGCAATCTCATCACAATTCAGAACACTGCTGAGCAAGGAGTGATTTGTAAGTAAATATCTATGAAAGAATACTGAACCATTGTATTTTCCATTATTCTATTTATTCAAATGTATAATTAATTATCTTAAAAACTACCCAATAGGTTTTCATAAATTAAGGGCGTTGGGCATAGATTTAGGGAAAAGGAAGTCTTTCTGATTTCACAAAATGCTAAACTAAGAAAACCTAACTATACCAAATCCTGTGTAATAAGCCACTCTAAAAAGAAAATCTTAGATGACAACATTGGGCAGGTTGGCTACCTTACAAATGCAGACAGCAAAGCTAATTCTAGTCATCTGAAACTAACACGAAGTGCGCCTGCACGCTTTAGCCTTCCTTTGTGCGCAGGGGCGGCTTGTTCCTTGAACTTGATCCAGCCTATGGCTGCCACAGACTCTCTTCTGCAGACAAGTTAGAACTTTTAGTCATGGAGAAAGAAATTTATTACATCTTCTAGAAATAAGCCTGTAATATTTGGGCACTCCATACTGAAGTCTGGTAACCAGCCACTTGATTCAGGGAGGAGGCAAGTGTTTGCTAAGGTTCAAGTCACAGCCCTCGGCCTGGCCGCCCTCCCTGCATTTGTTCATGAACACGGTGAGCTCTGCATTCCATTCACAGAATTTCTTCCCTAAGAAAGAGCTGTATTGGAAGAAATATTAGATTTGCCCAATAAAATAACTTCTGAAGTGCCATTTAAATGTTAGAGTAGGTGAATTTCTATTTATATTTTCTCAAACTCTACACTGTACCTCAAATTCCAGTTGTCTAATATCATTTTCATTATTTTCCGGTTATATGGATTTATAGGTTTGAATATCTAGGAGTCTCTTTCCAATTTAGCATCTTATCAAAGAAGAAGGCTTCCTTTCCTCATGTCCACATTCACATTCCTTACAATACATAGCTCTTGTAGAATCTACTCAAGTCTGTACTCCGTGCTCCATGGTTAACAGCATGGACTGTGTCCCAGCACTGCTGTTATCTGCTATGCTAGCTTCAGAAGTTCTTTACTATTTTATTATTTAAAGAAATAGCTCCTCTTCTGTCATCCTGTAGGATGTTAAAAGCAATATTAAAAGCAATGTTAAAAGCAACTGTATAGAGCTAATAACAAAACATGTCCCAAGGCAATATAGGGGGGGACATAAAAAAATGCATATGAAGAGATCAGCCAAAGGCCAAGGATATGCCTAAATGGTGGAGTCCCTGCTAGGTACCCAGGAGGCTCTGGACTCCATCTCCAGCAGTGGGAAGGAAGAGGATGAAGATGTGGGAGGGGGTTGATGAAAAGTCTTAGGACTTAATTGACAACATCAATCTTTTAACATCTGCTGACAGCTTACGCTTGTCCAAAACTCTCACAGGTGCCAGTGAGACAGAGATACGAAGTCAAACACAATTTTGATCTTATAGAATTTGCATTGCACTTGAGGGAGAGAAAACAATCAAAATACATGATGCTATAGAAAGGTGAATATACATAACCATTAGAAATTAGCCACTGAGAAGTAAGGAAAGGAATGAGGGAGAATATAATATTTACACATGACAGAGAAAGGCTCTCGCTGAAGGGACTCTCTAGAAGCAACTAAATTAAGAAAGAACGGGCCACGGAAGCCCACTGGGTTTGCTGCTTTAAGAACAATTGAGGTGATCAGTTAGTACCACTTACAACAATGCTGCCCCTCTCCTAAGCCTCTGCCCAGGTTCTGGGAGGCAGTACAGGAAGAAACCAGACAGCAGATAAGGAGCAGATTGTAAGGTGCCCATTTACTAAGAGCATTATTAAGCTGGAAAAATCAAGCAATTCCCCCAACTCTAGTGGTCTAGTGTCCCTGTACCTGTGAGTAAATACAAGGAGCAAAGACAAGAAACTGCCTTAGATGGCCTAATTGGCCATCACTGGGAAGAGAGGCCCCTTGGTCTTATAAACTTTATATGACCCAGCACAGGGGAAGGCCAGGGCCAAATAGTGGGAGTGGGTGGGTAGGGGAGCAGGGGCGGGGGGGGGGGGTATAGGGAACTTTCGGGATAGCATTTGAAATGTAAATAAAGAAAATAATAATAATTAAAAAAAAGAAACTGCCTTAGTCACTTAGGTACTACAGTAACGATATTATATTTTGATGACTAAGAGAAAAAATAATGGGAAACAGAAATTCCATCCAAAGCAAAACAACATTCTTTACATAGACTAAATATAAAGTCGATAAAGGTGAAAATTAGATATTTTATAGCATATTATATGGTCAAATGTATTAGTTTCTTACATGATTTAAATCAAGAAATAGATTCAGTAATAAGAGGACAAATAACTTTTCAAAGGAGGATAGATGGTGATACCAGCACAACAAAATACATATCAATTTGTTCCCACTCATAACTGAGAGCTGTCCTCCACGACCTCTGTATTTCAATTATCTCTACAAAGGACTAATAGGATTCTTTGAACAACATTTACAATAAACAGATACTCATGTGCGTATTTCAAATGCTAGGTTTAAATCAGGTTAGTGTGTAGGTGGGCTTTGCTTTTACCCACAACACAATCATCTATAGCTCTTTAACCTTCTACGGCTGCTAGCATTCACTGATTTGCATATCTAGTATTATAAAATGATGGAGTAATCAGCTCTGTCGAATTAGAGATCTGACAGAAAGATAATAATTGACCATGTAATAGTCTAGAGAATCTAATCCATTACCTAAGTTCACTTCATGAAAATTTGTATGCATTGAGAGGTGTAATTTTATTTGAAATTATATATTCCTACTCAGACCCAGATCTGCAAGTTAATTTCTGTCATGGATTTGATCTCTACCATGAACTTGACTAACTACAGGATGTACAAATAGCTGGTCAGCTTGTAAAGCCAAGCAGCAGTATATGTAAAAACAGTATTTATTGAGTATTAACCTAATGAGTAAAATGCATGTTACTGGCTTGAGGTTGACTCGTAAAAGGATGCTCTAGAACTGAAGTTCATGCTCAAGTGTAATAAAAAATACAAAACTCTTATCATGTAACTGAAATATCTAGGTGCAAGCAGAGACATTACAGGTAATCTTATGCTTATGGATTCTGATAATCTAGGTAAAAAACAGTAACAACAACAACAAAAAAAAACAAATTGTCAAGTTATATGTTATAAAATGACTATGAAGTGAAACTTAGGGAGTGTCTAAATTGTGGAAAGGATAACACAGGATTGATCTATAAAAATCAACTAGATACATGTCACCTACCAACTTCAATGTCTTTCCCATTTTTATACTGTTCTTCATGTTGCTCAGCCCTCAAAGGAAAGGGCCCCTGCCATTCCCAACCCAATTTCCTCAAGTGTTAAAGTGCTGAAAGGAAGAAGGCCCAATGGGTTCACTGTTGGGCCATGGTCTAAGTCCCTAAGGTGCCCTCTGAAACACATACACTCCTCATGCCCATTCCTAACCTCTTAGTACATGAAAGAATTGGTCGTGATAGATCTTCCAGGTAAAAATGATCTAAAGCGAGCTCTGACCTAGCTGCCTGGCTCCACAGAGGGAAACTATGATTTTCTGAGAAGAGACGCATAGCTTTAACCAGTCCCAAACTTCCAACACATTGTAAAGCTAAAGCTCAAAATTAAAATTCTGATTTACTCCTAAATGCTAGCCCTCTTCTTTGATGTCTACATCTTCAAATCTTTTGCCAGAAACTTTCAAAGTATGATCCCCACATCTTTCAAGATCAATTGAGAAAGAAAGAAAACAAATTAGGCCATTTGTATCCTAGCAAATGCTGAGCAGAAAGGCAATGTGTCTTCAGAAAATTAAAGGAAGTCTATATCTCAGCTAGATTGTCAGGAGTTATTGGTGCTCACAGAAGTAATTTGTCTCTGACTTTGGCACATACCCTAAAAGCTTTCTTCTATGACAAATGCTAACAGAGTATTCTTTTTAAAAGCAGAAGCTCTCTGCCCTACCTTTGGAATGGGATTCAGCAGAACCACCCCAGACTTCTTGGTGATGACTTGCTTTGTGCTGAAGTGGTGATCTATAAGTTGAGGGATGTTTGAAAACCCGGTGCCCTCGAATCGATACAGATTCTGGAGAGAGAACAACACAGAATTATCAGGAAGACATTGTTTCAGAAAAAAACTGATCTTAATCCAGGAGTTAAGGTCTGTTTAAGGAGAGCTGACAATGCATAGCAACATAAATATCTGTAAACTCTTAAAATAGAAACAAGAAACTATAATCTACTGCCAAATATTCTGACAGAAAAAAATGTTTAGACTAAGCATAACTCACATCATTATTACAGTAAGAGAGAAAGCTAAGAGAACTCAAGTGCATTTTATAAAAATGATGACCGAAACAAACAAGGCAGGCGCCCACTCAAGTTTAAGCACAAGGGAGATGTTTGCATGTGACTCCATGTCTGCTCCATTCATAAACTTTCAGTACCAAAAAATACTGTCAAAGGTTCGAGGAAGCCCAACAAAATAATATGTAAGATACTCATTTATTTGCTAATATAATGTGGGCTTTTTCTACAGTAGGACCTCAATGTGCCATTGATATATAAAGAGTAAACATGGAAGCCTCATTCACACAAGAGAGGAAGATAAAGAAGTGACGAAGGGCATCAGCGATAAGCCTTTGAGACCAGCAAGCTCAGAGCCTGGCACCTTTTTAGATGAATTCTGTTATTTCAGTGTACATGTCATGTGTATGGGTGCACAGGGAAACCAGCACTGGCTAAATTGACAGGCAGCTGTGAGCCTAACAGAACTTCATTCTCTGCAAAAGCAGCGCGTTCTCCTCACAGCTGTCCCACATTTCCTATCTGTAGGAAAGCAGGGTTCTCTCTGCAGAAAGACTCTGTCGTCTTTCCTATTTAGACAGTAGTTCGGGTATTATGTGTAAGAACTGACAGCAGGCAATGTAGAAATAATGCATTAACACACTTTCAATGGCAGGACTACAATGCACTGGAACAAAAGCTTCCGGAGGACCCTCCTTGGGTTTAACTCACACATAGGAAGTGTCAGAGATGCAAAGTAGCACTTTTAAGAAAACTTAGAAGAAACAGAACTCTCCAACTTCATAACACTAGGAAGAGGGAGCAGGAGGGACTGTCAGAGGAGGAGGAGGAGGAGAGCATGAGAGAAGCAGACAAAAGCTGGATTGACAGTCCAAAATCCCACTGGAGAGGGGGCGGATGGGTATTCTACCATTCCCTAGCACAGCGTGCAGTCGATACTGTTTGCAACAATAAATAATGGAGAGGAAAACTAACATGTCAACCAAGTACAGTCTGCAATAGTAACACCTACCACAACAACATTTCAACCAGACATGATTTCTACCTGTATCTACTTTCAATTTATGCTTAACACAGCAATCAGGGCACCTGAGGATCGCTCCTCTGCCTTGCTTAATTAAAATCCTTTCTTCCTTCAGCATAAAAGCCAAAGATGATGTATGGTAATCTAGGCTCACGGTGGTCTTTCCACTTTATCTCGGACCACTCTTCATCTCTGCTCACTAGTCTCCGAGCACTGTAATTAAATTTCTGTTCTAAAATATGAATGAGATGCACTCCCTCCTCAGAACTAGAGGTTTGCTCCATGGATGTCTAAGGCAGAAGGCCCTGTGGGTGACAGCTCCCTTACTGATTTCCTGTGCAGCTCCAGGCGGTGTCTATTTGGTGAGTTAATTCTAGCCACCTACATACACTGACTCCACTTCCACAACCCATTTCATTTCTTTCCTCCTCTGTGTTATTGACACTTTCTCCTTAGAATATATAATTATTACATTTGACCCTACAATCACAGATATTGTACTTATTTTTTTAAAGGTGTGAGTGTCTGTGTATGTCCACAGAAGACAAAAAAAAAAAAAAGGAGGTGGTAGATTCCCTCAGGCTGGAGTGACAGGTGCTTGTGAGTCATTCAGCGTGGATGCTGGGGGAATCCAACTTGGGTCCTCTGGAAGCCATCTCTCCAGTCCTGATTTTATTTATGATTTTTGTTATCTAGCTTCCTTCTAGAATGCAGGCACAGGAGGCAAGAGATTCATTTATTTTCCACTCAGTGTGAGAGCCCTATGGTCTAGTACAATCTGTGGCATATATGACCTATAGAAACATGTGAATACATGAAATTCATTAAGTATTATGAAGCAAAGAGACAAAACCGACAGCTTACACATGGTTCACACACACATGAGCACAAGATGTTAATGGGCAATATTGAATAATAAGTAATAAAATGAAGTTGATGCACAATGCAATCTCCCATCAATCCTGCTCTGAGTCTTAGGTAACCATCTATCTGTCCCCAGAACTACACAACTGCCTAATAAAACCTAGATTTTCTGTCTCCCTTTCTTAATTTAAGAACATTTCAAATTTTGAAATTACTAATTTTAGAAAAATTATCCCAATACCTGTGAAGTTCTCAGCATTCTAACATGGTATAAAACAAGTAAATTCCCTTTCTTAGACAGAAAGATGCATAGATGGATATAAAAGACCTTCTCAATGATGTGTAAGCAAATAAAAGAGAGAAGCGAACACTCCCAGTGTTTGGGTTTGTCTCTTTACTTTCAAGATTCCACATGTTGTACTAGATTTGGCTTCAAACCGATCTGTATGAGTTCCTCCTACCTCCTCTGACCCAACCCCTGACAGAATGATGCAACTTTAAGATAATATGGTAACAAAGGAAGCCTAACTCGGGTTTCCTGTTTGGTTGGTTGGTTTGATTGATTTGATTTCTTTGGAAACAGAATCTTGCTATGTTCCCCAGGCTGGCCGTGAAATGGTAGTTACTTGATTAGTACCTCCTGGGAAGTAATATCACTGCCTCCTGGGAAGTAAGGTTTTGGAATGACTATGTCTGAAAGTATATTAGAGATATAGAAAATGACATAGTAGTTTCACTTAAACTTTAAAGTAGTTATTGCTTTGTTCTAATGATGACTGAATGATTACTGTACAATGGAAAAATAATTCTAACTACACATGGATAAGCCACAAGTTTAGAATTGCTACACAAAAACATATTGGCATTTTACTGCACACAATGAAACCCACAGCATGGATTTAAAATGTACCTTTAAAGCGTTCAGAGACTGCAGTAATGAATCTAAGTAATTCACAGATTTAATTACCTCAAAGTGAACTTGCTACATGATCGATATCTGATCTCTTTCCATTTCTTAATTTAAAAAAAAAATGTGGCTGGTCAAAGCTTTGTGCATATATCAACTACAATGTGATGCTCTCCTTCAATGACCATGTCAGGTATCAAATAACTTTTAGTAAGATATCCATCACTTGAGACTTTGCTCATTTCTTTATGGTGAGTACAGTAGAAATCTTCTATTTGGGCATGTATAGTGCACTATTGTTAATTATACACTACCTACTATACTATGAGAGCCAGGACTTCCTACTTAAAATACAGACACTGCACCTGTGAACCGACCTCCCCTGCTTTTAACTCTCTCTGCTCTTCCCGCTTCTGTAGTGACTACCCAACTCTGGGCTTCTACCTGAATTATTTCACATAGCAACACTATCCCACCATACACACGATGTTAGCCATGGCAGGATTTCCAACATTTTTGTGGCTGAACAGCAGGCTAAGGCGCACATGCACCAGCGCCTTCTCTTCACCTGTCTACTGCACGCTGAGGTGGATTCCACATCCTGGCTAATCTAACAGTGTAGAGGAAACCATGGGAGTGTCTCCTCTTAACATGTTCTTCATTTCAACTAGTCATGATCCAAGACACGGGGTTTCCAGGTCATGTTATAGTTCTACTTTACAGATGTTGGGGACGCCCCACACTGATCTCTATAATGGCCACGCTAATTGACATTCCCTACAAATCATATCCTTCTTTCTCCATTTCCTCCCAGCTTTTGATCTTGGGTCTGACTTCTGAAAAACAGACATACTATCTCAGTGGTCTAACTGATATGATCAGAGGTGTTGAACATCTTTCATAAATGTCTCTTACAGTTTACACTTCTTCCTTTAAGAAAAGAAAACTACTGAAGGTGTGCTGCTTCGAAAGGGGCCTGGGGTCACAGCCCAGACAAGCCACTACAGGCAATGGCTAACAGCTGAGAGGGAGAGCAGCTCCTTCCAGGGGTGAGTCCTATAAATGGCTGTCCAATACAAAGTGGCTAGCTCTCAAACCATATACACAGAGACAACAAAAAGTCTTAGCAGGCTGTACTTATATATTTATATATACAAAAATGTGTGTGTGCACACACATGTTTGTGTGTATGTAACAATAATTAATAATAGGGGAAAGATGCTATCAATATGAGAACGGGACCATGGACGGAGGTGGAGGGAAAAAGCTTGGTAGTTCTGGGGGAAAGAAAGGGAAGTGGGGAAAGTCATGTAATTACATTCTTAAGTTTTTATAAAAAAAAAAAAAAGAAAATTGCTTAAAAATCTACTCAGACCTTTCTTCCTTTTAGGTTGGGTTATTTGGTTCTGTGCTACTGAATAAATGATTTTTTTTATATATTGTGGAAAATAATCCCTTTGGCTGTATGGTTTTCAGATGTTCTGATTCTGTAAGCTGCCTTTCTGCTGTTGATGGTTTCCGTTCCCTGAAGAAACTCTTTTACTTTGCTGTAGACCAGGCAAACAGTTTCCTGTTGAGCATATTTGAGGACGAGACTTTCCTTTTGAGAACGTCATCTGCCGTGTCCTGTAAGTTTTAGTGTGACGTATTTCCACTTCCATTTATCTTACATTTCTCATTTACTGCCTTCAGTGACCTGTTTCTTCAGGGAAAGGTTCCACTTCCATGTGTCTAACGTTGTTTCCAGGGTTCTTCCTGTGTTGGTTTCCGGCTCATAGAGATCAGAAAAGATCCTTTGTCTTTGTTTTTTTGTGATATAATCTGTCCTGGAAAGAGCTCTGTGTGCCAGAGAATGGAGAGCTCAGGCGATGGCAGCAGGATGAAACGCTCTGTAGCCGTCTCAGCTCTGCTGTGTCCAGGATATGGCTGGCTCCACTGTCTTTGTTAATTTTTCTGGTTAGACTATGTAGTCACTGATGAATGTTGGGTGTTGGATTCTGCTACTGTCGCATTACATTCTATCTTTCCTTTATAATTTATTAGTAGTGTTTTTATATATTCAACTAACTACTAAATACCAATTTTGTGTGGTTGCTGCCTCATATGTTTGGGTCCTAACATAATGCTCAGTAAGTATATTCTGGATGAATGAACGAATGGATGAATGAATGAATGAATGAATGAACAAGAGAATAAACAATGCCATTATAGTGAAGATTTTCACCCAAGTTTTATTTTAAAATATGTATTAGTTTATCTTTAATTTATCATTGCCTGTGAATCTAAGTTTCATGGCTCTGTCAACCCTAAGTTCACAATGGTATGTATACAGTTTCTAAGTCACTATAGGTTTGTCTTATGGTTGTGGCTTAATCTTTACTTAAGGTAACTAATATTACCCTGTGTGTTGACATAAACTAAAACTGTGGACAGATATTTCTCACACGTGAGCCATTTCAAATACTGGACTGAAAAATAGCAAATGCAGGCAACATTCTTCCATTTGCCAAAACATTGCCACTATAAATTTCTCAGTTAGTAAAGGCAAAAATGTCAAAATTACTATTCATGTATTTAGTGCTCAACAATGATGGTCTACCAGGGAGTGGCGTGGCCATGCTTGGGGCCTAAGGGAAGGCTCAGTGGGTGAAAGCATTTGCTGCAAAAGCCTGGCAACCTGAGTTTGACTCCCCAGAACCCAAGCATTAGGAAGAAAGAAATGACTCTAGCAAGCTGTCATGTGACCTCCACACATGTGCAAAGCAGCATCACCCTGCCCCCACACATCACAAACACATGTAATGATCAAAAATAAGTCATTAAAAGAAGTAGTTTAACAATTTAAAACGTGAATATACTGTTTATACTTATCATTTTCTATTTACTGCTTAATAAAGTCAACAGATATTACAGAAAAATAGAAAAAAAACAGTAATAGCAAATCATAAAATAAATTCACCACTCTTGAAGACTTTCCTTAATAATATTCAACAAAATAGATCATAGTTTGAAACTAGTTAAAGAGGTACATATCTCATAACCTTAAGTTTTACTATCAGAAGAAAAATACATGGTATTTATATTACTTTTGTTTTTAACTTAAAATACTTTAGTACTCCAATTCAATGTTTTAGATATTTTCATTTAAATTTAATTTTATCGTCTCTTAAATATGATATTTTCTCATTGAGATCAATATTTCAGTCAGTTTTAGAGAGTTATACTTATGGAGTTAGCAGAAAGTTAATGTTAAACTTATGGCGTGGAAAGCAGTTCTCATAAGCCATCCACCAGTATATTTCAAGTCTACCACACTGGACTACATCAATGTATAGGTAGGAACTAGACTGGACACGTACATCAACAAATTGTATGATAAAGTGCCTCCTTTGTCCGTCAGAATATACAGAAAGGACATATTCACCAGGTTTCCCATGGCTCTCCCGCACCAGGAAGTCTCCTTGCTGCTTCAGCAGTTCCTGTGCCTCTATCCTGGGGATAGCACCATGGTACCAGTCATGCTCCGCCAGGGGCTTCTCACCCACAGAGATCACATCACAGAGCTGCTAAACAACAGGGGAAAAAATTAGTTAGGGAAAAAACTTATTTTTTCCTAGTAAAATTCTTTGCAAGTATCCATACATATGTTCTGCCTTCATTGGCCAATTAAAAATTAAATTAAATCTGACATTTTCATCATTATTAAAAAAAAAAAAAAAAAAAACTCCTGGAGTACCAGGGCTGAAGTTTAGTATAAGTAAATATCCTTTGATACTTTCTATCATGCACAGGGACATTAGCATTTCAGGCCAACAGTCCTAATCTTATTCCCCTTACATAAAATAGATTTATTTAATAATAGTGACCAATCAGAAAAATTATGAAAGAGTGCATCAGAGAACTTAATACCAAACACAGTAAACACGTGTTTTTCATTGAATTATTAACTCTGGAAGCACAGACTGTGCACTGTGCATAACGGCAGGTAGGAAGGGGTCTCTGGCTCAGCCACCTCGCTAACTCATACCCACTCCTCCACCTTACCTCTGCCACCACGTGGCCAGTCTTGGTTATGTGAGACAATGGCATTAAAGCCCTGGGAGAAACAGTATCAAAAAAAATCAGCAGTATGCCCACACAACACATGTGGGAATAACTATAAGCCATGAACACAAAGAAAAGCAAGTCATCTATGGCCTTAGGGGGACAGATGCTCACACCAAACAGCTGAAATAAGTGAGAGCTAGCTACATGGCCTTCAAATCCCTGAAACTAAAGGAAGGTGAAATCATAAATGCTATGACCACAAGTAAGTTTTCTTATGCTCTACCCAACCACAGGAACTAAATAAACTAAATTGCAATATTTACACAAATTATTATGGTTCTCAGAATACAGCATTGATGATCTTCATGAAAAGAAATTACAAGTTGGAAATAATCAGGATTAATAATAAAGTTATAGTTTGGATCTAAAATGCCCTCCAAAAGCCCTGTGTTGAAGACTCTGTCCTCAGACCATGGTAGGTGAAGTCAAAGTAAAGAAGTTAGGTCGTCTAGTGGCTTATTCTTGGAAGGACTCCCGACTCCTTCACAGATGTTAAGAGGCTTCCACCAAGGACTCAAAATAATCCGTTCTCCCTCAGAAGCCATATATCTCAGCACTCTGCCATACTGCAGGAAAACTGACCAAAAATAAACACATACAACTTATGGGCTGATATGAATCTTATGATAACTAGGTAGTACGTGAAAACTAGTTTTAAAGATAGCCTTCACTCATCTGTATCACTGAAGAGGTTTAAAATATTTTAATACAAGTCTAACATATCGTTATCAAAATTTTATCTTACTGGTGATAAAAAGAAAATGTCCCAAATAGGCCTCAAGCATATCACACATTTTTGTGGTTATTCTTCCCCTTATGACACCTACATTTTTTAAATAGGTACCTGATATGGCAATTTTTCATTAGTAGGCCATTTTTATTTTTAGTGCTAACAATAATGAAAGCAGTGACACACAGCAAGCCAACCACCATTAAGCAGAAAACAGATGCTACATTTGAAGGGATGTGAAGTCTGCCCAAAGCTCTTGAGGAACTGATACCAAGAGCTGGTAACTTTTAAAGAAGGTCATCAAAAAAGTTGAGTATTTCTTTACTACGTTCATCACAATATATCTAAATATAGTTGTCTACATTTTTTTTACTGTAGTAGAAAGCTATTTCTAAGCCTCTCCAACAACAAAGTACCCAAAGATGCAAAGTTTAAAAACATCCTTCTCAAAGGGTCTTCCTGACAGGATGCCAGTCTGTTCTCCTGCTCAGTTAGCTGATGACCCATCACAATGCCATCCACTTAGGGCTAGAAGAGCATGGAGAGGTCAGGAAGTCTGAAAGGAGTTTCAAACATGAAGTTCGACTAATACCGAAGACGTTAGAGATAGATTTGAAGATACACTATGTCTGGGAGGAAATCATCTTGAGAAAATATCTATCGGGTTTGTACTTTGCCCTTTGTGTTTAAGAAAATAAATATATTTTATTGATAAAATGAGTCCCGATATCAATGACAGCATGTTTTCACCAGTCAACTGTGGTCACTGGTAATTTTACATCACACATTTCAATTAAGATTGTAAGGAGACCCGTTGCAATCATCAGCATGTAGCCATACCTCAGTATAAAGTACAGAAGTGTAGCATGATATATTTCTTATTTTAAATATTTGAAGAAATACATGAAAAAACAGATTTGGTCTCATATAATATAAATTGTACAAAATCAACCTTAATAAGCCCTTCTTAAAAATTATATATAAGTATTTCAAAATTTGCCACTCAAGAGAATATGTTTGATGTTCCTTAACACGACTGTGTAGAAGAAATTAGCACATGGCTATGCTATAACACAAAACATTTATAGTTCCTTGATACTTGTTTTAACCTGAAAAAGGGTAGATTAAAACCTTAATAATAAAAGACAAATTGTATTTAAAATGTACAACATTTAATTTTAACTTGTCTTGTTAGGGGAATTACAGGTTACTTTTCTAGATACAAAGATGAACACAGAAAACTGCATGAGAATGATAACACCCTCCACCCTTCCACCCCCATTCTCCCATAATTCTGATACTGTAATTGATAACATCCCTACCCCTAACGCCACTGATGGTGAATGGCGCACATTATGATTCTAATACTGTAACTGATATACCCCTTATAAACAGCTGTAATGTACTTTTCAAGAAAAAATGCAAGCAAAACATATTTGAATTATGATTCTACATAAAAAGAAATTATATATATATAATTATATATATTATATATATAATTATATATATATAATTTTGACCAAATTCTAATTCAAAGATTCCTAAAATTAAAATTAAAATAATACCTATGTCAGTCAATACAGTGCAGAAAAAGAAAATGACTTTTAAAGAGATAGGGCTGACTAATTTAAAAAGTTTGATATATACATATATACTAAAGCAGGCATACATACACTAAGTTTGCGTGAATGTATGCCTGCTTTACACAGTCACTGACCCCATATCTCCCTCCTTGAATTACTGAACATATTTTCAGAGTTAGTCTTTCACAGAATTTAGTCAATTAGCACATGAAGGACACTTAACATTATTACTCATTAAAAAATTCAAATAAAAATGACAATGACAAAGCATAATGACTCCATGCTTGAATAAAACAGAATAATAAAACAAAATAAAGTTCATGCTACATACAGAAAAACCTTGCCTCAAAAAAACAGAATATTTAAAGTAGATAGATAGAAATACAGACAGACAGACAGACAGACAGAATGAATGAATGAATGAATGAATGAATGAATGAATGAATGAATCAACGAACAAATAGAGACCCAGGGGAGCAGCAAGCATTGACAGTGATATGAGAATACAGTAGTGCTCAGACATATACTGGTGTTAGAGCACTCAAACATATACGGTTGTTAGCACTCAGGCATATACTGTTGTTAGAGCGCTCAGACATATACTGTTGTTAGTGCTCAGGCATATATTGTTAGAGCGCTCAGACATATATACTGTTGTTAGAGCGCTCAGATATATACTGTTGTTAGAGCACTCAGACATATACTGTTGTTATAGCGTTCAGATATATACTGTTGTTAGTTTGTTCAGAACATAATGTTGTTATAGCACTAAGACATATACTGATATTAGAAATGTAAATATTGCTCTCAGTGTACAATGCAGCCTCCTTAAAAACTTAAATGTAGAACTACTGTATGACCCAGTAATTGTACTAGGTATATAGCAAAAAAAAAAAAAAAAAAAAAGAGTTTATATTCAGAAGAATGTAAAGCATTCACAGTAGCATACTTCATACAAGTTCAAAAGTTTAAAATTTTATCATAAACACTTATAATAATGTGATTTTTTTACATGATGATAAAACTAAAGTTTACAATATGAAAAATTTATGCAATGAAATAACATTTAGCCTAGAAAAGAATTAAATACTGTCACATAGCAAAACATGAATAAACCTTAAAAGTATTCTAGTAAGAGAAGGAAGCAGAATATAAAAACCTGTTGCTAGGTGATCCTGTGCATGTGAAAGGTCAGACAACAGGCATATTCACAGGATATGAAATATCAGGAGATGGGGCAAATGGGGACTGAGGTTATCTTCTAAGGGGTGTGGAGGACTTCTGGGGACTAAGCTATCCCAGCATCCTGTGGTAAGCACTGTTGCATGTGGGACCAGGGATAGGGAGGGGGTGTAAACGGAGGCAGAGTCCTTGGTGATGCCTGCAGTTCAGACCCTGGAGAACAGCATCAAAGTGCAGATCTGACTTTATTGGTTATTACATGAACTTATAGATAGCTTTTTAGTCAACTTTGGTATGTGTATGTATTCAAGGGCAAATCAAGGTGCAACAGGTGTTGTTTAGCAGAATCTGGCTTGCCTATTCAGGCCTGTAGGGGACGGTCCAATCCCCCGTGGAGATTTCTGTGATGGAGCCACCAGCATGCCCTCCAGTCCTTTGTGCTGTCTCCTGTAGGCCAGGAGCCATGGAGATCACACACTGTGTACTGGATCAGGACTCTTCAAGGAGTCACAGGAGCCTGTGATGCCTCACTCTGTCCCACTTCCTCCTCCACCAGGTGTACATCCACATTCCCCACAGATGCATAACACAGCCAACACACTGACGCCTCTGGTGAACACGTGAGAACATGAATTTTTGTCTTGTGAAGTTTATCACAAGGAAACAAGCCATGTACCAATGTGGCTAGTATAGAAAGGGCTTTTCTGTATAAGAGAAGATATTATCTAACATAATCAAAAATTTGTAAATTATGATTAAATCACTTCTAATTAGCTATTCATTTTTGGATTCCCAGGCTTATCAGTACAACCACATTCACATTAAAGCTCAAGCCCTTGGTCAGCATGTGCTCGGAAGGAAGAGGCTCAGCAGGAGGGAGCAGCTCCACGTGGTCACGGGGTGGGGGGTGGGGGATTTCATGCTCGAGCACACAGATGATACAAGAGATAATTCATATTCTACTGTGCCCCACAATGACAAGCCTAACTGAAATGTTAATGATTAATCTAGTATACAAATTACTTTCATATCAAATGTCCTTTACAATGGAAATACAAGCTAACACATTTTAAGAACGCAGATACAGTAATAGCTATTATAAAAGTATTATTTCCCTAAGACTGTCAACACTATGCCTCTGGTAAGGTTCCAAAGTCACAGAAGCCCATAATTAGATACACGCAACACAAGGAAAAAACCTGCAACTTGCTGACTCCCTTTACCCATGCTCGCCACAGCAATTTCAGTGTCCATAGCGCGGCATGGGCTATCACCTCACACCTTCAGCAGACGTTAGAATGGTAGATTATTTTGAAAAAGCCTTCACCCAGCCTTCATTACAGTATGCTACGAAAACTATTCTATCAATACTTGATATAGTTAATATCTTAACGTGGCTAGTAAATTTTATTACAATGGGATATATATAGAAAGTGTGCATATAAAATCACTCAATACTAGCTACAGTTTCCACCATCCAACAGTAGCCTCAGAATATCTGTGGACAATAATGGAGGTCTACTGCAAAAAAAGCTATTTCTATCCTTCCTATAAAATTTTGCCTGGGGGTATACTACATTCATATATAACAGAGTCCTGTGCATACAAACAGCTGAATCCGACCCAAGGTTTCTGTGTGTGAGCATAAACATATACCCGGAAAAGCAAGCCAGTGTCACTACAAAACAGACAGACAGACAGCAGAGCTAGTCCCACTTACTGTTGAAGATCCAAGGACCGATTTTGGAGACTTAATTATCCCAGCAATTGAATGACGAATAGACTCAAATTTGGATAGCCTCTCCTTTCTCTCCTGGAAGTAATCAGAGGCAGCCATCAGCAACAGCAAACCATTGAGTATTTACATTTTACTGTCTGGGTATTTGTTCATAGCTCAGTTTTCTAACCATGTCAAATCTAAACTTCTGACCTAACCAACACATGTAAATTTAAAGCATTCTGCCCTTCTGCTCCCTCAATGTATCTCTTTATTTTGGAAAAATAAGAAAAGTCATATAGATGAAGGAGAGTCAAAGAAGAGCAATAAATTATTAAATAATAGGTACACAAAAAAAGAGGCATAGCTCTAAGAAAGCAGAGTAGGTATGAAGACTCTAAAGTAAACAAAAATAAAACACACATGAGTTCTCCACAAGAAAACATTAGAGGGAAAAGAAAAGAATCATGTCAATCATGTGCCATGTCAATCATGCGCCATGTCAATCACGCTGTAAGGACATGAATACTGTAAGTCAAGTTTAGTCTCCACAGGACTCACTTGACAGGGTCACGACAGCAGTGACCACAGGGAAAGAAGGCTAAGTAAAACATCGCGGACGGGTAAAAGAATCTGCTGATAAGTCAGTCAGCCTGCACATTTCTTTCCATTTATATTTTTGAATACCACACATCACAA
The DNA here is from genome assembly GCF_900095145.1 of Mus pahari. Classification (NCBI taxonomy): domain Eukaryota; kingdom Metazoa; phylum Chordata; class Mammalia; order Rodentia; family Muridae; genus Mus; species Mus pahari. Next base: position 30,793,588 of record NC_034607.1, on the reverse strand, counting down.
TAGAGAAAAAGCTTCTAGGTTTTAAAACGTCCAGGTCTACTTTCCTAGTATACATGAATGGAGCAAGTCCAGGCAACAAGACTCAGAAGGAGATAAGGGCCGACTAGTGGGGAGTCCGGCACTCGCGGCTGTGTGCAGGGCAGCACAGAGCACATGATCTGGAGAACACCTCAGTGGCAGGGTTTCCACTCCCCAGAGAAACCTGTGCATTCTCCCCTTCCTTCCTGGAATGTCTGTCTGCTCTGAGCAGCTGGAGAGGTCACCTGGTTGCTGCAGCCACTAACAGAAACATGCAATGGAAATGATAATGTCACCTGTACAGCAATGACAGTGTCACAAAAAAAGCAACAGGCACTTCTGTGCCTGAACGCTTTTCCTCTGGGCAGTGTTCTTCATGAGCACACTACAGTGTTCTTCTAGAGTGTGAGCACTAAAAACATGCAACCAAACATGACACTAAACCCAAAACTGCAATTTTTCTTCAATTAAGGTTAAAAAAAATTGCAGGGGAAAAGTTTAAGTATCAAAAACATTTTTTGTATCTGAAACGATTCTATGTGTTCCACCTATATGTATGTATTTGTGTGTACTCGTGAATGCACAACTTGCCCTATTTATTATGCTTCTGGCATCCCATCCAAGAAGAGGAAGCCTTTTATCAAAACTCTTCGACATTCCCTCAAGGAGTTAATATTAGGATGACACCACAGGTCAGAATCATCTAATAAGTAAATCAGCTGTGAGATAAAAATGACTTCAAAACCCAGTTTCCTGACATTAAATCACAAAGTACAAGGATACAATCTGGAAAAGCAGGCTTTCTAAAGTGAAAGGCACTATTTAGATAGACTGATCTAAAACTATATTACCAATCATGGTAATACCGCCTTACAGTTTATAGACCAGTGATCAAAATGTAAATGGGATTTACACACTACTCTAGCCAGCGTCTGCTCACTCGGTGCCCAGATTTCCAGGGGTGAAACATCAAATTCATTTGCCAAGCTCCTGTCCATGTAATACTTAATATCATCTTTAAATTACAGTTTATCAATAACATATTAGACTGTGATGAATTTACTGATAGCCTGGCTTTTATAGGCAAGGATTAAATGGCTATTTAAAAGAATCATTTAAAATTTTTTAAAAACTCATTTCCAAATGCACTGTGATGTGTGTGAGTGCATGTGCACCGCAGTGAGGACAAGATGGAGAGCTTGCTCCATAGAAGACAGGGGAGCAGATCATGTGGTAGTGACAGCTCCCCTAGTGGAGGAAAGCAGAGGAGGCAGGACTATGAAAACACATCTCATGTTAGGAAGATCTGGAAAACAACCCTGACAGCCAGTTCCACATGCAGAATTAGTTTCACATTTCATTTAAGAATAGTTTTTCATAGTGTGAAATTAAGTAAGTAAATGAAATCAGATCTTGATCTGTCCTTCATGGGTCATAGTCCAGAGTCTCTGTGTGTGTGTGTGTGTGTGTGTGTGTGTGTGTGTGTGTCTGTCTGTCTGTCTGTCTGTCTGTCTCTCTGTCTCTGTCTCTCTGTCTCTGTCTCTCTGTCTCTGTCTCTCTCTGTCTCTCTCTCTGTCTCTCTCTCTGTCTCTCTCTCTGTCTCTCTCTCTCTCTCTCTCTCTCTCACACACACACACACACACACACACACTTCACTGTTGACTTTATATCAAAGAATTTAATTTTTAAAAGAAGCCATTTAAGAGGCTACCTTTTAAATTAATCACCATAGATACAATGGCCCTGACTGCATCTATACAACTATACACACACACACACACACACACACACACACACACACACACAAAACTAGACTGCTTCATATTAACTATTGAATACACCTGTTGTCACCCATTATTGATATAGCTAGCCTCTATAGGAAACAATACCTAAATTGCCTAAAGCGTAACCATAACCTTCTAGTCTGACTCAAGGTCTGCAGCAGGAAGGAGTGTCAGTGTTGGCCTGCTGAAGCAGGAACAGAGAGAGACAAAAAGGCCAAGCATTAAGGTTTTGTGAAATCAGAGCCCATACAAAATGGCCGTCTTGATGTTGCAGCGAGTGATTACACCAAAACCACACAACAGTTCTCCAAGCAAAGCCCTGGAGGAAGAGCTATGGTAGGAAAGAGAAGGCTCTCCCACTGAAAGGACAAAGACTGTTCAGACATCTGCCCAGCTGACAATGTTGTCCTCAGTCTAGACCAGAAAAATACCTGCTTGCAAGACCCCTCTCCCTGTCACTGTGATGCATTAAGCACAAACACTGGCAGCCATAGTCACTGCCACAAAGGCCAGTCCAATTCTGTCCTCAGAGGCCCTCAGCATGGGACACGAGGAGAAGAAAAATCTAGTCTCAAAGTAGATATGGGGACACATTTTTGTTCATAATGAGATATTAAAATAATAATCTAATATTATTTCCTACAGATTTCTTCAAACAAGTCCAATCTCATCATATTCTTCGACGAGGCACTCCTCAGTCGGGGAGCAGTCCAACCTGAAAATTCAAAGACTCAGGAGAAAGATGAAGCTGTCTGTTCTAGAACACCAAGCTGGAGGCCATTCCTGGGGGCTCCTTGGTAAAGCAGCCATGACATCTGCAGGATGCTGCAGAGGAGCCACAACAGGAACAGTATACCACAGAGAGGATTGCCTCGGAATGCTTGGCATTGATAATTCCAGAAGTAAAGGAAATACTAGAGATATCAGAACATCCTTGCAAAAGGAATGAACTTATACATAAACAAATAACTCAGTCTTCTGCAGATGAGGGCTTTCCTCAGAAGAATGAAAAGTATGTGATATTTTTGTTGTTGTTGTTGTTTCAGCCAGGGTTTAGAATTGAAGTATTAAAGAGTTTTGGGATGGTTTGTTCCCACTGAAGGCACTGAAGCACTCAGGGCCAAGCCACCAAGTTAAGAGTGCTATGCTGGCCTCTGCTGCTTGCATATCAAGGAACTTTATTTAAGAAACACAGCTCACTTGCTGTGTGACATTTTTTAAAAAGACCTTGTTTAAAATAACAATGCTCTGGACACTGAATGCTAAGCTGTAAACTGTCATAAATCATCTTTCTAACTTTCATAATTCTATGTCACTTGTTTGTCCCTGGTTAAACGCGGCTGCAAGAAGCTCCCTTCCTCCTTAACATCAGATACAGCTCAAGCTCTGGAGTGCTTTCTCCAAATATGATAGCCCAAATCGCTGATGATGATGATGATGATGATGATTCTTCAAGATGATTATATTTAGAACAAATGTGGACAGATGATGATGATGATGATGATGATTCTTCAAGATGATTATATTTAGAACAAATGTGGACATATAGTATAGATAGAAGGTAGAAACAAAGATTGCCATATGGCTCTCTCTCTCCACGTGCAGAGCCCAGAGTGACACAGCACTGGTGACTCAGAGTCACCAGATGGGATAAGGACCTGCTCTTGCTCTGGTAAGCTATTTTCCCCATCACAGAATCACATAGGGATGTGACTGCCAGAAACTCCTCCTGTGCTTGGCCCATTCACTCCCCCTTCCCAAGACCCTCTGGAGAAAGGGCCCAGAAAGATGACAGGCACTGCAAGCCCCTTCCTGAGGAACAAGCCCCTGGTCCCACGACAGAAGTGTTGATGACTTTGCTAAGTGTGAGTTTGAGTTTTTAAAATGTAATTATTATGAATTAGCTTGTCTAGCTTCACTGTTACCGAGATTTTGTTTTTAGAACACCCAAGGGACATGCTAACACAGTAAATTCTTCTGCTTCCCTAAAGTAACAACAAAATGGGGAGCAAAGAATCCTGAGGACAGACTGCAGCCATGATACAGGGGCTCAGAGTCCAGTTCTGCTGGAACCTAGCTAGAAGCACTGTGAGCTACCAGGTGGATCCTGGGAACACAACCCAGTTCTCTTCAGGAACAGTGAATGTTCATTACTATCAGGCTAGCTGCCCAGCACCCTCATCCCTCAGCTTCAATTTTTGAGAAACTATTTTCCAGAGGTAGGGAACTTTCCTACCATGCAGGAGACTCTGGGCTTAGTCACCTCAAAACAGACAAACAAGCAAATAACTAGCAAACAATGAAAACTTAAAAACAAAACTGCTGAGAATTCAAGGAGGGGCAGACGGAGTTAGTTAATGCCTCAGAGACTCAACCGAAGGCTAGTTCTCCACCAACATTAAAAAACAAAAATCCATCATTCCAGTGAATGAGGAGTCAGAGAAATTTGCGAAGTGTCAGGGTTTCACAAAGTTAGAACAAAGAAAAAGGTTGGGAGCTGAGGACTGCTGGTGGATCAGGAGAGAGCAGTCCCTTCAGGTATCTATATATGCTTTATAATATTGCTGTAGAGCCAGGTGGTGACGCACGCCTTTAATCCCAGCACTTGGGAGGCAGAGGCAGGCGGATTTCTGAGTTCCAGGACAGCCAGGACTATACAGAGAAACCCTGTCTCAAAAAACCCAATAATAATAATAATATTATGTAGAATACAAACTTCCAACTTCTTCACATCTTCACCAACACTATTTCTGTTTCTTGGTGACAGGTGTACGGGTTGGTGTGAATGGTTACTTGTTTCATTTCTGAAGAATAAGTTCACCAAGTGTGAAATTCAACAGTAAGATGGGTCTTCAGAGCACAGTCTTCTGACCTTCAGTTTCTGTAAAAAGTCAGCTGGAACACAATCTCTCCTTTATATATAATGTCTTTCTTCCCTATTTTTAAATTGAATATAGTATGAGTAGATATAAACTTATTCACATACACGCAGAGTAATGGAAGGGATGGAAAGAGGGTGAGAGGGAAGGACGAAGGCAGGGAGGGAGGAAGAGAGGTGGGGAGGAGCTGCAGCTTGAAAACAAGGCTAGTGCTGCTCTGATGCCCTCTGGCCTCAGTGCCCCTCTCCCTTCTTCAACCCCAGCTACATTGGATATACAATAATCACAGTCTGCATGTTTCCATGTTCTGCTTCAGGCTGCTTCATGCCTCTATCAGCATGCCTTCCATCTCCCTTAGCTTCCCTTCTTTGTCTACTCTATTATTAACAAGCCCATCTAGTGAATCTCAGTTCCCATGTACTTTCTAGCAATGCTATTTTTATAGGAGCACACTGCTGCTGAAATGCTCCATCTTTCCACACCCATTGTCCACCTTTTGTACTGTATTCTTTTCGTAAAAGCTATACTGAACGCACCATCTGGTCATTTCACTATCTGGGTCATCTCTTGTCTGTCTATGCTATAAATAATGAGTTACAAGCATTTTGAGCGTGTCATATAATTTTGCATTATTGCCAGGAAACTTGCATAAAAGAACAGGAGTCTGAGTTCAATATTTACCTAGAGAAAAGAGCACATCTATTCACCATTCTTGCTGTCAAAAATGTCATGTTATAGCAACAGTTACTAATCAGGGCCTACATCAGTTGAAGTTTTAGTTTGATCTGATGACCAGTCCCTTACTCATATCACTAAGGAGACATCTTTCAAACTCAAGTACCCAGCACGAGGGGTCACAGCCCCATGCACTTCAAGAGCCACAAAGTCAAATAAGTCCTTCCTACTATAAGTTGCCTTGGTTATGGTGTAGTATCACAGCAACAGAGAAACAACTAATACTCTTGTCTAGAGAAAGAGAGGGCAGGGGAGGGAGAAGAAACAGACATGACATCAGGTAAGGAGATGGGAGAGGAAGGGGGAGCTGGGGAGCTGGGGAGCTACTCTTGTCCCACTCGGAGGGTCTTTCTACTTCTAGTCTGTCCCAAGAGCTTAAATACTGTCATTACCAGTTTGTCAAAGCCTTGTTGGGTGCCCTTTGTTGACACAGTGTGACCCAGGATGGCAGTCCAGAGACACTTTCTCTCATTAAAGGCTTCTTCGTTCTAAACAGGCTCATGGAGGTTTGTTTGCTTGGCTTTTCTGATAGACTTTTGCAAGCTATGATTCAGTAGCTCATCACCTAACTTTTGCTCTTGAGAATCATCAGTGGTCCCTGGAGCTCTCCATAGCCAATCACATTTGCATTTATTCAGACAGTCACCCATCAGACACCACTTCACAGGAAGCATGATGCAAAACTAGAGTTATACTCGGGATCCTCAAAAGGCAGAAACTAAAAAGCATTAATTCATCAAACTCAGTCTTCATTTTGAAGATATCATTTGAGGACATATAGCCAAGGTTACAGACTATATTCTGCAGCTGACACTTTAAAGGATTAAAGGTCAGGCAGGATACAGAGGCATATTTATGCAATCCCAGCACTAGGGACATGGGGCAGGAGGGTGAAGAGTTGGAAGGCAGTCGGAATACCTAGTGAGACCTTTAAGAAAAGGTAAAAAGGCCAAATGTCTCATAAGTTTTGGTTTCTGTTATTTTGATTTTTAAAATTGCTTGCTAATTGTCTTTGCAGGTGAGAAGACCCTCTCTACACTGTGTTTCTTGCAGATGGCCCACAGGACCCTGTGAAGACTACTAAGTCCACACTCCCTTTCTGTAAAGGGTTAAGTTTCCAGCTTTATCCAAGTGTCTTCCAGGTGCAGTGCTCTTTAGTATTTGGGTACAGGCCAGGGACCAATAATCCTTTCACCTGTTCAGCCATACTCCTGCTGCTTCCAACTAATAACTGGCAACACATAGAACTTCAAGGCCACAATACAAATTTTATACATTAGGACAGAATCAGAAACAGGGAAACATAAAAGAAAGTCCTAAGACAATCAAACAACAAAAGCAATAACTTTTAAATAAAGAAAGGGATTGGTTGTATTTTTACTGCTATTATCAGCTAATACCATTCAACCAAGAGATGTCGTTCAGAAAGAACTAAAATGAGTTCCCATTCCTAACCAAGACAATGTCTCCAACTGGTAACTGCTTGCAATGCAAAAATGTTTTTTCCAATAGAGTTTCACTGGGCATACAACCATAATTCAGGTCAGGCCTCATGCTCAGTCGTAGATGACCAACACAAATGAACTTGGTGTATTCTGCAGAATTTTTGTTTGATAATGCTTTTTTCTACCTTTAAAAAAAAAAAAATCTAACTGGTCTTTTTGCTTGTACATTATTGTTTCTGGTTTTGTGTTTTTATGGATGTATGTGTGCATACACCAGTGCATGTGTGTGCATATTTCATGTGTGCTTGTTTGTGTGTGTGTGTGTGTGTGTGTGTGTGTGTATGCATTTCTTGTGCTTTTTCTTCTTTTAATTCTGGTTTGTCTGATTTTATTTGCTCGTTTATTTTCTAAAGAAAGAGAGAAAGCGTGGAATTGGAAGGTGGAGAGGGTAGGAGGACCTGAGAGAGGATGAATGTGGAGAAAATGTGAACACAATACACTGTATGAAAAATATTTTCAGTAAAACAACTGAAGCGGGGATCAGAAGATGTGGCTTTAAGAAAAGAAGGAAGGAAGGACTTGGCTAAACTCTTCTCCCTCTCAGCCAGGAATAAAGCCAGTCACTCTCAGGGGCACTGTCCTCTCCTACCTGAGACCCTTGGAACTGATTCAGTACAACAGAGGGAGAGCTCCCAAGAAGGAACAGAGCAATTGACGATGTACGTCTGAACTTCTCATGGATCCAGACATGAGAGTAGATGAACTCTGCTCTAACTGGCTGACTTAGGAGACTGTTAGGTCAACACAAACTAACTCAGCATGCTTCCTTGGGATGTGCACTTGTGATTACAGAGTTCCAGTAAGTAATTACAAATGTGTGCTGACACTATTCAAAATGCTAAGAACCAACCTAAGTGTCTACCAATGAGTGGACAAGGAAAATATGTATATTCACAACATAATAAATACTATTCAGCCTCAAAGGAAAAGAATCACAGCTGGAGAGACAGCTCAGTGGCTAAAGCTTGCCACACAAGCATAAGGAACTATCATCAGCTGCCCAACACTCAGGTGAAAACCCACGTGTGACAACTACACCTGTAACCTGCAAACTGCTGGGGAGCAGACACAGGAAAGGCCCTGGCCAAGCGGCCATGCAAAATTAGCAAGAAATTCAAAAGCTGCAAGAAGGGAGACAGGCAAGGCAGGTGACAGGTGGAAAGCACCCAATGTCAAATACACACATATTTTTCCACAAAGAATTCTCAATATTTTCTACACATTTTGTTGCTGTTCCTTGAATTTATCATTCATTGTCTAAGACTTTTAGACATTCTAAAAAATTTAAAATATCTTCTTCAAAAGGAATTATATTTCCAACAACAACAAAAAATAAGTTTCCTTATTTGTTGTAAGAGCAACGCAAAGACAAAAATGATGAATGAGCTGGCCAACTCCTGAGGAACAGAAGCCATGTGCTGTCGGGTGCTCCTGATTTCTGAAGGGGAGAACTTACTATGTGCACAGCACAGCACAGAGGCAGTCACAGGACCAAACAGAGATAGGGAGGTGTCACTGACACTTTACTTAATAGTGTTAATACTTGTTAGGAATTTTACATTCACAATATATTTTTCTTTTGATTTTTACAAACATATAAAATAGTAAAAATAATTCACAGCTGTTAGCTATCTACAAATGGATCAGGTTTTGTACATGGGCCATGATACTCTATACCCAGTAATATGTCTTTTAAATTACATAGACTCTGACACAGACACAGTATTAGGGATGACTAAGAAAGAAGATTGAGATGTCAGACTAAGGTTGAAACTCAGCCTACCTTCAAGTTCCAGTCTATATAACCTTGGCCAAGGAGCCTATCCTCACTCTGCACCAATTTTCTCTTGCGTGATCTGAGAATCATACTAGTAGTGACTTCAGAAATTATAACATGCAACACCTGTGAATATGCCGTTATTTTTCGAGGGTGCTGGGATGACAATGCTAGCAGAGTTAGACATCAAGATGAGACTATCCTACACTGCTCAGGCTGCTCCTAATTCAATGTCACTTATACTCAGAAGATGGCAGAGAGAACAAGAGCAGCCGGTGAGGCTATGAGGAAGAAACAAATTGGTGTGCTCTGTCTAGGAGGCAAAGGACAGCAAGGTTTCCAGCAGCCACCAGAGGCTGAGAGAAATAGGAGCAGGTTCCCCGTGGAGAGAGAAGGAAGCAATAACCTAGTACAGTGCTCTGCAGCTTTGGACTTCCCCAACACTGAGAGGAATTTCTCTGCTCTGGTAAATTTGTAGTAATGTGTTACATTGTCAAGAGCATTAATATAAGGAGACAAAGAAAAATCATTTCATATTTGTCATAGAAAACAATCACTGACTTTACAAAAAAAAAAATCGTCCTTTATAACAAATCAAAAAAACCTGCTCAAATATAACATTGTTCTCACAAATTCTATACAACAAAATTAAAGTGTGTGTTTGTGTGTGTGTACACGTAAATATATGTGCAATTTGTCTTTCACTTCCTATCCATGTTTATCCACTCATCTCAAACTGAAACAACACCTTGCCTCAAAACTTACTGCCAACTATATGTTGCAGTCGGAAAGACAGATTTCCTCAGCAGAAGCCTTGATCGTTCCAAGAAAGCATGTAGCAATATTTACCATCACTACAAGGTCACTGGGTTATCAGCCAGTGGCACAGGAATAAGAACACCGGCTCTTTCTCTGCCTTGATGGCATCTTTTTCACACAAATCGGCATGGTTTGCAGCTCTTGGATTTCAGGGTGTAATACATTCAGGAAATAAAAAGACCTTAAAGGCAAAAGAAGGTAGCTTACTGTTCAGAGAACCTGCCTAATGTGTAAGGTTGGCATCAATCCCCAGCAACAAGATGTATGTGTGTATTTATGGGTGGATGACAAGAAAGAGGGAAAGGAAGGGAGGGAGGGAGGGAGGGAGGGAGGGGAAAGAATATTCAACTTGCAAGCAAAAAGTATGGAGTGTAATATTTGTGTATGCAGATGGGACATCACTAAAAACATCAACATTAAAAACAAGTACAGAAATTCCTAATCGATTACTCTCTCAGCTGTTGCAATGTAATCATGAAATAAAACTCCATAAAAAAGCAGCAGAAAGGACCTCCTATAAGTTTCTCCAAGTTTTGATTTTATAAAACACGGAGACTGAGGTAAAATGATGTCCTCAAAATGCTTATAAAAATGACAAATCTAACTCTCACTCCCTATCCACTGTCATCCGTTAGATTATATCCACAGAGTGAACCAATGGACAACATTAATAACTCAGTCAAAAATTTAAGTGGGAGGGGAGGTATACACACTTTAATTCTTACATTTGAAACATTTGGCCACAACTTATAGTCTATACAAAGCTATGGTTCACTTAGACCTAAAATGATCTTCCATCCACAACTGTAACACTGCAGGCGGCCGGCCTTCCCTGGGTGCTGACTGTGCACCAATGGCATATACAACTACTGTGTGCTGCACACCTTCTACATTACCATGGATCAGGTCCTGCCAACACCCTATCTCACAGATCAGAGAGCCAAAGATTATAGAGTGTTCAAGTAACGTCTCAAAGAACATAAAAAGGAGTTCTTAGAATACTACTTCTCACAGTCAAATCTAAAATGTACTGTAAATACAAAATTCCTTCCTAGACTTATAGGGTGACTATTTATAGAACTGAATTGACAATTTTAAAGATCAACCTCACTGCTTCAGAAGTGTACCTAGACTATATAGATACAGGGAATATCCTCCTGAGGCCTGCCAAGATATTAAATAGCTAAAAGGTATCTTAAACCTAGATTAGAATTTCAGAATTTAAAAATAATTTACCTTGGAATGAAGTACAACTAATTAAATACTCCATTTGGACATATCTTTAACAGATTGTCTTCATAAAACAAACTGTAGATCCCTATCTTCTGAAATACTTGCAAGTGAGCATTGTTTGATTTTCTTGTGAACTGAGATATTAAGAGACTGATATGCAATTTCTTCTATCTGTATTTTGTATCTTTCCTAACCCCCATGTTTTTAAAATCCTCATGCTTTGAGACCAGGTAGTATTCTGGCAACAGTTGTAATCAACAGACCATTTTACTATCTTACTGTTCTCGAAATTCATAGAGAATCCATCACTAGTAGCTTTTCTATATACCAAAAACAAGTATGCTGAGAAAGAGAGTCCTACCCACAAGAGCTTCAAAAAAAAAAAAAAATCTAGAAATAAACCTAAACAAGGATCTGAAAAAAGTCTATAATAAAAAAAAAATCAAATTTCTGAATAAGAAGATTGAAGATATCAGAAGAAGAAAGAGGGGGGAACCTCCAATGGTCATGGACCAGTACAATTAATATTGTGAAAATGGCCATCCTACCAAAAGCAATTTATAGATTGAAAAAAAAAACTCTAACCACAATAATATGCTTTGTGGAAAAAAGAAAAGAAATCCCTAAATTCATATAGAAGCACAGAAGACCCCAGATAGCCAGAACAGTGCTAAGCACGGTTACAGTACTAAAAGCAGCATGGCACTGGCACACGAATACACAAGTACATCATCCGTGGAAGAAAACAGACCCAAGCACAAGTATAAGTGCAGCCATCTTGAACAGCTACTGTGGTAGTCTGAACAGGGTTGACTCCCATAGTCCCCTATATAGTTAAATGCTTAATCATGAGAGAGTGGCACTATTAGAGGATCACTGGAAAGACTGGAAGGTGTGGCCTATTGGAGAGGGGTGGTCTTGTTGGAGGAAGTATGTCACTGGGAGTGTGGGCTTTGGAATCCCCACATTCCCAAAGCCCACACCAGGCCAACTCACTCTGCTCAGCTATTTCTCCAGCACCACATTGCCATGACTGTTATAACTCCCCGCCGTAATAACAGACCAAGCTTCTCAAACAGTAAGCAAGCTCCAATTAAATATGATCGTGTGTAAGAGTTGCCTTGGTCACAGTGTCTATCCACAACAGTGACTAAGACAGTAACAAATGAGGAGGAGGAGGAAGGAGGAGGAGGAGGACAGGGAGGAGGAGAAAGAAAAGCAGAAGCAGGAGGAGGACATGAAGGCAAAGATGGAGAAAGAAGAGGAGGAGGAGGAGGAGGAGGAGGAGGAGGAGGAAGAGGAGGAGGCGGCGGCAGCAGCAGCAGCGGAGAAACCACCACTGCCAGACATAGCCCATTGTTTGATGAATGGGCAGAAGTTTAAAACATTTAATCTATAAGAAAGTCTACAATCACTGTGAAAGAATGTTACAGGAAGCATTAAAGGACTACTTTCAATATTGTGTAATGGAGAATAAGAAAGAATGGGCATTCTTCTCTTTAAATATAAAGACACTGAAAACCAATGACACTGAAGTAGAAAGAAAAGCAGACAACCAGTAATAATAGCCTAAGGTGCTGTGTTTCCACAAGAAGACTACACCGGACTAGCCCCACTACCCAGGGTATTTATAGCTCTGATTAAAGGAACAGCTCCTACCTAAAATTAGCTCGTCAGCTATTGTGTGCTCTGTGCTAATTTAAAAACATAGCTAGATACATCATAAAAGCAACACCAAAGAGTAAAAACCAAAGCCACAATCTCTCTCTAAAAAGAAGGTAAACTGTGACTCTATGGGGATGCAAGGCCCTATGATTAGTCCAGGAGCAAAGTCAGTTCAGACCCTGCTTGTGCCAGTAAAGACAGTGACATCAGACTAAGGAAGACAATGGGGAATGTTCAAAAGGGTACTCATGGTCCTACTATGTGCCCAAACTGACTAAACTCATGCCAGAATTAGCTAATCAACACAGATAAAACATTGTGGCTATGCATGAAATTTCGGAGAAGAGATCCAGTATTTATCTACTTTGTTGAGCAGTTGGAAGATTTCATTTCAGTGTGCACTTCTATGCTAAATATCTTGCGGAGGATAGTGGTTGAAAACTATTAACCTAACAATCATTACCCTACTTTATTAAAAAACACAAGGTAGTAAAATACTAATTTTTTAAATTTCTACTTTGTTTTTTAAGTGTATTAAAACAGATACAAAAGAAAATGAAAACAAAACACAATTTTACAAAATAAATGTCAAAAAATTATATTTTAAAACCAATTCTACATATAAAGAACAAAATGTAACTATAAAATATCAAAGATAAAAGAATATACAAAACTGAGGAGTAAAAGAGCAAGAGCTATCTTAAAAGCTAAAGAGTGAGTTGATCATGCCATCAGCTCTTTAGGATGTTAGCATCTGAAAAGTCAGAGATGATGACTACAGGATGATAAGTCTGTGCACACGACAATCTCAAAGGGGTTTATTATCCTCTAATGTTTTTATGAATACGCAAATTGAGAACCATTAAATCCATGCACTCAGTAAATTTATGAATAGTATTACCTAATGACAAGACAATTAATTAGAATATGGTAACCCAAATATTCCACTGAGAAACACTAAGGCAGAAACTGTGTACCTGTTTCCATTCTTTTCAAAGAGAAGGAAAACAACAGGCAGTGAGGTGACCACTGAACATTCCTGTGGTATTCCCATTCTTCTTGCAAAGCCAGAACTTGTTTTTCCTAACACAGAAAAATGTGGACAACACCAGCCTAATATATCAGAGCCTTAATTAGAAAATGCAGGCAGTTAAGTCTGAACTAAACAAACAAAACATTCATAAAACTCTTAAAAACCTCAGCAAATAGTCTCTGGATGGCCTTTCCTTCAGTCTCTGCTCTACACTTTATCTCCATATTTGCTCCTGTGAGTATTTTGTTCTCCTTCTAAGAAGGACCGAAGCACACATACTTTGGTCGTCTTCTTCTTAAGCTTCATGTGGTCTGTGAATTGTATCTTGGTTATTTGGAGCTTTTGGGCTAATATCCACTCTTTAGTGAGTGCATACCATGTGTGTGTGCTGTCCCACCTGGGGATTCATCCCACATACAGTTATCAAACCCAGACACTATTGTGGATGCCAAGAAGTGCATACTCAAAGGAGCTTGATATGGCTGTCTCCTGAGAGGCCTTACCAGAGCCTTACAAACACAGTGGCAAATGCTCACAGCGAACCATTGGACCGAGTGTGGGGTCCTGAATAGAGGAATTAGAGAAAGGACTGAAGGAGCTGAAAGGGTTTGCAACCCCACAGGAAGAACAACAATATCAACCAACCAGACCCCTAAGAGCTTCCAGAGACTAAGCCATCAAAAAAGGAGTACACATGGCTCCAGCTGCATAAGTTGCAGAGAGGATGGCCTTGTCAGGCATCAATTGGAGGGGATGTCCTTGGTCCTATGAAAGCTTGATAGATGCACCAGTGTAGGGGAACTGAGGGCAGGGAAGTGGGAGTGGGTGGGTGGGTGGAGGAACACCCTCATAAGAGCAGGGGGAGGGAGGACGGGATGGGGGTTTCGGAAGGGGAAGACCGGGAAAGGGGATAACATTTGAAATGTAAATAAAGAAAATATCCAATAAAAATAAGAAAAGAAAAAGAAAAAAAAAAGAACTCAGAAGATGTGGTGCAGGGCACTCTTCCTATCACCCATAGAAATTATTTGCTATATGGTAAAAGATTAACGGCTAGTGTATCTCAAATTACTAAATTAAGCTGTGTTAATTTATAAAAATAAAAAAAGACAACAACACTGAGCTACACAGTTATATCACATATTGTGAAAACTTCTCATTGTCGCTAATTATCTAATACATTTGTTCATGATGAAGATTACTCTCCTTTAGTAATGAGAATTGAAAACAAGAAGTTTAAATTGAGCTCGGCAGGCAATAAAGACTGAAACGTAGAAAACAGAGGTCTGAACACCATTACAAATTTTAAACTGAATTGTGTTTCTGCACACAGTGCAGTCTCTTTTTACCTTCACATAGGTTTAAAAGGTCTATTTACACTCAAATCTAAGAGGCAAATAGAAAAACAAATAAGGGAGTAATGAAGATTACCACTTCCACCCCTGTCTCCTTGGCTGAGTGTCTGAGTAATAGTGCTCAAAAAGGGGGAAAAAAAAAAACAGCCAAGGAACATAATCAGGATCAGGTGATTACAAGGACTAGAGGACTATGTCCAGGTCTTGTGCAGGCTGGAGCCACCTTCCCCTTACCTTGTATCTCATGATCTCTGATGAGGAAGGTCCAGGGCTCAGTGGTATAGAACATTTTTTAGAGAACTGGGGGTCAGACTCAGGCTCCAGCTCACCCTCACAGTGGGGACACTTCACACTCTTATCCATCTCAAATCTTAACTAGCGCTAACAGTATGCACGCAGAAGTCAGTGTGTCCACAGATCTTCCTGTCTGAGACAAAAGCAAGACAGAAAAGGCATGGGCCTTGATTTCCCATTTCACAGTGTCTCCCTCTGTTGGCAGGGCACTGAACCAGTCAGCTCTGGAACAAAGGAACCACAAAGCCAACAAATGTTGGGGGATCTGTTTTGTTTCATTTTCCTTGGATGGGAGCCCACGTGCATTAAATAAAGACCCATTACCTAAGACACAGACTATATTCTTATAATTTGAATAAGATAACTTATTTTCTTCCTCTACAACATACACAGGTCTTCCATCTGAATAGGTAGGTCCATTTCAAAGTCTCCAGGAGCTCGCCAAACTGCCAAGTGTGTCCGGAAACAAGCCTTCATGGACAGCTGGGCGAAGAAGCTCTGCTTTCAATCGCCTTCTGCAGTTTTATATTACCGAAGTATAACTCTCTAACACCTCCTAACTCAAAAGTAAAAGAATAAACTATGCTCAGACAATCACTAATGTCTCATCAGATTTCAAACAGTGAGAATACAGTGAACTTGTAGTACATGGATATTCGAAGCCATGAAGCACTGTACAGAAGACTCTGTCTTGTTCAATAGTCAATTCCAGTGTGTGCTGACTGGATTGTATACAAGCACTGCATACAACAATTAGAGACCACACCGTGTTCTCGAAGCACACGCAGAGCACTCTTCTTTGTGGTGTGTGTGTGTATGTGTGTGTGTGTGTGTGCAGGCTCCCTACATAGTCCTCGCTAGCTGCATGCTTATAATCCCATTGCTTCTGCCAGGAGAGTACTAAGCTTCCACTTGTGCATCACCACCCTTGGCCAGAACAAGATTTTAAGTGGAATAAAGTTCTTAAGTCTCCATGGAAACAAAGCAGGAAGAAAAAAATATATAAAGGCAATGAAGAAAGGTCTTGGTTTCGAAACTTACTTGGACCACAATTCTGACATAAACATTTCTCCTTTAAATTTTCCTCCTCTTTACAATTTAACATACTTGAAAGAACTAAGGCCTCCACTAAGGAGTGGAGGAAATGTGAATCCAAAACGAGCGTGTACCACCTTGTGACATCCTACATTAATCAAAGTAGAGTCTCCATTCTGTGCAATCCCACTACTTGACTGTGTGTCCAGTTTTTCACTTTACTGGACATAAAAAGCACTCATGTTTACATCAGGCCTATCACAAACTTCTCAGTTTGTACTCCAATGGTGATTTCATAAGGTTTTCCATTAATAAATAACAGTAGGAAACGGGATAGAAAGCTTGTTATAACCTAGCACTGCCCTGGCTATGAGCATCCATCCATTGAATCCCTCCCATTGGCCCTGGGACACAGCTTTTACTTCCTATCTGAGTTTATAGATGTTCAAGCAGTGGCACAAAGAGGTTAGCTAACTTCCCACGGCCACACCCTCACATTGAATCCCTCTCATTGGCCCTGGAACACTGCTTCTACTTCCTATCTGAGTTTATAGATGCTGGGTCAGGACATTTCTGTAACCCCCCTTCTCAGGTCAGGTCCCTT
The DNA here is from genome assembly GCF_900095145.1 of Mus pahari. Classification (NCBI taxonomy): domain Eukaryota; kingdom Metazoa; phylum Chordata; class Mammalia; order Rodentia; family Muridae; genus Mus; species Mus pahari. The sequence continues at coordinate 30,776,852 of NC_034607.1, read as the reverse complement.
ACCCAAAGCACTGCTCCCAGAAGGAAGTCTCCAGATACTCTCAACTGACTAATTCTCTTCTGCTTAAGTGAGAATGAACTAAGGGAACAGTACTGATGTTTCTTTCTTTCTTTTTTTTTTTTTTTTAAAGAATTACTTATTTATTTTATGTATATGAGTACACTGTTGCTGTCTTCAAACACACCAGAAGAGGGCATCGAGGGCGTCTGATTTCAGGTGGTTGTGAGCCACCATGTGGTTGCTGGGAATTGAACTCGGAACCTCTGGAAGAGCAATCAGTGCTCTTAACTGCTGAGCCATCTCCCCAGCCCCAGTACTGATGTTTCTTGATATTCTTTGATGGTCTCACATTTTTCTAGCTTGTTTTAAACAAGTAAATTTGACTTCTATATCTGAATAAATTTACTTACACTTTCCTATCTTTGTTGCTACTTACAGCTTGGTTCTATTCATTTATTCTTTCAGTATTCAGTGAGGATTTACTAGGTGCCAGGCACTCACCAAGGCTCACAAAAATCACAAAATTTTAAATCTGGAAGCAATCTTGAAGATAAAAATAAATGAAAATTAATATTTGCAGCCAGAAGTATAAATCTAGAGCAGCTATATTTGATTCTTAGTTTACTCCCAGAAGTAAGCTAGTTCTGGCATTTCCTTTTGCATCATACCTGCCCTCAGTTTTGTTTTCTGTAAGTATAATTATTTGAAATCATCTACATTGCTAAGCACACCATCTTTCAGATCATGTATAGACAGTAATCGTGTGAATGATGCACTAGTTCCCAGTTTCTAAAACAATGAGTTAGAAATCTATAATTTCACATTTCTGAAGGTTAAGCATTGTTTTCCTTCTAAATCTAAACAAGTTTGGGGGCCATGCTAGAAGTGTATTTCCCATTCCAATGGTAACTTAACACACTATAACCTTCAATAATTATTCCTGTCAATTGCTTTTCTAAAACCCAAGTAGACTGCTCTCTGGATACTGCTGTCTTTGCAGAGACTCTGGAAATAGGCATGATTCTGTTGCTTGAAAATGCCCCCTTTCCCTTAAAAAAGTATTTTATATAAATATCCAATGATTTTTTCTTACCAAGAATTCTACTAGCACATCCAAAATTTTAAAAATCTATTTAATTGCTGAGACTACATAGCAAGTCCTATGCAAGGCAGATCAAAAAGCAGTAAATAAAATGACAGTGTCTGTCTTCTCAAATTTGGGCATAAATAGGTAAGACTATACAAAGTAAATACACATACACACCTAAACAAATAAGTTAACCATACATCAATACACATATTAGTGTTTAATCCATGAAAATGCTAAGACCTGTTGACTATTCTGTTTACCAAAAAATGGTAGTTCCCATGACTGTTGCAGTAATGGCAATAGGAGCCGATACAATGTAAAGAAAGATAACAGGTATCAGGGACAATGATGAGGTTAGTGTATGCAGGGCCAGAAGTAGGCTCATTATAGCAATGAATTCCAAGAAATCTCTTTAAGGGAATGAATGACCTCTGAAATGCAAATTGAAACTATTTACGGATGCCAGTCAGATGATCAGAAAAGGAGAGAGAGAGAGAGAGAGAGAGAGAGAGAGAGAGAGAGAGAGAGAGAGAGAGAAGAGAGAAGGAAGAGAGAAGGAAGAGAGAAGGAAGAGAGAAGGAAGAGAGAAGGAAGAGAGAAAAGAAACGCTGGTAAGAATGCACAGGATTTGTCCACAGTTGGTGAGTGGGCAAACTGGTACAGCTACTATGAAAATCAGTGTGGTGGCTTATCCAAAATCTAGAGCTAGCTATAACCCTGACATACATACCACTGCTGGGCATACACTCAGAGGACTCTGTCCAGCTGCAGAGGCACTTGCTCATCCGTGTTCATCAGTACTCTATGCACAGTAGCCAGCACTGGAAATAGCCTGCAACTTCTGTCGGGCGATGAAAACTCCTATACTATACACTGCAGCATTTTATTCAACTATATAGAAGTGAGACTTGCAGATTAATGGATGTAACTCTAAAAAATATTTTGAGTGAGGTAATTCTAGACCCACAGCACCAAATGTTATGTTCTCACTCATGTGTAGACCTTAGTGTGAAATTCTTACATTTGTATTTGTTTGTTTAACTTGTAGTCTCCGTGGAATCTGTGAAACCAGAGAGGGGTGGTTGGGGGGGGGGGTGGAAGCAGACCTTAAGAGAAGGGGAAGAGGCAAGCAGATGTGCCAGAAAGAGGGAAGGAGGATGGTGAGAAGCAGGTTAGGAGGAGACAGGTGGGAAAGTAGGGAAGAAAACAGGACATAGCAACCACTAAAGATGCTTGGAAAATCCATGTGGAAAATTGTTTGTGAGCTTCTTATATATTACTTTTCATACAAAAAAGTTTAATGGCAACTGCCCTTCACAAGGGATAGGTATCTTCGCAGAAGCCATAGACTTATACAAAGAGGCATGTGAGTGTCAATTCTCCCCTTAGATTGCTGAAGTCAGGATGAAATAGAGACCCCTCCCCAGAATAAGTTGTTGCCGTTGTTCTTCAACACCCATGAGAACATGAAAGTAAGACATAACTGAGGAAGACATTTCACACTGTGGTCACAGGACATGAAGACATCAAGTCCATACCAACCACGAAGCTTCTTCCCTGCTAGCTAGCCTTCACAATATCACAGGGTAGCTAAAGGAGAAAGGCTGTCAACCATCTTACCCAGTTGTGAACCCTGAAGTTGCAATAACCACTGGCATGCATGCTATTCCCATGGGTGCAACTGTGGCACCAATGCAGGGGGAATATCTGGATTCTTTCTGAGGGATTTAATGTCTGTTCCATAGGGGACCATCTGACAGATACTGTAAGGATGGGAATCCTGGAGTGAGCCCACCACTGTTATCCTGTTAAATGGCGTTAGTATCAAACTGTTCTCTATTCATATCCCTATATGCATAGATTAGTACAGCTTGCAGATTTCATCAGAGAAACTGTTATGGTTAATGGACAACAGTTCGTGCAGACACACAGAGCTGGAGCCAGTGCAGAGAGTAAGTGTCTAGGAACACTCAGCCCTAAATGGAACCTCTATGTCATATCCATCCTGTCAATCCTCAGGGAAGATGGGAGGGGACCAGCATCTTCTGGACAGGACAGGACCGCTGCTCTCAGGACCTCCTTCCTCTGTGGCTGTCTAGACAGACCTGCGCACACTCAAGACAATCACCATTGCAGTATGAAGTATGGATCATTAGTCTTGGCCCAACCTAAGGAGCTATCAACAGATGGTGGCTGCAGGGAGAGAAGCATCAGGCATTTTTTTTTCCATATGTGATTCCCTGGATGTCAGCCATTCTCCAATGGATCACCTACATCTATAATTATGAATACAATCAAAAATGTGAACTTCATACTATTTAGAAAGGTGCCACTGAAGGTCACATACTGAGACCACTCTACATAGAAAATAAAATACAGGAAGGGCAAAGCAGCACATGGGGAGACTGGTAAATAGCTCTGATCATCTTTAGTGGGTCTTACCTGTGTCATCCCAGTGGAGGTGCTGGCCAGAGGTTAGGCTAGAGTGGAATGTGCAGGTAATGTATCAAGAGCTTGCCTGTACTGCATATGAGACTTGAGAACACTGAATATTAAGTGAGTCTCCAGTTTTGATTTTGGTTTGAATAGTTGATTGAGGTGGCAGGTTATCCCATTTATATAGAAATGAAAGCCTGTCTGGCTGGCAGAATCCAGTTTTAGTAACTCATATTTAAGACAATTTAAGACAATTATGGAATGAACTGTTCAAGTTCTAGGCCAGCGCTCATAAACTAAGTGTATTAAAAGTGTTTTAGCCATGAAATGAACTATCATATCCTATACATGGCATACATGGAATAACTAATTTAAAATAAGAATAAGGCATTAGATCTTCATACTATAAAATTAAATAGCAAGGTAGTGACCTCTGGTAGGGACAATCAAAACAGAAAGCCTCCACATACATTTCAAAGCCAATATGAATTTGTTTTATTTTTTTCAAAAAATAAGGAAACTTCAATTCCAGATGTTTGGTTTTCTGGCACTGAGCTCCACCTACTGGTAATTTCATAGCTTTAGTTATTACACCATTAAAAAGGACTAAAGTATGTTAGTGCAGAATGTAGGCTTCAACATTAAAAAAGGGTTTCTAAAACTGAAAGGTTTCTAAAACTTAGGAGATGCCACAATAACATTTTCTTTTACTTACAGACTAGTGAACTTATCCATATGCAAGGGATTGAAATAAACATTTTTATATATAACTTTTTAAAACTGTTACAACTGTGTAATGCTTCCAGATCTTGCCGCTTCTAATTAACAAGGAATCTTACTTACTTCAGAGAGGTTTCATAGCTCACCCTATGGTCATACAGTAAGCATTTAGATGCACTGTCAGACTCTGCAAGGACAACCAAGCCAGAATAAAATATAACACTAGAAAACTGATGAATTTCCACAATCTCCTCAAATTTAGAAGCTTTTTGCTGAAATGTAACGTAAGACATTTGGATGAAAAATGCTGCCATGTAGCAAAGTGACCACCACATGCCAAAGAGTAACTGAAGGTGTGAGCCCTTTCCTTAGCAATCAGTGCAATCTAATAGGAGGCTATGGGTATCCCCAAGTACTAATGAAGAAAATTATTTATCAAATAATCTCTTTAAAAATTTAAATATTTGAACTGTGATTGATATATAAAATTTGCTTAAAAAAAATCTTCCCTCCAAACTGAAACATGTCTTCATAAAATAGCAAAATGATCTACAATTCACTTATGTTTAAAATCTTAAAAGATACATTAAGACTGATTTCCTACACATCCAACAAAGAAATTCATAAAGTGAAATTAGAACTAAATAGATAAAATTTAAATTTAAATTACATAAAATACATCATAAAACTGAAGGCCAAAGGTGAAAAATTAGACTGAAATTTTCTATTCAGTCACCATCAGTAACAACATTTTTTAATCTGAACAATGGGAAAATTAGAATAGTTTTATAGAACTAATTTTCTACGAACATTAATTATTTTTAATAATAAAATATTCCCTGCAAAATTTTAAAGACAACAAAGGTGTTCGGGGGCAGGGGGAGGGGAACCCTGAAGAACTGACCAGTAACTATTTATCCATTGCACATTCAACTTGCAGCTAAGAGAAGTGGTATTAAAACAAAATTTGGGGCTGGGGCAGTTTTTGTCTAGCTTTGGTTTGAGACAGAATTGTGTTGAGTTGTGACCTGGCCCTGAGTTCCCAAAACCATCATTACCATGTGAGGAGCGGCTGGGAATGTGGGCCAGCACCCTAGCACCCAGCCTAAGGGAAACCCAAACAAATCCATGTTGTCTACTGCTCTAAGTGTAGACTATATTGTTAAATGAAGGAAGTTGACTGGTGCATTCTTCATCCCATGTTCTCCTCTTCTACTGAGGGATTCTAGATTTTGTGTTAGAAGGTTTTATGAATCACATTCATACATTAGCTGCTGTGGTATTATCAAGGGTCACACAACATGTGTGTGACAGCTGTCCCACAAGTGTTAGTGTGAAAGTCTCTGCTACACATTTAATTAAGGCTGAGTGCAGTGAAACCTTCCTCTCCTGCGATGTGACACGCCTTCTTTCCTCTCCTGTGATGTGACACGCCTTCTTTCACTTAGGTTGTGTGACTTCAGCTTCCATTGTATTTTTACCTTTGAGATGCCTACAAAGTAATGGCTCACGTGGTGCAAGAGCAGCAACCACACATGCAGGGCACAGTCTGTCATAGCAACCACACACTCAGGGCACAGTCTACCACAGTAACCACACACTCAGGGCACAGTCTACCACAGTAACCACACACTCAGGGCACAGTCTACCACAG
>NC_034607.1:30746423-30770634 GCF_900095145.1 Mus pahari | reverse complement strand
CACACACTCAGGGCACAGTCTACCATAGTAATCACACACTCAGGGCACAGTCTACCACAGTAATCACACACTCAGGGCACAGTCTACCACAGTAACCACACACTCAGGGCACAGTCTACCACAGTAATCACACACTCAGGGCACAGTCTACCACAGTAACCACACACTCAGGGCAAAGTCTACCACAGTAACCACACAAGCAGGGCACAGTCTACCATAGCAACCACACAAGTAGGTCATAGTCTACCATAGTAACCACACATGCAGGGCACAGTCTATCAAAATAAACCATACATACAGAGTATAGTCTACCATAGTAACCACACATGTAGAGACCACAGTCCACTACAGTTTTTGTGTGGTCTTGATATCTGGTTACAATCTCTACTCTTCCTGGTTGTAATGTTATATTTCACTGTATTTAGCTACCTCAAACAGTCTATGGAATAAGGCAAGAAGCAACTGTTAATTAGCAGTGGTTATAGCAAGACAAAGGCCTTACAATGTGAAGTGTCATATGGCCAGAGCTACCAAAGGTCTGACTAAGCACTGAAGACAGAAGCTGAGTCACCACAGCTGCGATATGCCACCTGATTCTCTCCTACCCACAGCCATGGCACTCAACTGCCTTTCTTAGAAATGATAAACTGAAACTCTGAGCATCACCACGTTCGAAACTCCACCCAATCAGCTAATAGATGCATGAACACTGGAACATTCCCATGTTTGCTAACCCCAAATCAAATTGGATGGCGTGCTTGGCACACTGTCACTGCTGTCTCTGGCTCAGGGAAATGGGAAAAAAAATCAATATTCCCACAGATCAGCCAAGAATCCCATAAGAAATGGCACAATTAAATTAGGTTTTCATATTCCTATGAAAAGAAAAAGGCAAGAACTTAATGTGGGCAGATCAAGCTGGTTTTATTCTCCATCTACCAGAGCCTTAAGTACTTGCACTAATTATCCCATCATCATAAAAGCATAGTATGAGTTCCAAAATAGAAACAATTATGGTTTAATTCCATAGTGCAACTTTCTAAATTGTAATAAGCAACCACTAAATTAAAATGAGACCTCTAAATTGTATGCTGTCATCAAATGCTAGCAAGTGTGTAGGCATTAATTTCTGTTGGTAAGTACACCGGTGAAAAATCTGAATCTATCTATCTGTATAACACACTATACCTGTATAATCTTACATTTCTTTAAAATACAGAAAACACTCATGGGGTCTGTCAAAGAATCTTTCTGATAAGTAAGTTTTTCTCATACCAACACAAGTATACAAGTGAAAGACAACAGTAAATATTCACTGCATCATATAGGAAAGCATGATCAAAACCATAAAAGATCCCAGGTTTACTTAATCTTATTAGATATAATACAAGAATCAAATCCTTGAAAACAAGATAAAATAATAAGGAAATTGATTACAATTAAATAAAGTCTATATAATTCTACTATACACAAAGCCAAAAGAAGAAAGCGTGTCTCGGTGTTTTCATGATGATCTGAATTCAGCTTAAGTCATCTAAGCATAGGCGAGCAAGGTACAAGTCAGCAAGCAGCCTTCTTCTCACCTGTACCGGGGCCTGATCGGTGTCAGAGGTACTGAAGGGTTTATGAGCAATAAAAGGGTTAAACATTCAAATATAGAGATCTTTAATAGTTGAACCTTGCTAACAATTTCTAACACCAAAATTTATAGATCTGTAATAGTTGAGCACTGCTAACATAGGCTATATCTGAAAACCAATGATATAATTTTTGACAAATTTAGGTAACTATATATAAAAATATAGAGATGAAGAAAGTCTACATTGATTTGTAGCATTCCTTAACTCCATGAATGCCACAAAAGATCATAACATCTCGGATTTCTTTTTATTTTCTACTTTCCTTTCTGCTGCTGCAATAATAACACATGATCAGAATCAGCTTAGAGGAGGAAAACAGGTATCTGGCCGAACCCTCCAGGATAAAACCCACCAGAGGGACAGGCAGGCAGAAACGGAAGCCATTACTTGAGCAGAATCAGTGAAGGAAGGAATGGTGTTTGCTGACTCACGCCCTGGAGCACTTGCTCAGGCTCAGGTCCAGCCAGACTCTGTTTCTAGTGCAAGCCTACCTGCCTAATAGTTGGGTTCACCAGCCTCTCTCAATAACCAAGACAACCCACACAGGCATGCCCACAGGCCCATCTAATCCAGGCAGAGCTGCCCAGGTTCTATCAAGTTGATAACCAAAGCTAACTAAGACAAAGCCCTGAAGTATTGTCTATATTTTCCATTTCATTTTATCATATTAAATATTTTCCAATAAATCTTTGAAATACAACATTAATTTAGTATCAACTGAGCAATCCCATAGAGACAGATTTTCTTAAAACTGCAATTTATCTCTTGACCTACAACTTGAACCAAACAGGAAATTGGATTTTCTTAAATAGATAAATCACAAATTGTTGCTATAGGATAGATTGTTTGTTTGTTTGTTTGTTTTTCGAGATAGGGTTTCTCTGTATAGCCCTGGCTGTCCTGGAACTCGTTCTATAGACCAGACTGGCCTCGAACTCAGAAATCCGCCTGCCTCTGCCACCTGAGTGCTGGGATTAAAGGAGTGCGCCACCATGCCCGGCTGCTATAGGATAGATTTTATTGAATCATAAAACAAAAGTTTTGACTCCTGTGAGTTAACTCATCAATTACTTTTAGTATTTGTAATTGATACTGCATACATAATTAGTGCCTATTGCTACAGATTCATTCCTTCTAAAATTTCAATTTTAAAATCTAACAAAGTTCTTGCTATGAAACCCAGGCCTGCCTGCCGTTAGCGCATGGTTCTGCTGACTCAGCGTCCTAGATGCTGGCCTCACGAGTATTTATCACACCTGACTTATGCCTAGTCATGCTTAAGAAGAAACCAACAGAGAAAGAAATGAGACAATGAACTACCAATGCCAATGTTTCAGAAACTGGTTATTTAGAAAGGCTAAGTCAGGTGACCCAAAGCAACTTGTAAACAACTTAAGCTCTACCTTGCAAATGCCTTCCTTCACCACTGTCCCCTACCCAGTCTCATTTCCCCTCAGCTCTCCCAGGTCTCTGGGCAGACGCTGCTTTATCAGGGACACCTTCCTTTACTTCTCTCCACACAAACACATTACTCACACCCCTCTTCTACCACTAATTGCTATATTTTTCCCAAAGAATTTACCACCAGACATACTCCATGTTTAATTGCTTACGTGCTGTCTCTACCAGTGACAGAAAAAGACCCTGATAGAACTGTGATGATTCAAATGAGAGATGCTCTCCATAGCTCACAGATTTAAACACTAGGCCTCCAAGTGGAAGGTTATGAAACCTTTAGGAGATGAACCCTTGATGGAGAAAGTAAAAGTCACTGGGGGCAAGCGATAGAAAAAAATGTGATCAGTCCGTTTACAGCTCCAGCCATGTCTTTCCCATCTGTTGCTTTTGTATGGGCATTATCTCAAGAGACAGAAAAGTTACAAATACAAATACAATAAAAATTATGCATATTTTGCTCATTGATGTACTGTAAAGCTCTAAAATAGCTGTTTTAGTTTCTGTTTTAGTTTTGAATGGTTCATTTAGTTTCTTTCTGTTACTATGATAAAATACCCTGATAAAAATCAGCTTTGGTGAAGGAATTCCTCTCAATTCCAGGTTTCAGTCCATTACTGAGGAAGAGTCACAGCAGCAGAGCTGGAGAGAGCTGGTCCCATCATACCACAGTCAGCAGAGAGACATGAATGCACACATGCTCACTCGTTTGCTTGGCTAAATTCTTTTACTCTCACATAGTTCAGAAACAGCCTGCAAGGGAATAATGCCACCCACAGTGGGCAGGATCTTCCCATAACAAATGTCTAAGACAATTCCCCACAGACATGCTCATCAGCCAACCCAACGAAGGCATTTTCTCAACATTCATTGAGATTCTCTTTCCAGAATTCTCTAGATTATGTCAAGCTGAAAACCAAAGGTAGCCATCGTAACACCTGGTCTGATGTAAACCCCCCCCCCTTTTAAATGAGTAAGTAGAAAAAGAGTCACTGTATACGCCCTATTAGAAAATGAAACTTAAGGTTCATTTCATAAAGGAGAAGCAAGGTACATCAGACGATATTGTATGCTCTTCCAGTTACATAAAAGAGAACAGAAGGCATATAATTCACATGCACGCTTCTATTTTGTAGATAATGCTTCTGGAAAAATTATCTCTGAGGAAGAGAACTGAGGACTAAGCAAGGAACACTAAGACCCATGTACATGCCCATATGCATGTAGTGTTCTTCAAAGGTATTACATGAGGCTTTGCTTTATCAATTAGAAATACATAGTATAATCCTTCATAAATCTATTCATTCTTACAGTGACTAAATAATTTATATATGAACTAAGCTATCTAGAAAATAAAGTAGTACCATTTGTTTCACAGTGCTTTCAATATGTAGAATAAATTTATACTTATTATCTTTTTTCAGTATGAAAAATATGCCATAGTCATACTCACTCTACAGAATGGAAGCTTATAAACTTTAAGGATCCTCAACTATAATTACTGGGCAGAGACAAAAAAGCTACATAGGCCTTCTGATTCTTGGTTTGGTATTCTTCTCATTATACCAATATTTGGTGCACAAGGCTCAAAATTAAAACTAATGTTGGTGATTGCAAGAAAGCAAACATAGCTCACAATGATAAAGACAAAACTCTCAACGACACTATGAATTCTTTCATTAATTCAGGACAGTGTTCTTAGCATAAGACTCAAACATCAGATACTATAACACAGGACACAACTGAGTCATACGACAGGCAATCTTCAGAAAGTTAGATATCTCACTGGGTGAAAATGTAGCATAACAAGATTTTATTACTGCTGCTGCTCAACTAAGAACAGTTACTCAGTATATACAGAGAAGATAAATATCTGTTGTTTCTGTCTACCAAAGGGAATTACATGAAATGTCACTTTCAGAAATTTTGAATTGGAGTCAATTTTCTTATAAGAGAGCTATACACGTTTTAGAAGAAGAGAATCATTTTGTGGCTGTCATCAGTTCTAGACATGTGGATATGATACACAAGTTAATCCTTTCATCAAAAATTACTATATTTGGTCCAAAGCTGTCATAAAATAAAGCAAACAGGTAACTCCGGTGTTAAAGTTTAATTCCTCAGTTCAACAGATACTAAAATGAAACGTACTTTGTTACTACTAGTAGTTAATAAATAACTAAAGAAGAGTGCTTAATAAATAGTAAAGCCTAAGCTTATGTTGACTTGGTTATAAGGAAATACTGATGGTTGTATAACTATGCAAGGGGAGACTACACAGTTTACACTCCTAAAGCGACTCAGAGGATACACTCTTCTCATCTCTAGAGCTAAAACTGATGTACAATACAACATAAATCCTCAGTTCATCACGAGCGTGCTGTCTTCTTCTGCCCTCTGGCCCTTCCCACTGACACTTTCCTACCCCAAAAAAGAATCCTTCTGCTCTGATGTCTCCTGCTATACAGAAAAGAAGGAGGGAGAGAAGGAAGGAACAAAGAGGGAGTACATAGATATAGATAAGATACACAGGTATCTAATAGATAAAACACATAGATATAGGTAGCTAGATAGATATAGATAGATGATAGATAGATGACAGACAAACAGATGATCGCTACATTTAAATCTGGATCTAGCACATGAGTGAAAACACGATACTGCTCTTCCCTCATTACTCTTAGGCCCTTCCCCCTCACATAAAGGCTAACTTATTTTATAATGCTATTCATAAAACAATGTTTAAGTAGTCATTTTGGAAAAATACATTTAAGCATTAAAATTTTTATTATTTTCAACTGAATTCCAAACAGATTATTATAGATGTTAATTGAAAAAGTTAAGGACTGCAAAATTTTCACCAATACAGATTGGGGAGAATCAATAGTGAGAACTGTTAGATGTTCTCACTGTATTCCTTCAATATCAGATGTATTCCTTTTTTCTAATTTACTGTAAAACATTTAATTGCCATCAATTTGTGGAATGGCCTATATAATTTATAAAATATTATTTTATCATTTTTAACTACATAATATACAGTATTCCTTTTGAAAACCTGACACATTTTTCAGTGACAGTGGAGTTTTTCATTTCGGTTCAGTGTGGTTTGAGATAGTTTCCCATGATGTCTCCACTTTGCCACCATCCAGAACAAGCCACTCAAATGCTACACTTAGAAATGGATACTACCAACCACACATGACAAAATTTTAATTTTTAATTAAAGATTTACTAAAGGCATTGTTTCAATGAGTAAATAAGAGATAACTTATAATTACTATTTCAATTACTGAAAATTAATTGAAGATAATAAAACAGCACTACTTCAAATTAACAAGGTAACATCCTCGCGTATAAATAAATCATCATATAAATGGTGTAAATGAATAGGGTAAAGATGACAAAGGGACAGTTTGCTTTCTTAAACATTATTATATATTTTTTATGAAACACTGTTCATTCAAATGAGTTGATAAATCTTTGACAACTTAAGAATTAAACTCTAAAGCATCACAAATTCTTAAAAGTCAGATTTTGAATGTATAATTATTGGGAATAGTTATTATCTGGCAACTCGGGTAACTACTTTTCATTCTACCAAGACAGTACCAGCATAAGTTATATGTTCATTAATTACTTCAAATTAATTATAGAGTATTAATAGTTGTCAAATCATGAAGTAATTATTGACTGCAATGCCATACTCACATACAGGCAAAGAACTATGACAAACCATAACCAAAGGAAGGTACAGTGTTCTTAAAAGCCGAGTGGAAAAAGTAAATGCAAATTGCCCTGAAAGAATATATATGTCCAATAGATATCAAGAAAGGAAGGAAGGAAGGAAGGAAGGGAGGGAGGGAGAGGAGAGAGAGAGAGAGAGAGAGAGAGAGAGAGAGAGAGAGAGAGAGAGAGAGAGAGAGAGAGAGAGAAGGAAGAAAAGAGAAAGAAGCCCATAGGCCTTTGCTATATGTGCTCAGGTCCTGACAGTCAGGATGATGCTGGAGAACACACTACAATTGGCAAAGTGATGTATACATAGCAAAATTCAGTTAATAACAAAAGCAGCAATGATTATGACATTCAAGTATTTTATATTCATTTCTGTGTTATTATAGCTCTAAACATGGCTTTTGAGAATATTTGAATTTATTTAATACTCTATTTTCATTTTGATACACATTTATTACATTGTATTTTATTATTTATAAATTATATTTATTATGTATTATATATGATACATATTAATTATTTAAGATCACATAAATGGAAAAATTATTAAAATGTCAACTATAAATTCTTTAATTATAATGCCTCCATAAATGGAGTACATTGAACGGTCCAGAGAAAACAAAAAAGTATACCACAGGATTTTTTAGGCATTGTATTCCTGAAATTTTGGCCTGAATAGATTTTACTGGTGATATAAAGGGGCTATTCTATGTATGATAGATGATTAATAAGTTCTAGATAGTATCTACTGGTCACTGCATTACAAAAATCTAGAAATTCTACCCAATGTTCCAGTGAGCAAGATTGCTCCTTAGAATAATAGCCAACACAAATGATAGATACATGAAGTAGATGGATGGATAGATAGATAGATAGATAGATAGATAGATAGATAGATAGATAGATAGATAGACAGACAGACAGACAGACAGACAGACAGATAAATGGCAGATATACTGATATATACTAAGCATTAGGCAGCTAATACAACTAAAATTAAATTGAATTTTATGTTTATAAATCTGAACAAATTAAGGATCAAAAAAATTTAAGCTAAATCTATTTTTATACTGTGAAAAAAATAAACACCATAAATCTTAGGCAAACAAATGTCATGGTTCTTAAGAAACAGTCAATGAATAGCTTTCCCCTTATTCTTATTTCTATCTTTAAATGATACCCTACCTTCCTGCTGTCTCCCAGGAATAAAAACAACTTCAGTCTGTTCTTTCAGTTTTGAAGACAAGAGAAGAACTTTTTGTCCTCTGACTCTAGGAGTGGTCCTGAAGTGCTCTCCAGGTGACCTGAGGTGACTGACTGGTAAGTCTATTCTGCATTTACAAATAAGTTTAATAGGACCTGCATGTTAACAAGAGTAATAATTTGTTACAGCAAACCAGGATTCGTTTCATGCTCACTTATTACCCAGACACTTCTGCGCCTGCTGGCTCTACAGCTTACCATGGATGTGACTGACCGCGCATCTTCTTCGTAATTCACCACAGGGGGCGGTTCTTTCCCATCATTCTCCTGTACTTTTTGCTCCAGCAATGCTTTCTGTGCTGCGCACTTTGCCTCAGTGCATCTCAATTGCTGGACTGACTGTTTCAACTCTTCAAGTGCCTGTTTTTGGCCCAGAAGAAGCACAATGCTACAATAGAATAAAATAAATATACATTATTTCAACTCAATGAGAAGTAAAACCATTAATGAAAAGGTGTGCATGTGTATATCTGTGTGTGTGTCAATGTGTGTCTGTATATGAGTATATCTCTGAATGTGTTTATTATGTGCCTCTGTATGTGCCTGTGTGTGTGTCTGTGTTACATATGTATGTGTCTCTGTCTCTGTGTCTGTGCCTCTGTGGATGTATCTGTGTATGTGATTATATTTGTGTATCATGTGTTCGTGTGTGTGCCTGTGTATTTGTGCCTCTGTGTGTGCGTCCGTGTATCTGCGTATATGTTTGTATCTGTGTATCACGTGTTCGTGTGTCTATGCAGATTATGCTTTTCTAAGTTTTCATTTTCCTCTACAGCACTCCTTCAGAATCACAATGAAAACAGATTTTAATAACAATGGATTCTGGATACTGAAATTAATAAAACGGAAATAAGTCACTCAAGACAGTTTCCAATAAATTGTGGTCTATAGCACTCACTTTCTTTTATACATAAACTACCTACCACAGCAGACATTAGGGTTAGGAATAGGCCCTGAACTGACTGGAAAAAAAATGGCAAAATAATATATCAATTCCAAATCTCAAGAATTCCATACTTAAGGTATTGATATGTTCCTGGGGTAAAATTAATAAAATTAGGTGATGTCCTTAATGTACACACACTACTGCATGTAATTATGAGATCTGTTTTGAACAGGAATAGCTAACACAGGATTCAGACCTAACCATGAGGGCTTGAGATTAAGTCTAGAAATCATTCTATTACAACCGACAAGGAGACAGCAGATTTTTCCCAGCCCCTCTTCAGAGACTTGGCCCTTGAGGCTCCCCACAATGGGAATTTCAAACTACTTTTCCCATAGCAAGGCCAACAGAGAGAAAACCAAGTGTTGGAGGGAATGTCTCTACCATACGTATATGATACTGATATTTTAAAAGTTAAGTGTACCATGCACTGTGGTGAGTTATTAGTAGACAAGAAACAGCAGACTGAAAATGCAGGAACCCTCCAGCATAGATAGTGAGGTAACTCATTAGACAGTGACGTAACTTCCTGAACAGCATCAGAACATAGCCTGAATAAACACAGAAGACTGACCAAAGGAAGCTACTGCGCTGTCTGTCTACTGACAGGGATCTTTTGAGGACTCAGTTCTGCTGTAACTGAGCAGGACAGTCTCAGTAACCACAGTAAAGCATGCTGGTCTCCTCAATAGTGTTCAGGAATTTCAGCAAATGATGTAAAGCTGGGGACGGGGACGGGGGGGGGGGGACTTAAAATTAGGAGCATTTGTAGAAGACCTAGAAATGTCCAGAAGACAGATTGTTCTAAACATCAGAATTTAATAAATGATAATTACTATGTATATCATCATCATTCAGTAATCTGTGACCTATTTTTTAAATCTGTACAGATTTCTTGGTAAATTCATGCTGGCTTGTGTATTAGTTGGTAATTGCTTTTTTGGAATAAATTGGCAATTCCATTTCTCAGAAAATCCATTCAGAGAATGTTAATTTTTAAGACAATCATTTTTGTGAGAAAAAAATTGAGGAGACCCTGGAGAAGATTCTATCTACTCGCACATTTTAAGCTCGGGGGGCGGGGGGTCGGTCCTTTCTAACACACACCAAAAGCAAAATATCACATCATCACAAGGGCTTTAACAACACCACGAGAGATGATTCTAAATATATCAGCTGAGATATCATAATGTATTTCCACATACATCCAGAAGATTTTTCAATGACTTATCACATGTAGGCAAAATTATTTAATATGCTTAAAAATAATACTCTAAAAGAGTTGTTATCAATAGTCTTACACAAAGGCTAACAGAAAAATGCAAAGAAAATAGCTAAAAAAGAAGAGGAAGGAAAATAAGCTTTGCAATAATAAAATATGAAATTATATATAAAGAATAATGGTTTCAAAAAGTAAATGTTAACCAAATAGTCAAACAAATAACATTAACTGTATTTTTAAGAACAAACTCACATAGGCTGTGATAGCAGGCACAGAGCCTGGACAGACTCAAGACAGACAGGTGGATTCCCCCAAGATTGGGGGAAGTGGACAAAGGCTCACTAAATAACTAAGCTATCTGCGAGTATCCATTTGCAAAGGAAAAATTAGCTTTCACCAATGAAATCTCACTGGGTATACTAACGATACACCAGAGTAGGGCCAACGCAAAACAAGCACAAGGGTGTTTTTGTAGATGAGGGTAAATTAACAGTGAGAATGTCTGAAAAAATCCTATTGTTAACTACCAACAACTATAAAGCACATGCTTTCATACCAGGCAATCCTTGTTCCAACATAATCTTAGGATAAGCTTCTTCAATTTTCCTTCAGAAGCTATAAGTATTAGGAATTTAGAGGCACCTACTAAATCCAAAGAATTAACTTAAGACTCTACTGTATGTTGATTAAACCAGTAATTCTATTTAGTAAAAATCCATTAGGATTCATTTATTTAAAAGTAATTTAAAAATCTGAACATACAAAAGAAAAGTTTTAGTATTTTTGAAGAAAATGTAATTTTATCATTTTATTGCTTTCAAGTAACAAAGAATATGAAGATAATAAAGTATTACAAAAATAAAGATAATGCTTATTCTAAAAAACAGAGACTCACTATGTAGCACTGGTTGGACATTTATGACCACACCTGTCCTTAAATATAATTATAGGTTCATGTTTTAAACTAAAGCAAAAATTATTCTCATTACATATATGTATTTAGATACGGAGATAGATATTTATATCTACATATAAATAATAGATGACAGATGGATGATAGATAGATGAATGAATGGATAAGTAGATGATAGATAGATAGATAGATAGATAGATAGATAGATAGATAGCAGAATCTAAAGACAAGCCCAGGAAATAAGGGAAAAATATAAATGTATCATCTTGGAATCTTATTCAGAATATTTGTTTAGCAAAAGACATAAATATGAAGGCAAAGTTCAAGCCACCAACTTCTGAATCAGTAAATTAGCAGTAACTATTTAGTCACACAAGTATACTTCATATTTTAATTTTCTAATTATACCCTGAAGCTAATGATAACGATGTCACTCAGGGTAACAAAAGTTACAGGATACGCTAGGACTCACCCCAGAAAACCCGGCCTTGCTAACCCTTCTAACTCCTAGAAGTTCTATTAGCCTGCAAGGCCTCGCTCAGCAGGAGGCGGAAGTCCGAGGCCAGCTCCACCCCTAGCGATGGAGACCTCTGTTCCAGAGTGTTCTGCCTGGGTGGGCTCAGCTATAGGCTGGCATTTACCAGGTACCGTCCCCTAGGTGAGCAGCTAGAGTCAACTGCGGGCAGCCAAACGTCCCGGCTCTACAGAGCAGTCAGCCTGCACGGCCATTAACGGTACACAGCCTCAGGCACGCGTGAGGAAGCACCGCGAACTCAAGGTGGTGAAATTTTAAAGAAAAATCAGAATCGGAGGGGTGCCAACAAGAAAGGATGAAACCCAGCGCAAAACCTGTCAGATGTGATTACAAGAGGCCCAGAAAGCCAGCTGCCAAATAAAGCTGCCCTATTAGAGGCCCCTGGTAATCTTTGAAATTATTACTTTGTAATAATGGGGCAAAGGCTAGATACATGTGAATTGACTCTACCTGGTAAGTCAATGAGTGAGAATTACTACTAGAAAGAGTTCAGATTCAGAGACGAAAAGGCAGAAAGTAAGCAGAAGGAAAGACGGAGAATAAAAAGGGTTTCAGCAGCTGAGAGACCATACAGCAGTGCCAGCATCAGCCCTGGGCCTTGTACTCAGCCCAACAGCACCTCAAGGACTGCAGCTGGTGGGGGCAGGGTGAGGACCTGGGGGGACTGGGACAGGGATGGGGACTGACACTTCTGGGTTTGGAGTCAATATTTTAAAAGTGAGCATAAGACCCCGTTAGGAGGAAAAGGTAAAACAATAGACAAAATTTCTGGGAAAATGATGGCAACACTTTACAAGTCCATGAGAAACAGGCTTAGAATAATTACATTTTACTGTAAAAGGGCACTAAGGATGGATGCCAAGGAGAAACGGGAGGAGACTTGGGTATCTAGTTCCCACAAATAAGGACAGTCATTTAACGCTTTAGATTTTTCTGTGATACAGAAGTTTATCTGCTGACTACGATAAGTGAGATCAGAAATTTGACAGAAGTAGAGAATATTTAAGACACTATGCCAAAAAATAAGAGCAAATATAGATCAGAGAAATCTAAAACATCTCCAAACCCCGGAGAGCCTTGAAAACCTGGAGCAGTTCTGGAGCATTAGAACAGGAAACCCATGGACTGCAGTCAGGACTAGAGAAAGCACGCCAGCATACACTGCTGTAACTTCAAGTCACCACACTGACCATCAGTGAAGACAGAAAGCAGCTGTTAAAGCACCCTCCATGAAAACTTCAGAACTTGAGTTCTGATCTCAAACACCCACATAAAGTCAGCCATGCTGGTGAGCACCTGTAACCTCAGTGCTACGTGTGGGCAGGGAGTCAGGACTCCTGCAGGTAACTGGCCACCAATCAACTCCAGTACCCAAAACACCCAAAGCAATGGGCTCAGGGCTTCAGTGAATGAGTCTGAGAGGAAGAAGGGAGGGAGGGAGGGAGGGAGAGAGAGAGAGAGAGAGAGAGAGAGAGAGAGAGAGAGAGAGGTAGGAAGATGACTCAATCTGTAAGCTCCTTGTACCTCATGCGTTCATGAGGTTCTGAGTTCAGTCCCCAGCACTCACAAGAACAGGTTATAGCCACGGCCCTTGGTTGTCCCCAGTGAAATGTGATAATATGACTTTATTGCTAACAATGCCACATGTTTTGATCATGGAACATGGAGAAATCAAGTTGATACTGACCTAAAAGTTTCCTTTCTGCTGGATAGCAATATAGCAGGGTGTTGGGGGAGAAAAGCTAGCAGCAGTGTGACACAGCCTGTGACCCTTACAAACTGTAATACTGACCGCCTGAGAAGATACACCCATGTGCAGTTGTGGTGTGAATGCTATGGGGTGATCAACTTTGCAATCACACTTAAGACCTGTCCTCCAGGAGGAAACCCATGCCTGGTAGTATCATCCAGACCACGAACCTGGTCACAGGCACAGACTTGAAGTACCTCCTAAATACATATTGTTATAGACAAGTGTGCCTCCACTCCTCACCAAAGAAGGCTCCTTACACAGTTGTGGTTGTTAACTCAGAGACTATCGACCCAAGTGCAGAGAATATGAATGCGGAATGCTCAGTCCTATGGGACATGTAGGTCACACACTTTCCTCCTCAAGGCTCCGAGAACACTGTAGAGTTAGAATTGAGGAAAGAACTCGGCAAAGCAGTGTCCTGTAGACACTCATAACCTCACAGCAGCCATGACTGACAATGTCAGACCTGCACAAGAACCAGCCATTCAACACCCCAGCATGGAGAAGGAAGGCCTCGCCCCTAGTTAAGGAAATCTGGCAACTTACGGCTGCTGAGAAAAGACAAGTCAGTTTGCGTCAGCAGTGCGGTAGGCTGTCAGTGTTCCACTGAGTGGTGCCCTCCACCTGTGTGCATTCAGGCAGCACTGACTGAGTGAGTGGGGGAGGGGGAGAATAAGAGGAGGAGGAAGAGCAAGAACAAGAAGAGCAGGAAGAGGAGGCAGAGAATGAGAGAAGACAGGAAGTGAGGTGGTATGGGAAGAGTCAGAGAAGAGGCAGCAAGTGTTGGTATGATCTAAACATACTATATTCATCTGTATGATTACTAAAAAATAAATTAAAATTTAAAAAGCAAAACTCTTAAGCCAGGCATACAAATACCTATAACCCCACTCTTAGGGATACAAGGGAATCCTTGACATTTGTTAGGCAGCCCACCTAGTGAACTCAACTTCCAGCCCAGTGGGAGGCTCTACCTCTAAAACTACAGTGGAGAGCAACTGAGGAGGACAAGGAACATTGAACTCTACCCTATACACACACACACACACACACACACACACACACACACACACACACACACACACGCACGCACATTCTTGTACCGGAACACATGAGCAAGTGCACACATCTAACAACAAAGAAGAAGAAGAAGAAATGTACTAGGACAAGTAAAATCAGAAAATCCAAGAAAATATTGTCAAGTTAGAAATCAGCAATACAAATGCCAGGAAAGCAAAAATAGCCAAGTAAATCTTAAGTTGATTTTTATATGCAAAGCAGATTAGTGTGATCTAATTAGTTTATTTGATTGCCTTTTAATATATCAACAAATTTCTAGATACTTCTCTGCCCCCTTTCTACAAAAGGGATTTTAAATAAGTCTCATTTAAAACTAGATGTTGAGTAACAAAGGCAGTTTTTAACAAAGGATCCTTCGTGCAACAGTTCAGACTGTTAAAACATTAAGGCATGCGGTCAGGGCACTATACAAATACAAGACAACATTTCTAGGTTATCTAAGGCTGTGAGGAAATATCATGAACTAATTCAACTTGGAGAAGAAAGAGTTTATTTTCATTACATTTCCAGATGACTCTAGCTTGTGACAAGTTGACATAAAACTAACCACTAGACATCACATTTTACAGAAACAGTTTTCCAGAGTCATATGAGTTTCCATTGTTATAACATGAAAACTTCCATTTCTGGAAGGCCAAGCCCTCACTAAGCACACACTAGCCTCTGGCAAGCACTCCTGTAAATGTGCATCACTAAGCTATAGTCTCTCAGGAGGTTACTCACTCAGACTTCTTTTCACAGGTCTCAGAAGATTCCTCGATCCTCTTCTCTAGCTCCAGAACGGCCGCCTCCTTGTGTGAAAGTATCTGCTGGGTCTGTGTGAGCTCTTCTGCTAAAGTCTTCAACCTGGTAGAAGGCGCATCATCATCAATTAACACACTAAATGGCTGACTTGCACGCACCCAAAGAACACAGAGCAGCCCCAGTAATCTACTCTAAGGTTAAATGTCAGTTCCTTGCTTGCATTAGCCATGTTTCCAATGCTAAACACAAGCATAGCTTTTTATTGGATGACACAGAAACATGTCATTATTCCAAGTGAGCGTCTAGGAAACTCAATACCCTGTATGTAACCCAGGAGCCCGTGGAGTATCAGTGAGGTACAAAGCATGAATAAAGGCTGCAGGCTTTTCCCAGGGGAAGCTGCTGCTCCTGGGAAGTGCTTGTCTACAGTCTGGTTCCTTTCTTTGTTTGCAGGCAGGGTTTCTCTGTGTAGCTCTGGCTGAACTAGAACTCACTCTGTAGACCAGACTTGCCTCAGACTCAGAGATCTGTCTGCCTCTTGGGGACTAAAGGTGTGCAACAACATACATGGTCAATCTTATTTCTTAAAAATGGAAAAAAAAGTTGAAACATCAGGAAAGATTAAAAAGACTAAACAAAGGAGATGCATTGTTTAGGAAAATGTGTGCTTTTGTGAAAAGATCACATTCTTTGTTTTCAGATAAACATGTATTTTCATCTGGCTTTGCCACTTATCTAAGACTTGCAAAGTTCTTCAGGGCACTCCATCTATTTTCTCATCTGTAATTCTGCACTAAATCAGCAGCTTTATTAGCACTGGTTTTCGAGAAAATGAAAGCAATATATTACATACACTGTAAGTTAACTGTACTTTGGTATGGTAAGTGATAGTCAGTGTATTTGCATACATTACCTTATTTACTTTTTGTGACAATCTTTTATGATAAATATTATTACACTTATTTAAATAAAAGAGAGACTCAGTACTTTGGCAGTTTAAACTGGTGATAAACTACTTTGATGTTCTCATATTATACTGAGAAGTATCCTTTGTATTAGATTTAAAGATAATTTAGTATACAAAATTAATATTTATACATATTCATGGGCCAAATAATTTATTGCTGTATGAAATAGATTCATCCCTTAATGGAAATATTTCTCCCATAAACATACACACACACAAACACACACACACACACACACACACACACACACACACACAAACACCTATTATATCATATTAAAATAATCTTCAGACTTTCAAAGCAAGACAATGAAAGAGGTTTGAGTAGGAAGGGCTAGCAACAGGGGATAACATCTCTTGGAAAGCTGTGTCTCTCTTCCCAGGAAGGTAACAATGACTACCTAGCCTCCTGTGGGTAATTCCAGATCAGACCCTTCCTTGCAGGGCAGTAGTTCTCAACCTTTAAAAAAAAAAATCAGTAGCTTTTCTGTATTATCAACAACAACCTTACTAAGGTCACAGGAACATGCCTATGTACAGTAGCATCAACAGCCAAAACATCTTAGAATAAACCTGGATGAGGAGATGAAAGACGACCATGGTAAAAAGTTACATCCTCTCAAGTAAGTTATTGAGAAGACACCAGAAGTTGCAAGGGCATCTCATGTTCATGGTCAGTATAACTAGTTCTATGAAAACAACTTTCCAAAAAAAGCAATTTAGAGATTAAATGCAATCCCAGTCAAAATGCCCACAGCACCCTTCACAGACCTAGAAAAAGGAAACCTAAAGTTAATCCGGAAGTAGAAAGGACAAACAATACCGAAGCAATTTTGGGCAAAAGGAAGATTCCTGGTGCAGTTTCCATTCCAGACTTCAGATACATTATAGAGCTATAGCAAGAAAAACAACATGGCACTGACATAAAAGCAACCATGCAGACCGATGGAATAAAATAGAAAAGCCAAAAATGAATACTTGTAACTACAACCATTTGATTGATAATTGGGAAAAAGGGAAAAAATATACTGGAGAAAATGCAGCATCCGCAACGAAAGGTTCTGGGGAAACTGGACATCCATATGCCAAAGAATAAAAGTTGACCCATATCTATCACCATGCACAGAAATTAGATTCATGTGGACCAAAGACCTAAACTCGAAACCTGAAACACTAAAATTGCTACAAGAAAACATGGACAGTGCATCTGACAAGACACAGACATAAGGATAATCCCTTAGCCAAGGCATTTAGGTCAACAATTGAGCAGTGGGACCTCATAAAACTAAAAGCTTCTTATAGCCAAGGAAAAGAATCTTTGCCAGCCATACATCTGACAGAGGATTAACATCTAGCATATACAGAGAACTGAAAAAAATACAGTTAAGCAAACAAATGACCCAGTTTAAAGAAAAAAAAAAAACTTTTAAAAGAATCAGTGGCTCTAAACAGATTAATAAAAGAAAGAAAAGTGGCTAAAAAAAAATTCCTAAGAAGTATTCATTATTCACAGCAATTAGGGAAATGTGAATTAAAACAACTTTGAGACTTCATCTCACCCCAGTCAGAACAGCTAGGAAAGACAAAACAGCTCAGAACAAAGGAGAAGAGGAACCCTCATTCACCTTTGGTGGAATGCAAATTATTACAGCCACTATGCAAATCACATGGAAGAGCCTCAGAAAAGCTAAAAAGGAAGCTACCACATGGCCCTGCTGTACCACTGCTTGGCATATGCCCAAAGGACTTGACATCATACTCCAGATACTTGTTCAGCCATGTTCATAGCTGCCCTACTCACAAAAGGCAGGAAATGAAAACAACCTTCAATCAACCAACAAATAGATAATGCAACTGTGATTACACACACACACACACACACACACACACACACACACACACAATGGAATACTATCCAGCTGTAAAGAAAAACGAAATTTGTGAGTAAACAGACAGGGTGTAGAAAAGGTTATATTGAGTGACGAAAGCCAGAAAGACAAAGAGCACATGTTCTTGCGCATCTGCAGTTCCTAGCTCCAAATCCTCAGATGTGTGCATACACCATGGAGTAAGCCAGGACAATATAAAGGGACTGCAGGTTGGGAAGGGAAGAGCAAGACTGAAACAGAGACTAACAAGGTGGAGACTCCAACTGGGAAGAGTGAGGGAAGTCAATACAGAAAGAGAACAGGTGAGGGCCAAATAACACCAAGGTTGCTTGATAAAAGTCTCAAAGATCGTATTGTTTTATATTTACCTACCATCATGCACAATACATAGAAGAGTATTTATACACACACACAAACACACACACTTTAATCTTAAAATTAGTGAAGCCACTTGGGTTGACAATGATTTACACAAGAGCCATAGAATCACAAAGACCCACTACCTGGTAGGGGAAAAAATAAAATAAAAAAACAAGTCCTTTCTCATGGTTGGTTAGCATAGTTCAGGTGACTCCTCAAACAATACAGGAGGATACCAATGGAGTTCTTGGCTGCTGCTGAAGCCAGGCTTCAGATAGTTAGCACTGGATCTGACCAGGAAGCCCTCTTCCTGAAGTCTAGCTTCCATAGATCCAGAACACACTATGCAAGCTGCCATGGCAGGAAGCAATTAAACAGTCCCACCTGGATGAAACACACATGTTCCAGAACAATAACCCGCACAGAAAGAAACACATAAAGGTGCAAAAGTACAGTCATGCATGGGCGTCAGCCAAAGCTGTCCAGTTGAGCTTAAAGCCCACCCAATATGAAAAGAACAATGTCTGGTACTAGAACCCTAGCAAACTGAGGTCATGGACCTTACAAAACAATCTACTGTCACCACTAATAATTACTGGGGAGATGAGAATTAACCTCCCCTAGGGAACAGCCCTCTTACTAGTTGTCCAATGCTAAGTGGTCATCCTTGAAAACTTACACACGCCAACAACAAAACAGAACTCAGCATCTTTTATTTTCATATATTTATGTATGTACACACGGGCACATGCACATATATAACAATAATAAAGAAAAGGGTTATTATACTAAGGAGGGGAAGGTATAGGAAGGGTTCAAGGGAAGGTAGCAGTGAGGAGCTGGAGGGAGGAAAGGGAAGGGGAATGTGATGTAATTCTCTATTTAAAACATCGTTTATGTATATTAAGTGGATAGTCTAGAGTGATGGCTCAACAGTTAAGAGCACTGGCTGCTCTTGCAAAGGACCTGGATTCAATTCCTAGACCCACACAGCAGCTCACAACTGTCTAAAATTCTAATTTGAGGAGATCCAACACCTCACATAGACATAAGTGTAGGCAAAGCATCAATGCACATGAGATAAAAATACATGATCCTTTAAAAAGGGTATCTAAATATAATCTTAATTTATATCAAAATAACTTAAAAAATACATTTTATATATTCTGAGATGGTGCATAATACTTTTTGTGAATTAATCCTGGAAGGTAGTAATAAAGATGTTTACAAAAAGAAGAAAAAAAAATCCTGACTTTCATGTGTATCCTCTTGTAAAATTGCATAAATTTTCAACATCTACATGCATTAAATGCATTTTTTCTAGTTATACCGGAGCTTGAACCCAGGGCCTTTGTGATGAAGGGGAAGAGGAATGCAATTATATTATAATCTCAGAAAAGAAATAAAAGACTTGTGGCATGATATCAAAAGTCCTCCATAAAATCCTATGATGCTACAATTAAATTTTAAAGTAATATTAGAACATGTTATTTAAGCCAATACAACCCTTCTTCCCTTTTAAAAAACAATCCAAAAGTCACAATTAAAATAACAGTATTGAAATTTAATGTAACTAAAAAATAAAAATAACTTGATTGGTTATTTATACTTTTCTAAAACTTATGTCCAAGAATTCTCTTAAAAGTAAAACAGTGATAATTAGTGCTAAAAGGATATTGTCATGTAATTTCTAATGAGTTGTTGTCCACAGCAGATACTTTGGAACTGTGTATCTTTTCATACAAGTAAACCTTTAAACACTGTCCAGTTGGACTAATGTATAGCTTGGTGGTCGAGTGACTGTTTACCATGGATATGTGTGTACATACATATTCCTAAATATAAGCTGCTCAGTCCATTGACTGTTACTTGGTGCCGGACAAACTATTGGCGTGCTCTTCCCTGGGGAGGAATACCCCCTAACTACCCCTCCTGCTCCCAGCTTCCCTCAGTTGCCTGTAGTTCTTTTGTAGGGTTTTTCTCTGTCTACTTTGTCATGTCCACCAGTGTCACAAGATGGTTCCTAGTTTAACCAAGCAGTTATAAGCTTCTGATGAACACATTCAATCAAACCTAATCTACTTCCAACCCAACAAATACAATTATTTATTTTAAACAGCTGGTTTCCTCAAACTGTCCTCCTAACGTCTGGCTTCAAATTCTTTTACATTCCCCTAAAGTTTCAGGTCAGCATTTCAAAAGTATTTCTTGAACACAGCCTGACATTTTAGTTGCTTCCAACTAGAGGCTTAACGTAATATTCTGCCATCTAAGTCATTAACGAAATAGTCCACAGTACCTAACTCAGTCATGTGAAATCCATTTTCTCTTCTTATTTTGACACAATGGGCATGAATTGATAACAAAAATGAAATGCTGTAGTGCAGTAGTGTGTACAGCAGTCAAAATGGCACTGTGATTGTATAGTGACAAGCAGCAGAGACCACCTATGCTGGCTGTCACAGCACAAGTACCTGACTGCTGCTCTGAAATCACCCAAAGATGACAAATCTCATGTGATATTTATGTGCTGCAAAAGATGGTGCTTTTGATATTTTCAACATTTTAAAATATTAATGTCATTCTTAGTTCATGGGCTGTAAAAGACAGGTAGCAAAATGGATTTGATTCTGAGGTTCTATAACTAGCTTGCTAACTTGGACTCTACAAGATCCAAAACAATTACCTTTCTACACAGAGAATTACTATCACCCAGTGAAAAGAATACATTTATGGTCCATTATAAAAGTTAAATTGATTCTAATTTCTCCTTAAAAATTATTGGAAAACACAAAGTCTTGGGATTAGATCTTAATTTAGATCGCAGGATTTAGCATTTTATAAAATCTTGTATAATTTTAATATGGCATATTGATAGGTGCTGGCATACTAAGGAGACTTCACTAAAGATTAGAAAATATCACCAAAAGAAATAAATGTCCTACCATACTGCTAACATCCAGAATTACTTGTGGATGGGTGTGTGATGTTCTCATTGTTTGGAACTCATTTCTAATCTAATCTGCTACAAACAACTGTGTCTTCCTCCCCTCTCGGATAAGAGGTAATGCCTTGAGAGAGTGAGTGGGACTGCCTCCCAGCTCCTGCCGCTACTTCCCTAGATGATGGGTCACAACCTGCACTTATTAAACTAAACAAACCCTCCCTTACTCAAAGTTGCTGTCAGTTGGAGTATTTGTCACAGCTACAGAAAGCAAATTAGAATAGTGGAAAATTCTTGCCTACCATAAATGAGACCTCAATTTGACCCTTAGCACTGTACAATCCATACACGTATATACACAAACACGAGTGTGTAAATCTTCAACTCATTTCCTGAATAATGTTCAATAAAATGTAGATAAAGTTTTAACTAACAAAGATATATCTACTACAATTAAATCTACTACATTATCACAGATTTATTATCTTTAATTCATTGGGTATGGGGAGGGTAACTGCTTTATCATCAAATAACAGTGACTTGTTGAGATAATGATTCTAATTATACTCTGAAAATCAATAAAACAAAGTATTTGGCAACAAAATCTCTGCTCACAAGCACTTAACAGGTAGTTATTTTTAATATTACCACACTATATTCCAGCATTTATATATTCATTTTATTTGCTATTCATTAAAATGAATGATCAATTTTACTGCTGACTTGAGAATATTAATCATATGACTTTAAATATACCATAAAAGACTGATGAATAAATAAGGTACTCGGGAAAAGGTAGTGATAACAAAACCTCAAGTGTCATGAATGCTTTGTTAACATGCAGCATGTGAATTAAGAGGGATGCCATGCCCCAGTAACTTCTACCAATCATATCAGCAGTAAGCACTCTCTCGCAAACACATTTCAACACTATTGAAATTGCTGCCAGAAATTCTTTCTTCTAAGAGACTGTCCTTGACATGACAGATGCTTAGCTCCATCCCTAAGGATCCCAGCTGTCAAATATCCCTGGAGGACAAAATCAGCCCAGATAAGAACTACTAGTTTATAGATGGCTAAGACTGAAAATATCCATGGCCAAATCAAGCCAGAGACCCAGAGGATAAGAACATCCTATGGAACAGCAAAGCTTCTGTAAGAAAAGCTTCTCTAACATAAGGGACCACATGCCTTCAACTCCCTCATCACTGATGCAGAGGACCACATGCCTTCAACTCCCTCATCACTGATGTAGAGGAGCCCATGCCTTCAACTCTCTCATCACTGATGCAGAGGAGCCCATGCCTTCAACTCTCTCATCACTGATGCAGAGGAGCCCAGGCCTTCAACTCCCTCATCACTGATGCAGAGGACCACATGCCTTCAATTTCCTCATCACTGATGTAGAGGAGCCCATGCCTTCAACTCTCTCATCACTGATGCAGAGGAGCCCAGGCCTTCAACTTCCTCATCACTGATATAGAGGACCACAGGCCTTCAACTCCCTCAACAGTAATCAATCCTCTGTGATTCATAAGGCTTCATCACAAATAGGTGTTTGGAAGAGCATGTGTTACTTCCTTTAATTCTATGCCCCCTTTAAATGTTTCAACCCCCTTATAAGAACTAATCCTATAATCCTCCCTTAATAGATTACCTGTACGTGTAGTATTTCTGAATAATAGATTAATTATATTTATAGGAACTTTTGTCTGAGTCATTAAAGGAAAAAGTTTGAACAAGTAAAATAATATACCATGTCCAATACTGACAAGAAATGAATAAATACTTTCTACATTTAACTCCAACACAAGGATAAACACATATAATCCTTATTTACAAATGTTTCTAATCTCTGAACAAAATCATGAGATAACTTAAACTCATGTTTTCACAAGTCAAAAAGTACTTTTAATTGCCTTTATAGTTTGAAGAGGGCTAAAAAAAAGTCAGGATCTCTCAAAACCCCACCAGGTTTATACACAAAAACAATAAGGCAATAAAGCTGATTGAATCATTTATAATAGGATATAGCCTTGCTTCAAGAGAAAAGAATCCAATCACGAGTAAGACTGTAAGCTAAGGCTATGATAGCAGTGACTCCTACCACTCAAGGACAGTGTCTACATTTCCAAAACGGCTCTGCCACTAAGTATTGAAGATGAAACAAAATTAAAAGTATATATAAAAATTGAAAAGGATGAATATTATTCTCATATAATAGCAACTAGGAGAAAAATTAAGGCAACATCACAGAAAAATTCATTTTTTTTAAATTAGTGATAATGGTAAAGAAACATAATTTATTTCTAAAAATGTGTCATCTGGGGCTGAGCACTTGTTATGTGGGGCACATGAGGCCTGAGTCCCATCACAAACACCCACACGGAAAAGCCCACAGGACAGCACACCCTATGCTCCCAGCACTGAGGAGAGACAGGTGAATTCCAAATGCTGACAGCCAGCAAGCCTGGCCTCATCAGGAAGCTACCAGCTCAGTGAGAGACTCTACCTCAGGACAGTAAGGATGAGAACACTAAAGGAGCACACGCAAGGGCCTGCTCTGGCCTCTGCATAGGAATGGACCCCACACCACACATACATAGCACACACAAACATGCATACAAGACACACAATATACACACAAGAAACACATCAATCTGACAAAACCTCCTTTTTTTTTTTTTTTTTTTTTTTTTTTTTTTTTTTTTTTTTTTTTTTTTTTTTTTCTTCAATCTCTCCAGCTAATTAGAGAAAGAAAAGTT
>NC_034607.1:30727969-30746383 GCF_900095145.1 Mus pahari | reverse complement strand
GAACTCACTTTGTAGACCAGGCTGGCCTCGAACTCAGAAACCCACCTGCCTCTGCCTCCTGAGTGCTGGGATTAAAGGCGTGTGCCATTTTTATTACTTACAAAATTTGAGGAATTTAATGCTGATGAAATACAATAACTATAAGGCAATAAAAACACTCATTTTACACTGTTATGATTTTCTAAGTACTTACATTACTTGCAAACTGTCTGCTGTTAAATTATTCCACATGATCTCATTTGCCTGAAGACTTTCATTTTCTTCTAATAGGGAAGTATCAAATTCGATTTCTTGTTCTTTAGCAGCTGTTGTTCTAGTAAAGTATGGCAAATAATTCTAATCAATAATAGTATACTATCATAATCTATCTCAGTGCATACCAAAGGCAAAATATTTACTATTACTCAAAATTATGCTAACAAAGTTTACATAGCAGAATAATTTAGAGAAAACCCTAGGCATGAAAGATCTAGTCATGTAGCCTACACCTTGGTTTCTTCATCTGTAGAATATACATACACCTTAGTCATCCCCATCACGATTTTTTAAAGTACAAAACAAGATGCAAGCAAGTGACAGTAATTGGTGACTTAGAAAATTAATACACATGTAAGCTCATAGTATCATTTATTACGTAGATGTTAAGAAAATACAATTTCATAGGTTACATATGGATTTAAACAATGACATGTCAATTGAAAAAAATCTTATAGTTTTATAAATTAGTTATCAAGTTTAAGACAGTCTTTAATAAACAAAAATAAACTCATAAAATAAACTTAGCTCTAATAAAAATATTTTATGTTCATTAAATCTCTATTATGAAAAACAATATAGTCATAAATAGCTTAAAAGATAGGAAATTATCATACCTGTGAACATCTATAAAATTATTATATTCAGTGCTAGGGTCTATCTGTTCAACAGACATTTGAATCTCTTTGTGAACATTCACTATTTCCTCTGTAACAAGGCTGGTTATCTGGCTATAGTCATCAAATATACCTTTTCTGAAAAGCAAAAATAAAATTTTACATTTTAGTGTTTTATTAAGAGGCACAGACTCAGAAAACATTTAGAACCATAAACACAGACAATGAACTATCAGTCTTTAAGAGTGGTGGTTTTATACACTGCCTCATTTCCTACAATAGGGCATGAAGGGGCTATGCAATTATGCAGTAATTTAAGTCACCATTACCTATTTAAAGATGTACTCCATGGCCAAAAGGCAGGGCTGGGCAGCATTAATAATACTCTACTACTCACTACTTTATGGAAATACTTTTGAGCCTTTTGTTTGTTCTCTTTTGTTTTGTTTTTCAACACAGGGACTCTGTGTGTGACTGTTTCTTTTCTAAAGTGTGATACTCCTCAGATGCTGTACTCCTCAAAAGCACCTTAGCCCTGGAGTTATGGGTATTATTTAGTTAACCTTCAACTTCGGTGGCATCTGCTTCTTCTCCTGAACTACAGTATGTAGCAAAATCATCAAGGTTTTTTGCTTGGTCTAACTGAAGAGAAAGGAAAAGAATTCTGTCACACTGACTAGATCCCCTCCTTTAAAGGTTTTGGTTTATAAATATTGAATATTACTGCCTTCAAAGCAAGTATGGAAAATAAGCCTATTCTGCATATACCTATATAAATATAAAGCAGGATTTGTCTGTTTCTGTTTCTAAAATAACTATTTATGAATCAAAATCATTACTTACAAGTCTTCCTTGAATATTACTTCAATTACTGTAAGTTTTCTGTTTGCTTCCTTGGTCGGTTGGCTAGGTTTTGAGATGGGGTCTTATTATGTAGCCCTGGATGGCCTGAAACTTGCTATGTAGACCAAGGTGCTTCAAATTCACAAAAACCCTGTGCTCACACATGTCTCCGAGTGCTTGGACACACCCAACTAACTTCTTTGTTTTAACAGAAAAATAGGAACAAACACATTTCAAATTAATCAGGAAAAAAAAAATACCCACACACATTTTCAGTGAAAGTAAAATGAATTTAAATATTTGCACAATGCAAAGCCAGAAGATAAAGGAAATGAAGTCCATCAAATGTGGCTCATCATTGCCTGCTCTCCTACATACGAGACAGAATATATGTGCTTATTAACTGCAATGCACTGTTAACTAGTTAAAAGGTAAGAAACTCCACTTACACTTACATTCCCAAGCACAAAGCAGTGTGCTTTTATATACACCAGAACTTCAATAAACATGAGTGGATTTTAATCTCATAGAGGAAAAGAACAAGAAGCTATAAATAAGCTTCCAAACAGTTCTCTCCTTGAAGCTTCTGAAATGATGCTTAAATGCCCAGCCCTCGGGAGGCAGGTACTGACTTAAACAGAGCTGACTGGAGCAGCAGAGTCAGTAACAAACAGTTATATAGAGGTCTATCCCTCAGCATGCTAGGGGCAGAGCACAACTGAAGGAACAAGAAAAGTAAACGGCTCTGCAGTGCCCAGTGGTCTCAGCAAAAAGGAAACTTCTGAAACAAATGTGTAACTGTGGGAGAAATGCTGAGTCGAGCTCTGAGGGGATCTTATGATAAACAGGAAATGTGTCTTACAGTGCTTTTATCATTTCTTCTTGCATCTTTTGCACGGAGTCCAGCAGCAGAGGAAGTGTGGCATCATAGTACTGACTCTGATGGAGCTGCGCCCCCTTCAGTGCCAACACATACTGATTATGCAGCATATGAAGCTTCATTGTAGCTTTGTCATAGCGCTCCTTAGCCTTTTCTGTTTCCTTCCCTGAGGAAAACATGGAAGATAGCAGAGAGCAAAGTTTTATCATCACTATATGCAATCCACACTGTGTTGTTATGTTATTTCCCACGCTCAATGGAGAATCAAGTCTGCTGACTGTGTACTATGTGTAGAGTGCTATGCCAAGTCCTAACGGTCAGTGCTCAGCACCAAAGTTCCTGTGCAGCAAGGGCTGGGTAAATCCAGGTCAGAACACATAAGTACACACATAAAATCCTTCTCAGCTCCAAAGGAGCTTACAGCAAACTGGAACAGCTGCTCACATGAGACTGTGGTAGGAAAAGCATGCAAACGTTAAAGTTTAAGCCTGTGTCTAAGATGTCAATAAAGACAAGAGTAATCTGAGGAGGCTTTGAGAAAACAAATCTAAAAGATACACATGTACATTAAAGAGTAACAAAGTCTGGGCCGCCCTGAACAGACCATGGGCACAAACTCTGCAGCCAGCCCCACAACACCCAGAGGCAGCTCCACTCCCAGGCACTTTAACATGCTGAGGATCAGAAAATCACAGGACCCCAGGAGTTTGGTCACACCAGGATCTCAAAGTCCCAAATGCAGCTTGACTCCCAGGAGCTCTGACACACCCAGGATCTCAGGATCACAGGATCCCAGAATCACAGGATCACAGAGACAGCTTGACTCAGAGGAGTTCTGACACAACCAGGATCACAGCAAGGACAGGCTCCAGTCAGACATAGCCAGGGCAGGTAGCACTAGAGATAACCAGATGGTGGGAGGCAAGCGTAAGAATATAAGCAACAGAAACCAAGGTTACTTGGCATCATCAGAACCCAATTCTCCCACCATAACAAGTTCTGGATACCCCAACACACCGGAAAAGCAAGATTCAGATCTAAAATCACTTCTCATGATGATGATAGAAGACATTAAAAAGGACATAAATAACTCCCTTAAAGAAATACAAGAGAACACAAGTAAACAGCTAGAAACCCTTAAAGAGGAAACACATAAATCCCTTAATTACAAGAAAACAACAATCAAACAAGCGAAGGAAAGGAACAAAACCATCCAGGATCTAAAACTGGAACTAGAAACAATAAAGAAATCGCAAAGGGAGACAACCCTGGAGATAGAAAACAAGGAAAGAGATCAGGAGTCATAGATGCAAGCATCACCAACAGAATTCAAGAGATAGAAGAGAGAATCTCAGGTGCAGAAGATACCATAGAAAAAGATCCTAACCAAAACATCCAGGAAATCCAGGACACAATGAGAAGACCAAACCTAAGGATAATAAGTATAGAAGAGAGTGAAGATTCCCAACTTAAAGGGCCAGTAAAGATCTTCAGCAAAATTATAGAAGAAAACTTNCCTAACCTAAAGAAAGAGATGCCCATGAACATACAAGAAGCCTACAGAACTCCAAATAGACAGGACCAGAAAAGAAATTGCTCCCATCACATAATAATCAAAACACCAAATGCACTAAACAAAGAAAGAATTCTAAAATAAGTGAGGGAAAAAGGTCAAGTAATATATAAAGGCAGACCTATCAGAATTACACCAGACTTCTCACCAGAGACCGTGAAAAGCTAGAAGATCCTGGGCAGATGTCATACAGACCCTAAGAGAACACAAATGCCAGCTGAGGCTACTATACCCAGCAAAACTCTCAATCACCATAGACAGAGAAAACAAGTTATTCCATGACAAAAACCAAATTTACATAATATCTTTCCACAAATCTAGCCCTACAAAGGATAATAGATGAAAAACACCAACACAAGGAGTTAACATCCTAGAAGAAGCAAGAAAGTAATCTTTCAACAACCCCACATAAACATAATTCCACCTAATAAGAAAATTAACAGGAAGTAACAATCACTTTTCCTTAATATCTCTTAATATGAAAATTAATATTACCAACATATCCTAATTGATTGAAATTCAAAAATATGAGGAATTAGAAATTTGTTGGCTGTCTTCCCGTGAGCCAAGAGTTTAAGCTCTACTAAAAACAAAGCAAACACAAACAAAAAGACTGTATCTATTTATGTTCATTAAAAAAAACTAATAGTGATATATTATTTTAAAATATCATACAGTTAATATATTTGTAGTTATTTAAAATTTATATTGAGAAAAATGTACATATTTTCAGTATTGCTGTAGACAAACATCTACATAAGACTGTTCAATTGATTGTTGTTTTATATCAAACAACTTTTATAATACTCATTCTTATTGTTACAATATTTTATAAATTTTAAAGAATATGATAAAAAAAAAGAAAGGTATTGCAGGTTTTGAAGGGGGGAGGGCTCTCCAGGAGGAGCTGGGGTACAAAAGGGAAAGAAGAATGTGATGTAGGTCTATTTACTCAAAGTATGTTTTTCAATGTTAACAAATTCAGATAAATTGAAATTATGTATCTTTTTTCACCATAATGTAATAAAACTTAAATCAAAGGAAAAAAAAAAAAAGACTAACAAAGATGAAGAGACAATACAGCCTTCCTCACTCTATTACCAAGGGGACACGTCTGTGCTAGGTGACAAGAGTCCTTGATGAAGATCATGATCAAATGGAGTGCTGAAGAAGACTTGGAAAGAAACTCATGTTACAGAGGGAGGCAAGAGAGAAAGGAAAGTTCAGGAAATTAAGAAAGACATCTTTGGAGGTAGGATAACTCAGACTTGCCAATAAAGCACAGAAAGATAATGTGGAAGACATCTAAGAGGTACTGCTAATGCCAGGAATCAAAAATGCCTTGTGATAGGGCAATGATGGCACATGCCTTAAATCCCAGCACTCAGGAGGCAGAGGCAAAGGGATTTCTCAGTTTGAGCCAGCCTGGTTAACAGAGCTCGTTCCAGAACAGCCAGGGCTACACAGAGAATCCCATCTTGAAAAACAGAACAAAACAAACAAACTTTTTGTGGTTCTTCATTGTCAAATCTGTTCAAAATATTTAAATATTGACAATACACAAATATATCAATTAATATGATTCTAAGCAAGTCATAGATTTTT
This sequence comes from Mus pahari, assembly GCF_900095145.1. NCBI lineage: Eukaryota > Metazoa > Chordata > Mammalia > Rodentia > Muridae > Mus > Mus pahari. Next base: position 30,740,610 of record NC_034607.1, on the reverse strand, counting down.
GGTACAAACTGAGTAAATATCAATTTAGATTAAAGAGTATTTTTAGATATTAATTTCTTCCCTTCTTCCAAGGAAGTTCTACAAATGAATTCTATTCCCAGAAAGACAACTTATACTATTTGGGAGGTAGAGGAGATGTGTATGTGTGTATGTGTGTTTGTGTATGTGGTGTATCTAGATGGGTCTGTGTGTATGTGATGTGTCTGGAGGATGTGTATGTACATCCATGTATGTGTCTATGTCTGTCTGTCTGTGGATGTATAGTATGGGTGAAGTGGTGGTGGTGGTGGTGCTGGTGTGTGTGTGTGTGTGTGTATGTGTGTGTATGCCAACTATGGGAGGCACTTGTGAAGGTCAGAAAAATGTGTCAGATCCCCTTAACTTGGTTATGAACCACCGGCTACAGATGCTGGAAACTAAGTTCTGGTGCTCTAGAAGAGTGGCAAGTACTCTCAACTACTGGGCCATTTTTGCAGCCCCATATTAAGAATTTTTGGTAAAAAGAAGCCTTAGAGACTTAGACATCCCCCAGTACAGTGAAAGCAAAATAAGCAAGGCAACTCCCTTGCCTTTCTCAGAACCCCTCTAATGATAAGGTACATGACCTAAGCACATAAACAGAAAGGATGTTAAGAGGCATAGGGTGGGCAGAAGCACTGGAAAACGCTGCCCTTCAGACACAGCATGGCTGCTCCACACAGGAACATGTGAGGAGCTTTGAGGCTATGGCTACTGGGGAAAGGAGTCACTTTTTATTGGGGGCATGAGCACTGATGCCTTGCTCGTGCCTCATTGGTACAGCTGCACACTCATGTGTATATGGACATCACTGGTTAGACACAGGTGTGTTATCAAAAAAAAAGGAAACCAGAAAGACATGAAGATAGGAAGGAGATGTCCGGAAACCTGGGGAGAGGTGGGAGTGGATTCATGTCCAAATACATCTCATACATGTATGAATTGTTTAAAGAATATGTTAAACATCTAAAATATATAAGAATAAAACGGAAATCACCCTTCCTGCAGAGCAGTATGTTGCTATGATCCACAAATCTGGAATTCCCTATGTACCAGAAACACCACTGACCTTTCCTAAGAAAATGAACAAGTATTTTACAAAAGTTAATTCCTGCCCTACTAATAGGTAGTTTGGCAACGCAAGAAATTTAGTAACTGTATAAATTACTTTACAAAATGTTACCCCAGTACTGTATTTCTCAAAGATGGGGTCAGGAGGACAGTCAAGAAAAGAGCAATTCAATTCTTACAAAACTTAAACTACAAGGAAATGGGATTTTAGCCTACTAGGATAAAATGTTCTGTCACAAATCAGTACAATATCATACAGGTTAGTAATGGTATAGTTTAATATAAAAGAACTTACTAGCAGGTATCCTTTGATTTTTTTTCATTCCATTCTATTTAAGAATGTTTATCAAAAATCTAGTGAACATATTACCTCAACTATACTAAATCCTTAAAGAAGTTTTTAACAATACAATGTTCCTGGGACAATTTTATTACTTAGCAATTACGTCATTTCAGTATTAATTGTAAGTAATTTTTAACAACCCAATGAATATATTCTTCCACCAAATAATACATATTTTTTCTCAGAATATATATACATTTCTATTCATGAAGACTAATATTAACGACCTTCTTGCAGAAACCTGTCACTGACAGTCCTAAAGTCAATCAATTGGCACACACATCATCAGACAGCTCTGGAAACTCCTACTTGTCCTCCCACACACAGGAATAAACTCCAGTAGGAAGCTGTGGTCCAAAACTCGGGGCATCACCTGCCCTGTCTTCTGGCTAGAAATGAAGAGACCCTGGCTGGAGTGAGAGGAAATGTATGAACTCCTGTTCCACCGGGCACCGGAGCAGCCCACGCCGGCCCTTCCTGGGCCCTGGTTTAAGATTTATGTGGTTTTTATCTTCTGTTTCAGTTCATTATTTTTAAAAGCTACTTTGTTACTTGAAATTAAAGAAGTTAATTACAATAGCACATCTCACAAGATCATGTACAATTCTCTAGAAAACGTTCACGTAAAAAGGACCTTTCCACTGTCTACACATTCATAAGAAAACTAAAGTGACTGACAAGGTGAATCTGAGTACTGTGGTCTAATGCACCACTTTGTATTTATCTGTACCATAAAAGTCTTAAGGAGTGAACTCACTAATTCCACACTTAATGCCCCCCTTCTTTAAACTATCGTGTTCTGCTGTGTTTGTTTTTCTTTACCTCCAGGATTCCTAACTCAACTTATTTTATCTAACTTCATAAGTCATCTCTCCACACACACACTTTCATGGGGACATTTAAACTGCCCATCTGTTTCCTATTTGCACAGATTTTGAACCACACACTACCCATCTGCCTTTCTAACGGGTGTAGACTGACTCGCTAAATACACAATACTCTGCTCACTATGGTGTTAATAATACATAATATAGAAAACTTAACTTCCTGGCTGATTCTTTTTCCTGAATTAGGTGTATTATATGATCAGCAACATAAACAGGAATATTATAGCCAAAATATAAGTCAACTGCTTATTAACAGTTTAATAAAAAATAAACTGCCTTTGAGAAAACCCAATAAATAATCCATTACACTAATAGAAGGATGAGGTTTAAAACCAGACCGGAAGTTACAGGGGAGAAGGGACTGGTGAGAATGTACACCCCATACTCCCTCACGCCTAACCAGGTTGTGAAGCATGCTGGAGGGGGGGGGACCTCCTATCAAACTACCGACTGCTCCTTCCCTCAGAGGTAGAGATCTGATGACCTGCTTAATTGTCATAATTTGGAACAGAACCCTATTGTACTTCTGATAGATCTGTTCTACAAATAAAAATCTTAATCCACATGGAGACAATATAAGTGAACCCCAAATACCAATAATACATAAAACAAAAGAAGGACATGGGATAGGATAATCAAAGATGTGACCTGAAAGCAGAAGGCGGTATGATCACGGGAAACCAAGGCGAGCAAGGAGGCTGAAGAGAACAAGAAGAGCAAGGAGACCGAGGCGAGCAAGGAGGCAGAAGAGAGCAGTAAGAATGAGGCAGAGGAGTCAGGAGGGCTCAGGGACGGGTAAGAACAAGTATGATATATGTATGTATGAATCACAGTGTCACAATGAAGCCTGTTATTATGTATGCTAACCAGAAATGAAAAAATAAAGAAAAAATTACACATTGCTCATTCTTTCACTTAACAAAAATATTTATTTAAAAGAAAAAAAAACACATAATAAAATTCTAGCTATATACCTATCTGGTTCAGAATAACTCAGATCACTAATAGAGTTTTTAATACACTTTTAAAATAATTACAAATCAAGTTAAAAGTAGTTTAAAATATATAGGGTAAACAAGTTGTTATTCACAGACTTCTGCTGTTCTATGTTTTTTCTTAGCTGATGAGAAGCGCTGAAGTAATACGTGGAGTTCTATGTGCCAATTAACAGGGAGGAGAACATCCAATTTTTCCTCCTTCGTATAATAAAATTCACAGAGAGATTGAATCATAATTCTTTCACCACTACTTGCTGACAAATATGTTTCATGGTTTATAGTAACAGAGTGTATACACAACCTGTCACACTATGACCAGTATTATGAAGCTAGAAACCCTCAACCACGAAAGGCTGACACTCACAGAGACAAGCCAGACTACTCATTGAGCTCATCTAGAAAGCCAACCACTGGTACTATAAACTCCTGAAGTGACTGCCATTTCTCAAATATCATGGTACAAAGTCCCCTGATAATAAGATTTGATTCTTTTCCAAGAACAAAGCAACTATTTTCTACTGTGTCTGCTTTGATTTCAATAATTGTAAGTGTTTAATCATCTTATTTTGAAAATGGCTGTGCTGTCCTCCAACCCCAGATGGCCAGGCTCAGCATTTGACTTAAAGGATGGAGACACATTCCTCTCCCTTAACTAAATGCTCTAATGGATCTCAACTGTGCTACAGCTTTGGTCCCCCTTGTGTGCTGGCTGACACAGTAGGACCTGCCCATGTAGCAATCTTTTTGTCTTTCTCTCCTCCTTCCTCCCTCATGATTTGAGACATCTGTTCTAACATGAACCAGCCAAGGCAATGGGGATGCCCAATGTTGATACCCTCCAGGACGATGAGCTCAAGAAACTATATTTCTCTGTAATTATTACAGTTGCCATGAGCATTAAGGTAGCTTAAGCTTTTGTCTCTCAGTAAGGTCATGAATTTATTTTCCCTTGTAATCACTGAGCAGAGAAAACCTTGCATGTCAATATGGTGACATAAATTCAGTTTTTACCCACTCATTTTTCACATCTATCAGTGGTCTTGGCTAAATCTGTTATTTATTCATCTTCTTCACATTATTGTCTGACATGCTACCTACTGCTCCTGTACACAGGCTGTAATGTGCTTTACAGTTAACATTTATGTTAGATAAGCTTTACTTAATCACAAATTATAAAACTACATTGGTCATAATGATGAAAAATATACACTAAACAAGGTGTTGTACAAACATAGATAATAAAGGTATACATTCATAGATTATGGAAAACGTAATCTTGCTTGTATAAATTAAGCCTTTTCCTCCCCTAGAGCAACAAGTCACTAATTCTGTTTTCAGTGTCTTTAAAGAATATAACTCTCATAATTAATAAGAATGAATTGTCAGAGCCAATGAGATGGCTCAGCAGTTAAGAAGGCCTGAGTTTGGTTTCCAGCTCACTTGGTGGTTCATAACTCCCTATAGCTCCAGTTGCAGAGGGTGTGATGCTGTCTTCTGATCCTGAAAGTCTCATGTACACACACACACACACACACATACACTCATACACATACACTCATACACACTCACACATAAACACACACACACACACAATCACACATATGCACTTACACATGCTCATACACACACACACTCACACACACACACACACACACACACACACACAGTTTCAACTCTCCCAGCATGAACTTAGAATGTGAAAAACCGTGTCTGTGAAAGTTTCTCAGGGTTAGGGGAATAGCTCGGAGAGGGGTAAAGCACTTACCCCGGTTCCAACAAATGAAAGAGAACGGTGTAAAGAGAAACACGGGGAGAGGGAGGGAGGGAGGGAGGGAGGGAGGGAGGGAGGGACAGAGTTAAAAGTACTGTCTTCAGACACACCCACTGCCTTGCTTCTGCTGTGTTTCACCAGGCTCACAAGAATCTCCTATGAGCATATCTCTATATGACAAGCATTAAGTGAAAAGTCATGTTATATAACATCACAACACAGGCTTTTGTGTTTAAGCACAAATGGTCTACTTCATTAGAAACAGAGCTCGATGACTGGTGATGAAGTAAGTGCCTTCCTACTCACTCTCCAACAGGTTGAGAGTCACAGTGAGCAACAGGGTCCAGCTGAGTCAACTACAGCCAGTCATCGCTGGCGCTGGGGGTCTCACATGGAGTTATAGCGTAATTAACTAACTGCCAAGGAAGAAGCAGTCAACTCTGCAAAGTTAACTCTGCTGACAGATTAAAGAACAAGTAACACTGGGGGCTAAGAGATGTCTCAGCACTCAGGGGAACGCTCTCGGTACCTAAAGCATTCTCTAAAATGCAACGGAATAATGATGTATGTGAAACTTGAAGAACCCTATAAATTAATTAGGACATGCCAATCTCAAAATAGTTAAGGTGCATAGAAGCATATAAAAAGCAAACTGTAAACATGGATTCATTTTTTTCTATTAAGAGCTGTGGAAATTATAAGAGACAGTAAATGTAATACTATCTTAATTAAGTAAAGTGAATGCAAGAACAACATATACATTCCGTGCATCCTTTACAAATACTACAAATCTGCACTAATGTGAACTACTCAGAATCTCTTAATATACAAAGAGAATTTGCAGCAGTTCAACAGCCAGCTTATTTTGACATAGTGTGAGATTTTTTAGAATGTAAACTGCTCTAGGCTGAATAATTCTCCTGCTTACAAAAATGTCTGTTAGACAACCAAATAGAAGCCATCACACTGAACACTTTTTCTGATGTTGTCATACCTTTCGCTAAGGCTTCTTTATATTTCTCTTTGGCAGAATTCATTTCTTTTATTAATTGTCGATAGCTGGATTTTAATTTCTCCAATTCTGTCTTCGTGACCTATCAAAGACACAATATGCAGAAAAAATTTTAAGTGTTTACATTTAAATTGGTCAACAGTTTACATTCTAAAGCATTAGTTGATGTATATTTATGACTCAGAAGTGACAACTACTCTTTGCCAGAAAATTACAGACAAAAAACTAAAAATCAGTTTTAAAATCCATGATAAATTCAATATGATATAAAAACACACAAACTTCCTTCAAAAGACAGATCAAGAAGAATACAATTCTAGGAAACACAATCTCAAAGCAAGCACACGAACCCTGTGGCTCTGACAATCTCCCTCCCCATCTTCCAGGATGAACCTTGAGCCTGAAGTTCAGGAGGGGTCGGCAGGGGTATAAGCACGGTCTAAGGGCCTACAGGCCATACAGGAAATATAGATTGATTTCAGAGAAGCCAAACAGCCCTTACAGGAGTGGGATGGTCCATTTGGCAATGGTCAGCTCTAAAAATGCACATTTAAATAATATTATATGGGCTGGACAGGTTATGTTTGGGAATGTATATGTACATACATATATGCATGCAATAGTGATTAACAATGAAGAGACCATGAATTGGAGAGAGAGCTGGGAGGAGCATATGACAGAGTTTGTACAGAGGCAAGACAAGGAAGAGATGCTGTAATTACATTATAATCTCAAAATGTTTTAATGTTAGAAAAAAAGGAAAAAAACTATAATCCAAAGGCTAAGAATTCAATTTTCAATGTACAAATCTATGCTTTAAAATTTAACTTTAATTTAATTTTTGGCAGCTATACAACTGACATATGTCTAGGATGTACAAAGAACTGTAAGAAACAAAACAAGCAACCCAATCAATAAATGGCCTGATAGAATGGAATAAATGACTAGTTAGCAGAAGCGAAGTAAAAATGTCCAGTATCAGGAAAAAGGAAATGTGCAACCAGCAGAGGAGAGCACCACCGAGTGCATCAATCACCGAGGGCACCAATCAATCGCCGAGGGCATCGCTCCCTGCATCACCACCGAACTCCTGGCAGTGCTTTTTTGCTTCTCCTTAATAAAAGTCTATATTTCCTCTGTTAAAGAATTGCAGTGAATTTCACCCTTGCCCCAGTCAAAGCGGCAAAAACCAAATAAAAGCAAATGATCCTGAAGATGTGGACCAAGAGGAACCCTTGTACACTGCTGATGGAGCTGTAAACCCATCCAACCTCTGTAAAAATCATTATGGAGGTTTTGCAAAATAACACAAATATATCTACCATCTGGCCCACTTATACCACTCCTGGGTATTTACCCAAAGGACTCCTATTCAACATGTCAAGAACATACTTGCACATCAATGTTTGTTGTGAAATTATTCACAGCAGCTAAACGGAACCATGGTAAGTGTACAAGAAGGAAGAACTGGGTAAGGAAATGTGGTATATATACACAGTGAACTTCTTTCCAACCAGATAGAAGGATGAAGTCATGTTATCTACACAAGGCAACGGTGTCAAATAGAAACAACCATATTAAGCAAATTAACCCAGGCTCAGATTCATGTTTTCTCACATTTATAGTTCTTAAACTTTATATAGTCATGTAAACTCCCTTATGCACATGTTTCAAACTGTAGAAATCAAAGTAGAAGTAGAAATATAATTGCCAAGAACAAGGGCAGTCCTGTAGGAGGAGGATGAGAAAGAGGACAGGGGAGAGAAGAATTGGCTCAGCATCAGCATTGTGAACAGTTTGAAAATAATGATGATAAATTTCACTCACTGTAAACTATTAAAGAGTAAACTGAAAAGGGTTTCTGTTTGTCCATTTGGTAAGATCATTTCTGTGTATATGTGAGTGCTAGCATGTATGTAAGTGTACTAAATGCATGGCTAGTGATTGTGCAGGCCAGAGGATGGCATCAGATGTCCCAGAGGTACAGGCAATCATGAACTACCATGAGAATGCTGGTAACTGAATCTGGGTAACTCTAAAGAGCAGGCAGTGCTCTGAACGGCTAAGCCATCTCCTCAGCCCCCAAAAGACTTTATTTTAATAGTACAAAATAACTGGCTTATTAAACAACAAATAAATTTCTTTAAAGGAAAAATAAGAAATAATATATTCTAAATTGTTTAAAACAATAAATTAATATGATATGTCAAGGTGATATTTTCTATAAGTATAAAACTGATGAGAATAATGGAAAGAAACTTTAAGTTACATTAGCAGCTCTAATACATTTGTTTTTATTTATTATGGCTGATGCTCTCTCTGTTCTTCATATTTTAGTGACTCTGAGATGGGAAAGCTTTCCACTTGCAGAGACAGACACTGACTGTCAGATAAAAGTCACCATGCAGGTCAATGCAAGCTTACAGGAACTTAGTTACTAATTATAAACAAACAACCTTCTTGACCTATAGTCAAAACACTATAGTCAAAGGTAAAGGCAAACTTGACTCCTGGTCATCTGACAATCTTCTAATATACCATCTAAAAGATAAGAAAGGGACAGCGCCAATGCCTGCAAAAGAGTGTATGATTTTATATCAGCAATGTGGAAGCATGGAAACTTAACACACAAATATCAGCAGCCTTCCTATACACAAACAACAAAAACCCTGAGAAATTAACTAAGGGAGATGGAAGTGTACACTGCAGAAATGTAAATGGAGACAGCCATGATAGAAGCTGATCGGAAGGTTTCTCAAAAAACTACGGACATAAGTACCATGTGGCCAAGTTGTAGTACTGCCTCCACCTCCCAAGTGCTAGGGGTAACAGCACCCGCCACTATGCCAGTGCCCCCAAAATTCTACTTGACAAAAATTGATTTGTTGAGCTGCACTCAGAAATAAAAGGTGTAAAAGACTCTCCATTGAAGAAATACCAATAAAATAAGAGAGCCAGATTTGGTGGCACATGCTTTTTCCCAGCACTTGGGGCAGGCCAGAGCTCTAGGCGTTCCAGGCCAGCCTGCTCTACAGAGGGAGTTCAAAGCCAGCCAAGGCTACACAGTAAAACCCCATCTCAAACAAACAAACAGAAGAATGAAAGAAAGAAAACCTCAAAATTTAAGGGATTCCGTTGCATATAGCATATTATCTCATTTCTCCAGTTAGTAAATGGTATTTTTCAAAAGTAAACAGAAAAAACCACCTAAGAACTAAAGAGCAATTACTCAAATGCAACTTATGTGTCAGACTACATCCCAGCTACAGCAAACCAAAAGAAGCCACATAGCCGCCAAGTGTTTCGATATAGGGTGTTCATTTAATATCTGTCATTTTTAGGTGGATTAATCAAAGTGTTCTTATTTTTAAAAAGAATCTCTATATTACCAATATATGGTAAAAATGGTTTCTGATAAATGATATCAAGGGTTTCCCTTAAATGACCCAATACTGGGAAAGAATGTAAACGTACATAAAACAAAAGAGCGAGGACTTTGGTGACAGCTACAGGGCAGACATGCTAGTCTTTTCTTTTGTTTGGAAGCTCTGTAACACAAGGGTTAAGATATTACCCAGAAGAGACAAGCGCTAAAGGCAAAGATACTCAGAAATACATTAACTGAGTTATTATCAACACAAGGAAATTTTATATACATATATATATATATATATATATATACACACACACACACACTTATATATATATATATATATATATATAGAGAGAGAGAGAGAGAGAGAGAGAGAGAGAGAGAGAGAGAGAGAGAGAGAGAAAGAGAGATTAAAAGCTATTTCTTTTTTATGTTTTAAAGTTATTTTCGGTGTGTGACTGCCTTGCTCCTGTGTGTGTGTGTCTGTGTATCATGTACTTGCAGAGTTCACAGAGGCTGAAGAGGAAGTCAGATCCCCTGGAGCTGGAGTTACAGAGGTTGTGAACAGCATTGGGGTGCTGAGAATTAAACCTGGGTCCTCTGGAAAAGCAGGAGTCGGTGCTCTTAACTACTGAATCCTCTCTCCAGCCCTAAAAACTATTTCAGTAAATAAAATTTACATATTCCACGTTATTATAAGATCTCTGAGGCACAGTTTAGTGGTCAGTATATTTCTCTTTCTTGGGACTGAAATGACGTCTGATAATCAGTAACATTCTGTACATAATAAAGTACCACAACAAACACTTCTTGTTGGAAATGACAACTTTAAGCTCAGACAGAACAAAATATTAACATAGGTTTTAAAGGAAATATTAAAAAGGCACCAGATCCAGGCAGACATACCTTGATCATCTCTGCCTCTATCTGTTGATGAATGCCGACATAGCTCTTCTTCACTTGCTGCTTGTCCTTGATCATCATGGTGAGCCTGTGCAAGGGTCCAGAGTTCAAGTCCTCTGCATGTGTCTTCATTATCCTACTAAGCTGTTCTGTCTGCTGAATCATCAGTAGCCAAGACTTTAAAAAAAATAATAATGATAAATTAGCATTTGTATTAGAAATTCCTACTTAACTATGATTTAAATGTTCAAGAGTTATAAATGTTTAGTTTTATAAGAACTTTTACATTATAAATAGTAGGTTTTTGCAAAACTGTACAATGAATTATAAAAGATTTATATCCAACATCCTCAAGTACAAATGCTTCAGATGTCAGTGAGAGCCAAGGCAGAATACTGTGATGTGCATGTACCATGATATGTGCCCTATGAAAGCATGTTTTCATGAAACCTGAAAATATGATGACTTACCTGCTCTTGACACCAAAAAGTAATTTAAAACACAAGTATCCCTTTGTTAAGATCTAAACTTCAACAAGCTGAGCGTGGTAGCTCCTGTCTGTAATCACCGCACTCAGAGGGTAAGGTAAATAAACTGTCACAGGTTTGAAGGCAGCCTGAACACATAGCCAGTCAAGCCAGCATAGACTACAATATGGGACCTTGTCTCAAAACTAACAAAAAATTGATGTAATTAATTCATTAACATCCCTTTTAGTTGGTTGCTTTCAGTTGATTAATAAATACTTAAAGCATCTAAACCCTTACAACAAGAACATGGATACTATCTTGGATACATGGGTAAGTGTAAATAGCAATAGTAACTTTTATAACGTTTCATCTAGATTTTCAAGTTTTGTTAAATATAGGCTTTTCTAGTAGAATCTGATTTTTTTTAAAATTTCTTCAGTTTCTGTTATGTCTCCCTTTTCATTTCTGATTTTGATAATTTGGATTCTGTCTCTGAGCCCTTTAGTTAGTTTGGCTAGGGGTTTATGTATCTTGTTGATTTTCTCAAAGAACTAGCTTTTGGGTTTGCTGATTCTTTGTATTGTTCTCTTTATTTCCATTTGGTTGATTTCAGCCCTGAGTTTAACTATTTCCTGCCATCTGCTCCTCTTGGATGTGTTTCTCTGTTTTAGAGTGCTCAGGTGTGTTGTTAAGTTGCTTGTACGGCATCTCTCCAATTTATTTATGAAGGCACTTAGTATTATGAATTTTCCTCTTAACACTGCTTTCATTGTGTCCCATAAGTTTGGGTATGATGTTCCTTCATTTTCATTAAATTCTATATAGTCTTTGATTTCTTTCATAATTTCTTCCCTGAGCAAGTTCTGACTGAGCAGATAACTGTTCAGTTTCCATGGATATATGGGTTTTATCTTCTTATTGTTGTTATTGAAGAGCAGACTTAGGCTATAGTGGTCTGATAAAATGCATGGGATTATTTCAATCTTCTTGTAATGCTTGAGGCTTGTTTTGTGACCAATTATATGGTCAATTTTGCAGAAGGTACCATGAGGTGCTGAGGAGAAGGTATATTATTTTGTTTTAGGATGAAATGTACTGTAGCTATCTGTTAAATCCATTTGGTTCATAACTTCTAAAGTTTCACTGTGCCTGTTTACTTTCACTGACCTATCCATTGGTAAGAGTGGAGTGTTGAATTCTCCCACTACTATTGTGTGGGGTTCAACGTGTGTTTTGAACTTTAGTAAAGTTTCTATTATTAATGTGGTTGCCCTTGCATTTGGAGCATAGGTGTTCACAATTGAGTCTTTTTCTTGGTTGGATTTTTTCTTTAATGAGTATGAAGTGTCCTTTCCAATCTTGCTTGATAACTTCTAGTTGAAAATCTATTTTATTGAATATTAGAAAGGCAAATCCTGCTTGTTTCTTAGGAACAATCGCTTGGAAGATTTCTTTTTTCTAGCCTTTTTCTCTGAGGCAATATCTGTCTTTGTCACTGAGGTGTGTTTTTTTTCTTTTATTTATTTTTTTTTCCCAGTAGCATAGGAAGGAATTTTTTTTTTTCTCGACAGGCTCCTTGCTTTATTCTTTTTTTATTATTATTATTTGATATTTTCTTTCTTTACATTTCAAATGATATCCCAAAAGTTCCCCATACCCTCCTCCGGCCCCTGCTCCCCTACCCACCCACTCCCACTCCTTGGCCCTGGCCTTCCCCTGTGCTGGGTCATATAAAGTTTGCAAGACCAAGGGGCCTCTCTTCCCAATGATGGCTGATTAGGCCATTTTCTGCTAC
>NC_034607.1:30690825-30725649 GCF_900095145.1 Mus pahari | reverse complement strand
CAAGGAGATAAGAATGGATCAATTCTCATTCTTCTACATGATAGCCGCCAGTTGTGCCAGCACCATTTGTTGAAAATGCTGTCTTTTTTCCACTGGATAGTTTTAGCTCCCTTGTCAAAAATCAAGTGACCATAGGTGTGTGGATTCATTTAAGAAACACACCTCTACAGACATATGGACACTATAGAGGTGTGTTTCTTATATGCAGCAAAATGTCGGATCCTGCTTGCGTATCCAGTCTGTTAGCTTATGTCTTTTTATTGGGGAATTGAGTCCATTGACAGTGAGAAATATTAAAGACAGATATCTTTATCTGTTAGTTCCTATTATGTTTGTTATTGTAGGTGGTATTATGTGAATGTGATTCTCTCCTTTTGGCTTTGTTGAGAGATAATTAATATCTTGTTTTTTCTTTAATGTAGGTATCCTCCTTGTGTTGGAGTTTTTCTTCTAGAATCCTCTGTAAGGCTAGATTGGCAGACAGATGTTGTTTAAATTTGGGTTTGTGCTGGAATATTTTGGCTTTTCCATCATATTGATCAAAAGTTTTGCTGGGAATATGAGCCTGAGCTGGCATTTGTGTTCTCTTAGGGACTGCATGACCTCTGTCCAGGATCTTCTGGCTTTTAGCATCTCTGTTGAAAAGTCTGGTGTAATCTAGTAGGTCTGCCTTTATATGTTAATTGACCTGTTTCCCTTACAGCTTTTAATATTCTTTCTTTGTTCTCTGCATTTAGTGTTGTAATTATTTTCTAGCCCAATCTATTTGGTGAAGAGATTCTCTCTTCTACCTCTTATAGTCTGTAGGTGATGCTTACATCTATAATTCCTAACCTTTTTCCTAGGTTTTCCATCTCCAGGGTTGCCTTCATTTGTGTTTTCTTTATTGTTTCTACTTCCACTTTTAGGTCATGAACCACTTTGTTCAATTACTTCACCTGTTTGACTGTATTTTCCTGTATTTCTTTAAGGGATTTGTTTCCTCTTTAAAGGCTTCTACCACCTGTTTAACTGTGTTTTCCTGTATTTCTTTTAGTGAGTTATTTATCTCCTCCTTAAAGGACTACATTATCTTCCTGAGATAGGATTTTAGGTCAGCTTCCTGATTTTCAGGTGTATTGGTATATCCAGGGCTTGCTATGATGGGAGAACTGGGTTCTGATGATGCCAAACTATATTGGCTTTTGTTACTTATGGTCTTGAGCTTGCCTCTAGCCATCTGGTTATCTCTGGTGTGAGCTGGTTTGAGTGTCTCTGTATGGAGCTTGGCTCCTATGTCCCTGTGTTGCTGCAGGTCTCCTAGTAGGCCTGTGGCCCTGGCTATGATAAACCTCCTGTGGGGCCTTCAGAGGAGCCGAGAAGCTGCTAATCTGTTGCCCTGCATGCAGTAGATCTCCTGGGAGACCTTCAGACTGCGAGCTCTTTTTTTTTTTTCTTTTATAGTATGTGTATTTAATAGAGTTCCCATCCATTATTACTGTAATTGTCTCACACCCATCAGAATTTTCTGGGTATTAATTTTAAAAAAATATAATCAGTTATTTAACCCAGGAAGTACTTTGAGTTCCACCTGAGTTCCTTGTACCTCTGTCCTGACAATCACATTGTCTGAAGAGACTGTGAGATCTTCAGAGGAGCACTCAAGCTGGTAATCTGCTCTCCCTCACTCCTTTAAAGCTAATTTCTAACATTTAAATCTCAGCTCCTTAAACTGTGGCTCATGAACCCATGTGCATGCATGCAAACACATATCAGCAAAAGATTTCCAAATATGCACCAACAAAAAACAAATTATTAATGATTGAGGTGTTGCTGAGAGCAATGTCCATGGAGAGCTCTTGGTTCTAAACTTATGACATGTATACACCATACTGCACATGCTGTCTCTCCACACATTCCCACAAGAGACAATGAAATGCCTAAGCTCAGCTTTGAGATTATTGTATGCTACGAGTTGTAGAAATTTTACTTCACATACAATTTTTTGCCTCATAGAAACAATGGTTTAATTGTGAAGATGAAGATGTTCCTATCATTCCTCAGCATATGTCTATCAAATTACTTTCATATTAGAATAAGTAAAGTGCTTGGTTTCAAATTTGTTTGCTCCTGATTTGAGTCTCATAAAAAGATTATTCAATGAATTATGGCTTAAGATCAAGACAATTTACAACAATTTCTGAAATGATCCTATACATATTTCTCTCATTGTGTACTATTTGTTAAAGTAGTGCTCTCAGCATTGACAAATATACTTTGACAGATTAACAAATGCTGAAAAGGCTGTTCTATGTCCTAACAAGACTTAATTTATATTTTAAACAAAAGCAAGAAAGCTCGTCCCTCTAAGCACTTAAATCTGTTCTCCTGTTTAATTAACATAAAATTTTATATATACCAAAGGACTGCTTTAAGATAAATTACTCATGATTTCGTATCCGTAAATGTTTGATTTGTGTACCTACTTTATGGAAATATAAACTCAGGTCACACGAAAATTTCTCAGACTAAAAGGAGCTACAAGTGAATCAGGTTTAAGCAGCTCTGATTTAAGTGACTCTGATCTCCTCATCTTTAATACTTGCTTTCTGCCAGCTCACAGCCTTTCTGATTCATTCCTTTTATAATATGATTAGGCAAATGCTTCATCTAATAAATTTATAAACTGACAGTCACCCATTCAATATCACATAACTATTGTGATATTGACTTACATGCAAACATAAATTTATTTCTTAGTGGGCTAGGCATGATAAAACTTGAAGCTTGGCAGATAAAAAGGAGTGGGAAACCTTGTTTCTTGACTACTTTATGAAAATCTATCATGGCTTTGTATAGCAGGGCATGCCCTTGACCCCAGCATTTGAGAGGTGGACACAAGAAAATCAGAAGATCAAGTTCATCCTCGGGCACACAGCAAGTTCAAGGCCAGCCTAGGCTACATGAGATCTTGTCTCAAAAACAAACAAAAACAAATAACTAAGCTAAACAAATCAAACCTTCTAAACTGATTACAAAGTAAACTGTAAGCTAAAGCAATGGAGAACATTTCATACTTCTTGTAGGCCACTACTTCAGAACACTACTTTGTAACATGATTACATCCAACTGAAGAAGTCCTAAGTCCGGATTTGTGTCACACTTTTTTTTTTTTTTTTTTGGTTTTTTGGTTTTTTCGAGACAGGGTTTCTCTGTACAGCTCTGGCTGTCCTGGAACTCACTTTGTAGACCAGGCTTGCCTAGAACTCAGAAATCCTCCTGCCTCTGCCTCCCTAGTGCTGGGATTAAAGGCATGGGATTTGTGTCACTCTTGACATGACATGATTTGTTACAAAGCTACAGAGGTGAAAATGAAAGACAGGGCTACCAGTAACTTTGTTTTTAACTAACTAAAAATAATGGTAACCTTCACAATCTCATTGTACTGGCTAGTTTTGTGTCAACTTGACACAGCTGGAGTTATCACAGAGAAAGGAGCTTTAGTTGAGGAAATGCCTCCATGAGATCCAGCTATGGGACATTTTTCTCAATTAGTGAGGCCCCTTGTGGGTGGGACCATCTCTGGGCTGGTAGTCTTGGATTCTATAAGAGAGCAGGCTGAGCAAGCCAGGGAAAGCAAGCCAGTAAAGAACATCCCTCCATGGCCTCTGCATCAGCTCCTGCTCCCTGACCTGCTTGAGTTCCAGTCCTGACTTCTTTTAGTGATGAACAGCAATGTGGAAATGTAAGCTGAATAAACCCTTTCCTGCCTAACTTGCTTCTTGGTCATGTTTGTGCAGGAATAGAAACCCTGACTAAGACACTCATTAAGAGTATTTAAGGAATGAAACTATCTAACCAATCCAAAATAATTAGGAACAAGACCAAATTAAGATAGAGATACTGATAGAGCACACTTTACTTTGCCCCAAGGAAACAAAATACTAGTCTGAGATTTTTTTTTCTAAATTTTATAATATTATTCAGAATTTGTAACAGTATAGTTAAAATACCGACACAGTACTACTTTTATATTAAATGATTTTTAAATATTTTGCAAAGTTTTTATTCTTTTGTAGTCAAAATTTACCTAATATCACCTTTAAAAAATTCAATTTAGAAAATGTTCTTGCTCCCCAACTATCCATAAAAAATTAGTTGCATGTACTAAGTATAACCCAAGATATAAAAATAGTCAACATAAATGATAAAAATGACATTTTTTTTCCTTTGAAAACCAACAGAGGCCAATGGTATCGATTACACTGAAATGACTGACTATATAAGATTTAAAAAGTAAACTATATGCTCAGATTACTGAAAACAAAAACTAGAGAGAGAAAATATATATACCTTTTAGGGTTGGCAATAGCTGAGCAGTTAGGAATACTAACTGTTCTGCCAGAGGATAGGGGTTTGCAACCCAGCACCCACATTATAGCTCTCAACCATCTGTAATGCCAGGAGATCTCTGCCCTCTGAGGGGCTCACATGGTGCACAGACATAATTGTGGCTAAAGCAATCATGCATATACCATTTTTAAAAGAAAGCATACACCTTTTAGAGAAGCACATGTCCTTTCTTGCCTTACCTTTGAGCTGGCAGATAAGTGGTAAAATGAATCAGCTTCTCAGAACAGGTAGTAATTGAAGCGTCCTGGGCTTATTATACCAAGAAGTGTGTATTCTGGGATACTGAGTAAAGAGCAACTACTACTGGGCCTATAATTACAGCAAGGCACTGAGGGTACTCAACAAGATGATTCAAGCTTGAAAATACCTAAATAATAGCTGTCAGAAATAGCTTATGCTATAGATTATATCCTCCATGTACTTGATTGCTTTCATCTTGGTTGAATATTTTCACAAACTCAACATTAAAATTCCATGAAGAATGCATAGTTTCTGCACTACACAATAACTCAAAATAAATGACCCTCTGAAGCAACTATTTCTATTTGAGTTTGCCTGTTACAGAGGGAAAGTGCTGGAGTCTCTAAGTCCTTAGGGGATACAGAAATCCAGAAAACAACTCATTAAATTTCCATAAAACAGATTTTTCAAAGACTCAACTCTAAGTACAAAGGAATCTTTAGATGCACCCCACTCATAAAAACTTCTTTACAGTTTCTTCAAATTGGTTACCCTGCTCCAACCCATCTCTAACCTGGCTGCAATCAGAAATAATTGAGTCTTTTAGAAATATCACTTTGGGGATTCATGACCAGAAAGCCAAATGAAGCATGCTTCTCACACAGAGCACAGGGTCAGCACCTTAAAGCTCCCTAAGTAATTCCACAGCCCACATTCTGTTGTAACAAAGGATTTGTCTCACTATCAATCTCTTTATTGTACCAATTATATGCTAAAAGTCACTGGGTTTATAGATGTGTTAGGTGCAGAGCATTCAAAACATTAATCAGGGATGCATTAAAAATTACAACAACTTTATACAACTTCACATATATTAAGTGATTAAATAATATAATAACCATGGCATTTTATCTCAGAATGCCTAGAAACATTCCTGTCAAGGAAAGAGGGTTATACCCTGTGGGTCCTGGAAGTGGGAGAAGAGGTTACCTAAGCAGTAGACCAAGCTACAGTCCACATGCAGGTGAGTTTGGCTCACAATGAAAGACTAAGCAGCCGGGCATGGTGCCGCACGCCTTTAATCCCAGCACTTGGGAGACAGAGGCAGGCGGATCTCTGAGTTCAAGGCCAGCCTGGCCTACAGAGTGAGTTCCAGGACAGCCAGGGCTACACAGAGAAACCCTGCCTTGTAAAACCAAAATAAAAAGGAAGACTAAGCAATGACAGCCAGCAAAGGACTGCAGTGCTCGACTGAAATGTATCCTAAGCAACTGAGTTCAACTGGGTACCATTCATGCACTCACCTAGTGCTTCCTCCACTGCCATACAGGAGAAAACGCACATAGGCTCACTCGGCCCATAACACATCACTTGGGTTATACCAAATTCACATTTTAAAGCAAATATTAAATAAGAACTAACTCTACATCCTGAGAATTATATAAATTATATAGTATATAATTATTATACATAATAATTATATTTTATATATAATATACTATACAGCTATTAAATATTAATGCTTGATCATCAAAAAACATTTTTCAATGTAGTATATGAAACTCCTAATATTTCTATATACTTTGTGTTTAAAGGGTTAGTCAATATCTCTTTTCAAATAAATTGTTATTGAGGATTTCTTATATCACTATAATGTATAGAAACAGTGTTGAATATATTTGGACAGTTGTAATTTTAATGAACAACAAAACACAAAGTAAAAATGATCTACTGTACAGAGTAAAACAAAAGAAGTAAATAAAATGGCCACAGTAGCTAAAGAGAGTACTCAGTGGTTAAGAGTCCTTGTTACTCTAACAGACAACGACAGTTAGGCTGCCAGCACCCACTGCAAGTAGCTCATAAACACCTATAACTCCAGTCCCAAGACACCCAACACCCCCTTCTAAACTCCATGGGTACCTGCATACACATGTGTATGTACACACACACATACACACACACACACACACACACACACACACATACACACATACACACACACACACACATATAATAAAAATAAATTTAAAAATAAACTAGCTCTTAAACACAGGGAAAAGGTAGTTCACTATGCTTACTTTTAGTGAATAAATGATAAGACAATAACAGATATCATATTGTATTTATTACATCACAAAAAATTAAAGTGTGAGTGTTAGGAACTGGCAGGTTCATACAGATCTGGTAAATATACAAAATGGCACAAGATTTATAGGGAAATTTATATTTCTTTATACTGGCAATATATAATGAAACCATACATACATTCATATTTTGACCTAGAAATCCCATGTCTATGAATTTATCATGTATATACCCATGAACATACAAAAATGTCTCTATGTAATAGCACTTTTACAACATTATTTGAAACTGCGAAATACTGTAGAGCTTCTAAACTGGTTTTATGATAAAATATCTCTTCCAAAGAAAATTGGCCTCTCAAGAAAAAGTATAGTTCAAGGTGGTAGAAAGGATGGTTCCAGAAAAGCCTGGGAGTTCTTGCCATGCCAAAACGCATAGCAGTGCAGAAGCAGAACTAACAGCTGAGAACAAAGATGGCTGCTTAAGCCGCCACCTCCAGCTATCTACAGTCCTTCAAAAGCAAAAGAAATGAAAAAGCAAGCCATAGGAAACTGTGCCCTTGGAAATAAAGACAGCACATACAAAACCAACTTTAAGTAAAAGCTGAAAATAATTAACTCACGAAACACTGTATCTCCTGTTTATGTTTGAAATGAAAGTTCATTGAAAAGACAAAAGCTAGATGAAATGACTGAAATACTGGAACAGTGGACAAGATTTGAAGGGTTAGGAGACAGCTCTTACACACAGACATGGAGACAGCTGGGATTTAGATCCCCAGAGTCCACATAAAAGCCAGGAACTGTGGAATCTGGCCTGTGATGTCAACGCTGATAGGGTAGAACCAGGACTGCTGGGTAAGCTGGCTATCTAGGTCAGGGTAGGGTGTCATGCTTGATTATAGACGGGGGTATGTGGGATCAGAGGATGACCCTGAGGAGCTTCTCCCCACCTCACTGAGGCAGTGTCTCCTTGCTTCTGCCTTGTCTCTGCACTCCAGGCTGTCTGCATACAGGGAATTCCCACACCTCTGCCTCCCACCTCACTGCAGATTAGAGATGCATACCACCACACTCAGCTTTTCCATGGGCTCCAGGGACTGATCTAACAACTCAGGTCCTTAGACCTGCACTGTAAGTGCTTTTAGCTGCTGACCCATCATACCAGCCCAAGAAATTTATCTTTAACAATAGTATGTAATGTAACTAAAAAATTATAAAAGTATGTAAGATAACCAAAACTACTATATTTTGACTCATTATATAGAAGATATAGTCTTAGAAAACACATGTACAAATATTTTGGAATAAAGAGACATAATGTATTCTTAACTGACTCATAAATGTTACATTACCTGTGACTATGGAGAAATATTTATTAATTTATCTAGTTTCCTAAAACAATAACTAGATAAAAATATATAAAATAATACCACTCTAAAGACACAAGGACAATGCATTATAACAGAAAGACAAGCACACAGAGAAAATCCTGGAGACCTACAGAGACTCCCCTTCAGTTATAAAGGTGAGTACTGGACAGCTTGCATGTGTGCAGAAACTACTAAACCCAGCAAGTAACCACCCCAAAACAGACTGCAAGAAACTCTCCGAGAGCTCACAATGCATGGCCGTGCCCCAAAGTCAGAAATCGCAGCTTTATAAATGGACCCTTCTGAGTGTCAGGAAAGATGTTGCTAGATAAAGAAGATAACGTAATCAGAAAGTCAATCACTCTGTAGTCGGACCTAACAAATGTAAAAGCAAAGGCAAGAGGATCAATCGTCTGCAAGGGACTCAGCCACATTCCAAAGCAAAGCTCAAGAATACATAGAGAAATACAAGCACACCCAACAAGCTCAAAAGTACAGTCCATGATGCTGAAAGCAAAGCAGGGACTACTCGATAGACAATGCAGGAAAGTGCCACTCAAAATAAGGAGAAGAGCTCACCCTGAAAAGGCTGGGGGTGGGCGTGTCAGCTCAGTGGCAGCACCATGGAGGGGAGGATAGGAATGACACAAAGTAGCACACATGAAGAACAGTTGCTATGACTACATCCTGTTGGTCAAGGAAAGAAGAAGGAGCATACTGAGCAGGAAAATGGAAGACACAGAAAGGAGTGCCTAACAGATGTGTACCAGGTACTCGCTAACATGGGACCTGCACACAAGCATCAGAGAAATCAAAGCTATGTGAGAAACCACATTTGTCTTTAGTTCATTGTGAGCTGAATTTTGTAACTGATGAACAATATTTGCCTTTCATTCTTCAGCGTGTGGCTCTGCGGTTTTCCTGTCACTTTAAGAAGCTGGCCTCTCTCTACTGTGTTCTTAGCACCCTAGCTGAGAATCACTGGGTCACATACAATTCCTTTATCATTTTTGTTCTTGACAAAACTACCTCTTCCTTTCACCTCATGATTGTAAGCTTCACCCTGAGGTTGGAAAAACTGTAGAGATTAAAAATAAAAATAACTTTAGGCCTCCCAAGTACTGTCTACTGCAAACTTCCAAGAGTAAGTTTCAGGACAGCCAGGGTTACATACACCTTGCCTCAAACTTTTAATTAATTAATTTTAAGAAAATCTCTATTAAAGGTGGTAAGTAATGAAAAGAATAAAAGGAAGAAAACAAAAAGAAAGCAAATGGTCAAATAATACATTTAACTACAGTTAATAATATCAAATGCCACATTAAAATGTATTCTGAACTGAAAGGATCCTAAAATAAGCACATAGAAATTTAGAAGACATGGGGATGAGGACAATGCTTCAGTGGGGAAAAGTGCTAGAGGTGCAAGCTTGAAAATCTGGGGCCAAATCCCTACCACTCACATAACAAAGGCAGACCTAACCCCATGTGCCTGCAATCCCGGGGCTTTGAGGCAGAATCAGGTGGATCCCAGGAGCTTGCTGCCCACACAGCCTAGCGTCTAGGCTAAGCCCAAACCTAACCAAGTTCCTAACTCAGGGACTGAGGTGGAAAGCTATACAAAACACCACTATGTGCCTCGGGCCTCCACATGCAGTGTTCAGGTGTTTGCACCTGCATACGCCCCTATCTGTGTACACATGTGTACATCACACACAGAAAGATCCTTTAGAGGATGCGGATGAGACAGTATTAAGAGAAAATTTAAAACACTGCAAGTTGCCATGGATATGCTCGTTCTATAACATGATATTTGTTCTAATAATGTGACCCTATACAAAACAAGTGGAATCATTCTTACCTTGGACACGTTGCTGACATAATTCACTTGCACAGTGCTTTCTTTATCAACTTGATTACAAAGATTCTGTAGAGTATATGCATATTCTTTATCACTTTTTATTCTCAGAGCCATAAACTTCTTCACTGTCTCCAGCAACCGCAGTTCCCAGTCTTGCAACTTTAACACAGCTTCCTGTGAGTTCTTCAGGTCACTCCCAAATCCCATTTTGTACGATATAGCTTATCCTCCACACTGTGCACGTGCGCCTGCTAGTCAGCACATATCTGTGAACATAGATGTGAGTCAGTTAGAAGGAAGTTCATCCTCCAATCAACAGTATGGTCCATTGGGCTGTTTGGCTGGTTGGTTGGTTGGTTGGTTGGTTTGTTTGTTTGTTTGTTTGTTTGTTTGTTTGTTTGTTTGTTTAACTTGGAATACTGCTTTATATCTCAAATTCGGAAGTGATTTTCTTCATTGTGAACAAATTTGAGCAGGCATAATTCATCAAAATTGTTTTCAGAGGAAATACAATGTAAAATAAAGGACATCAAATTTTTCAGATCAATTCATATGTTTATCTTAAATCCTGCAATTATTTTTTAATCAGATTAATATGACACCAACACATATTCCAAGTGTGTTTTTATTGTTGGAAATGAGTCACAAAATACAAATTGCATTTCAGAGTTAGGTAATAGAATTTGGGAAAATAACTGACTATGTTTGCCAGGGTCCAGCCTGGACAAGAGTCAGGGGCCATCAATGATTAGGGATACCTGGTAGGTGAATAGGAAAACATACAATTGACATACAATAGTTTTTTGGCATGGGAGCCCTTAAACTCGGGAGTCAGGGTGTTCACCTAGACTTGACTCAGCCCCAGTCTTCTACTGAAATCATACAAGGAAGTTGGAATCACAAAGTTCACAGGGGGTGGGTAAATGCTTCTCTATTTTCCTGTGCCAACATTTTCTAATGACAGAGAGTAGTACAGATTTAGAACAGAAAAAAGGGAACTATACAATCTCAAACACAAAAGTTTTACAGCAAGCACAATGTTTTTTGTATCTCCCAACCACCAGTCTCTGGTGAGGTCGGGGACAGAAGTATTGCGGTTACAAAGTCAGTATCTCAGATATGTATGAGACAGTATGGTTTCATAAAAGGACAAACATGAGGCCATATTGCTGACCCTGCAGTCATTGGATCTCCAATCTGAATCAAACATCCAGGACCCCATCTGTCTGTCTACAAAAACATCCTCACTTAACCTGTATGGAGAATTCCTAGGGGGCTGCCACCATTGTCCTTGAACCCATTCCTGACTTTCTGGGAAATATCTGTATGTTACTCTATCCTCAGTTTTATGATAAAAATATCCTATTTTTATTATACAGAATTGACACTAAGACTGGGTGAACAGCTGCAGATTTACTCATCTCTGCCTGAGGCTCTAGATTACTTGCATTTCTACCTCAAGTGAATGACTATAACATACATTTCTCTTGAACTCATGAACAGCCTTCACTTTAATACTATTGGTAACATCTAGTTTCTGGATATCAAGCAGGCTCCTACTATGTCTTGCCAGGTCACCAAATACTGGCTTAATCAAGGAAGGAAGAAAGAGAAGGAACAGCAAATAGATAAAAAGAATGGTAAGTACTAAGAATAACTGCAGAAATGACATCATGAGGTGCTTGCACCAAAGAACAGCCTTGGGACCTCTCCGTACTCATACTGGGGCCCACAAGAGGCCATAGCCTCACATTCTGAAACACGGTAGCCCAGGCAGGTTTTTCTTCCTTGTCATCAAGGGTCCCAGGCATCTCAAGCTTAAAGTGGATTGTCTCCAACATATATTGACATTACAAAAAATCCAAAAGTAATAATTTGTTTAAAAGTAAACATGTTGGGGCTAGAAGAACTAGCCTGGACCCGTGGGAGCTCCCAACCAGGCTGAGGCCACCAACACAAATACACCAGAGGACAGCCTGGTCTGGCCTCAGTGGGAGAAGATATGTCTAATCCTCAAGGGACTGAGGTCCCAGGGAGTGGGGAAGCTTGGTTGGGGGGAGCACCCTCTTGGAGACAGTGGGGAAGAAAAATGGGATGAGGAACTCTTAACTGCTGAGCCATCTCTCCAGCCCCCTGGACCAGACCATTGTTTTAATTTAAGAGTTTAAAAAAAAAAAAAGGCAACTAAATATCTTCTCCCAAAGGTCAGAAAGAAACTGAGGATGTGCACTGTACTGATGTTCTACTAGAGGCTCTAGACATTGGACTGGCAGAGTAAAATAAAACACATTTGGGATAGAGGGCTAGTGAGATGGCGCTTAGAGTGTACATTGCTCTTCCAGAAGACCCAAGTTCAGTTCTTAGTGAGGTGTGGCGCACAACAGCCTGTACTCCAACTCCAGGGCATCTGATACCTCTGACTCCTCAGATACCTGTGTTCACATGTACATACCCACACATGCACATATAACTAAAACTAAAAATAATCGGACTAGACAAGGAAGAAGTGAAATGATTTCCATTTGCAGAGAATAGCACTTTACAAACAGAGACCCAAATGAAGGCTTAAGCAAGTATCAGAATTGAGTGTGATTATGTTACCAAGTACTACAGACAAGGAGCAGATGTGGGCTCCTATGTTAAAAATCTGCTCCCTGGCTAATGATGCTACTTGGGAAACTCTAGATGACGGAGCCTAGGTAGGCAAAGTAGTTCATTGGACTGTGCTTTAAAAGATAATAGCTTATTCCTGGTTCTTTATCTCTGATTCCTGGTTTCCAAGGTGAGCAGCTTCTACAAAACACTCCTACCATGACATACTTATTCTCTTACCATGAGCTCAGAAAGAGAGTCAAAGGACAATGGAAGGAACTCAATGAAAGCATGAGCCAAAATAAATGCTTCTTTCCTTAAGTGGCTTTGTTCACATATTCAGTCACACCAGCACAGTGTTAACATACACAGCACAATCAGTGTTAAAAACTCAGCAAGATGTCTACATACCAGCAAAAATCAAACCAAAAATTGTTAAATTCCATTTACAGAAACATGAAGAAAAGAATAAGATACTAGGGAAGAAATCTTTCTTAAAACCAAATGTGTGTTCTTCAAACTAAAAAGCCAAAATTACAAATAAGCCCCTCAAAGACTCAGGTTCAAAGGTAGAAGAATTAATGTGTTAATAAAGCAAGATCCTCCCGTTTGATCTATACATTTGACATAATCTGTATTGAAAACACCTTGTACATCAAAGAAATTAAGACACACAAGACCACATATTGTATAATTCTATTCACATGACTTGTCTAAAAATAGTCCAACTAGAGCTATAAGACAGATCTGTGGTTGTCTAGGGCCAATGAATTTGGAGAGAAATGGGGAATGATCCCTGAGAAGTATTAGATTTTCTTCTGTGGTGATGGAAGTATTCTGAAATTGGTCATGACAGCAGCACAACTCTGAGAGTGGATAAAACACCTAACCTGCACAGTTCCATCAGGTGAATTCTTTAGTATGTGAATGTTACATTTAGCCTCCCTCAAGGCTGTATGAGCTGGGATTTAACCCCCTGGGAGAGGGGGGAATTATTCCCACTGTGGTACTTACCAGGAAGACCTCTGGGAGATGATCAGGATGAAGTAAGTTGTTAGCAGGGAGCCTCATCATTGAATCCTGGCAGCTTTATAAGAGGCAGACAACCCTGAAAGTCTTCTCTGCCTGACTGCTTGTCTCTCTGTATATGTCTCTGTCTCTCTGTGTCTCTCCATCTCTGTCTCTCTGTCTGTGTGTGTGTCTGTGTGGGGATGTTTCTCTGTCTCACACACACACACACACACACACACAGAGAGAGAGAGAGAGAGAGAGAGAGAGAGAGAGAGAGAGAGAGAGAGAGAGAGAGAGAGACACCCATGCCACGCATAGATGTGGCTCATTGACCTTGAACCTTCAGACCTTGAGCCCAAATATCCCTGCCTTATTTATAGATTCAGTCTGTGTTATAATGTTCTTGGTAACAGAAAACAGACTAGAACACAAACAATAACTCAAAATAGTTATTTAAAAATCACCGAGACATAAGTTATGATCACCTATACACCAGCTATCATAAACTTCCCCAAGACATTCTTCTTGTTTACTATAAATCCTGAAAACCATTGCAAAATTTATTTTGCCCTTTGGTTTCCTGGGCTTTCCAGCAGTGAATCTTTCAACTCGGGCAAAAGAACGCAAGGGGCCTTTGTTTCCAGTTCTGGATCATCCTCACTAGAAGGCAGGTGCCTTGTTGTGGTAGCAGTGACTCTGCTGGCTCATTTTTGTGGTGCTGGAAATTGAGCCCCAAGCTCACACATACTAAGCAAGTATTCTCTACCACTGAGCAAGTCCATACCATAGAGTCCAGTTAATGACACTGACATCATCTATGACATACAAATGCAAAAAGTTTCTCTCCCTAACTTCAATTGCTTCATCTAAACAAATGTCAAGTTATTATTCTCCAAGAAGAAAATAAATTACAATTGTTCCTCAACTGAAAGATGGTCAATTGTGTGAACTATAAAGTAAGTGGGAAAGACATTTTGAGTTATAAGAAACTCCTTGCTAAAATTTCCAAAGCAACGACCAAGACTGAGCCCCCTTTAGCTAAGTCAGTGACTACAGGGGACCAACCGACTCACCTATTGTTAATCACAATGACGCCAGGCTTCTAGGTCCAGACAGCAATTTTAAAACTATGACTTTGGGGCTTTAGCTCAGTGGTAAAACATTTTCTAATATGTAAAAGCTCAATTCCATGGAGAAGAGACTATCATTTGTGAGGCTCAAAAACTGGCAATGTGTTGTTGTTGTTGTTGCTGCTGCTGTTGTTTTTGCTCTTTTTACCTGTAGCTATGGAAACATTCTTCTCAGTCTATGTCTAACCAAAGAATAAGGAATATTTTTGAAGGAAGAACTGCTAGAAAAAATTTTAATTTTACTTTAAAAAAAAAAAACTACTAAATGTATTTTAGCCCTGATGTGGCATAAACATCATCTCTGCTTCTCAATGCATCTTGATAAGCATTTTTATATTTTACTACTGCTATCTATCAGAAGCTACAAAAACTGTGCAGAGCTCAGGGAAAGAAAATGGGAAACATAATCTGTCAGAATCTGGGAAATGTTCCAGCCTGAAGAGGCTTATTTATGCTTATTGATATGCTAGGTCAGAATAGCTCTCTTTGGGGAAAAAGGGGAATAATGATTTTTTTTTTAAGTAAGGTAACTCCATAGTCAATTAACTGAATCTAACTTTTAGGTTGTCTGACCTGACTTACACTTAAGAAATGATCAGATCAACACAACATATAAATACCACTCATGACAAATTGGATATATGTAAGAACAGAGTTTTCAATAACAAGCAAAGAACAAAAAACTAGATAACTAAGATATTCCGTGGGCAGTGATTAAGTAGATTGTGGCCCCGCCTGCGCTTCACCTTTCTTCCCAGGCTAAGCAAGTCAAGCAAACAGGATTGGCTAGAGAGACCCAGTTATAGCAAGCAATCCAGTCAAGGATGTGGCAGTACATTTTAGGACAATCTCTCTTCCATTCTAAGAAGCTAGAACTGTTGCCTCATAGCCCACTTCATAATACACATGGTGATCAAACTTAGCCTGATATCCCACTGTGTACGCAGCCTATTTGTTTAACCTACCTTAATGAAAATAATATAACCTTACTTGTGTTGGATTTCCTATGTAATCAGCTTTCAAATCCTGAGCTAATGCATAGCTTTAACCTTAAACTATGTATTCTTCCATGCCCCTGACCTACAGCAATGCATGTGTACATGTGTGTTATCGCAATCGTTTATGAAGAACAGCCCATAGGTGGAAAGCAGCACTCTATAACAAATATCCATCATAAATGTTAGAAGCAGCATATGAAAGTTGCTCGATAACCGTGTGCTTACAATGATGTTTGTTACCTGACTTAGTTGGGGTCAGTGACTTAATCCCTTGTAACACTCTGTTAAGGATTTCTTTCAAGTGTCCCATTGCTCCACCATGTGATGCTTTCTGTGTTGTTCAGTAAATACAAAACAAAGCCCTTTGTCAGGAACAGGTCAGATACAAAGATCAAATACAAACTACAGGCAAATGGAAGACACATGGAGTGATGTGGAGGATCCAAACTTGGGCTCACTCTGGCGTCAAGTTAATGTCAGGAGAATTACCGTGCTGTCTTTCCTGAATGTGATGGTGACACATTTGGTGCCTCTGCAACTATCTCTACTGTGTCTGCCTGATACACAGGACCTCTTTGTACTCACAGGTCTCAGGAACTCCTTCCTAATTCAGAATAGGCAGGGGGAACAGGCAGGAGGGATCCAGGTTTCACACAAAGTACAAAAGTCTAAGAAACCACATCTTCCCCATTCCCCAGACATCAGGAGAGCAGGATGTGGTAAGAAAACCCAGCACATTCTCCCCTCCGATAGATATGCATGACTTGATCTAAGAAAGAATTTCTTAGCCTTCCAGGTAGCACAAGTAGAAACCACTGGGAGCTCAGGACTATCAATAAATGAAGAAAATCAAAACAGCAATGGAGAAAATTAAACTGTCCTTGGAACAGTATCCCATAAAAGCAGACTAGATCTGCATGCTATAAAACTAAACAAGGTATCTACCTACGAAGAGATTGATGTGTTCCCCAAGTCAAACATAACACATAAATTATAAAGGGTACAATCAGAAGTTGCCTGTCACCAAGAAAATCCTAATTTTAATTTAAAGATAATTAATACTAATACAAAGATGAATCAGGTGCCAGCACAACAAGGTAAGAGTTTTAACGCAGCCATAGTAAAAACACTTCAGCAATGAGATATAAACTCTCAAAATCAACAGTAAAATACAAGATATAACCAAGGAAGTCAAGCTATAAGAATAATCAGAGAGAAATTATAAAGGAAGAATCACAAATTGTTCTGTTGTGCTCCACATTACAGTGGAGACAACAGAAGCCACTATCAGTGAGTTTACAGAGTCCACCCAGCCAGACAACAGAAAACAGGAAAGAAATACCCGGAGACCTGTGGGACACATGCTCTTCTCTCCTCTGAGGGCAAGGAGAAAGAAAGGGACTGAAAGAAAACTGGAAAAATACAGACAAATCTGCTTAAACAACACACATACTCACACACCACACACAAGCACACTTACTCTGATACACTACACACAAAGACACTTACATATACACACACACCACAGATGTACACTCATACTGAAACTCATGCCACATACACTCAGACATTCACACACACACCACATACCACCACACATACACATACAACACAAACTCTCTCATACACACACAGCACATATATACACTCACACTACACACAACACACACACATACAATCTACAACAACAAAAACCAAGACCACATGACATTGGTCAGGGGCCAATAATAATGGTTCAAAATGCAACACTGCAAAATGAACTCACCATGCACAACAGACTTCTAACAAAGGTGTAAAGGGGAAAGCATTGGCCTTCAGCTCTACCTAAGACCGTATTAAAAGCATCTAAAAAGAATCATGGACTTAAGTGACTAAACGTGAACACATTTACTGATAGATTCCAGATTAGAAGAAAAAATGGACAAAATCCTCAGGATCTAAAGGTAGGAGAACAATTAGTTATAAGATCAACTCCACAATGCGGAAGAGAAAATGGACTGTTTAAAAGGAAAGGGAGCAGGGGGAGAGGAGAGGGAATAGGGGATTTTCGGAGGGGAAACTAGGAAAGGGGATAACATTTGAAATGTAAATAAAGAAAATATCTAATAAAAAAAAGGAAAATCTTTTATTCTCAGAAAGCCTGAGTGAGCAGAGGAAAATACAGCTTTAGAAGGAGAAAAAAAAAAAAATCACATGGAAGTCAATAACCCACCCAGTAAAGAAAAAGGCATATTAAGAAAATAAAAACCTCTTCTTAGATTATCATGCATTTTTACTTCCCACTAGACTGTGGAGACAGGGTTTATAAAAAAGGTCAAATCATACCAGAGCAGAAATCCCACAAGAAGTAGGGCTGTACAATGAGACTCCTGAAGGCTCAGTGTGGACGGATGGGGGTTCTAACCCAGACACAGGACGCATCAAGTCTCTCTATACTTCTCATGGCTTAAAAGTGCTGTGTGTGTGTGTAGTCTGTTTATTGTACATATCTACATATATATACATGCAGTAACAGTGGAAAATGCCATGAATTTGAAGGAAAGCAGGGAAGAGTATATGAGAGGATTTGGAGGGTGAAATGCTGTAATTATATTATACTCTCAAAAGTAAAAATTAAAAAGTAATTTATAATTATGTCAGTAAAAATTTCAATTCTTCAAAATGCCCAGCCCTTGACCTTAGGTATGGTTGTGTACCAGAACTCAAGACAGAATTAGGATCAGGCCTGGGCTATGTAGTAAGTCTTTGAAAAACAAATCAAAAAATTCTAAAACTATATAATTTTGGTTGGGAGAGGTCACAAAATCATCCTTATTCTAGAAGTAATAAAAGGTATGGAAAATGAAATTATATTATCAACTGCAGCCAAAAGGTACATGGGTGAGGTGTATACAGTGCTGATTTGTAATACAAATTACAGACAAGCAGGTATATTCTCTCTTCTGTACTGGTCATCTCCATCACTTAGAAAAGTGACTCACACATTAGATAACAGAAAGCTACAAAGTGAATTAAATGGTTGAAGCTACACAATATTGTGCAATCATCTCCAATGCCCAGACAAATTGTAACCAAATGCCTGACAAAAGGGATCTAAAGTAGAAAGGTTTAATTTGGCTCATGTTTCAGAAGACCACCATAGTCAATCTTGGAAAGGCAAGGCAGTAAGAGCAGCTTAGAATGCGATGCCACCCAAGAAGCAGAGAAGTAGGAACAGGATGCATGCTCAGGTGGCTGCTTCTCATCTTAACTCAATTCTGGACCTCATCCCAGGTAGTAATGCTGCTCCTGCCCATGGTAAGTCTTCCCTAATTGAAATCTCACTGGAAATACCCTCAAAAGCATACCCAGAAGGGTTTCTTTTAGGTGAGTCTAAATCCAGTTAAGATTACAAGAAAGACTAGCCACCACACAGTTATAATCGCCATTAATCTTATTAGTACTTAGTATTTGGTATTAATTTTACAATCATATCGTACAGGTTAAAGTTCAAAGTTCTTTGCCTGTAATCAATACAACTTCCATCTCCCATAAAAAGTCATACAATTTTAAGACCTACTTATAGTCCTAGCTAGTTTTAACTGTCAATGTGACAGAGCCTAGAGTCACATAAAAAGGGAGTCTCAAGTGAGGAACTGCCCAGGTCAGATTTGCCTGTGGGTCTATCTTGTGGAAAAATTTCTTGGTTGTTAATTGATATAGGAGAGCTCAGCCCACTGTGGGCAGCACCACTTCCTAGGCAGGTATGAGAGAACTAGCTAAGCATGAACAAGGAAACAATGTTTCTACATTGTTTCTGCTTGAGTTCTTGCCCTGATTTCGCTCAATGATAGAAAGCCACTTCAGGCTAAGTCTTTTCCCTCCTACAAGTTGCTTCTGGCCTTGATGTTTATCACAGCAACAGGAGGAAACTAGAACTTTAGGGTTCCTAAAACCTCCCCTGATCTTTCCCTCCTCTATGCCCCCCCTGAATCTAAAGTTCCTATTCACATCCCCTGGAAAAGCATCAGCAACCTACTCTGGAAGCTGCATTCTCAACCACCACCTAGGCCACAGTTCCTCTTCAGATCAGGGATTGTGTGAAGCTATCTTTTTTTTTTTTTTTTTTAGGTTTTTCGAGACAGGGTTTCTTTGTATAGCCCTGGCTGTCCTGGAACTCACTCTGTAGACCAGGCTGGTCTCGAACTCAGAAATCTACCTGCTTCTGCCTCCCAAGTGCTGGGATTAAAGCCATGTGCCACCACTGCCCGGCACATTACAGTACATTTTGACTATTGCCATTAGACTTTGTGCTATCTGAAACAAGAATATCATAGGCTTTTCATTTATATACCACTGGGCCTTAGGTTATTACAAAAGATAGAAATATCTATAATTTAGGGGCTAGAGCCCTAGCTCAGAAGTTAAGAGCATGCCCACTTTCATAGAGGACCTCAGTTAAATTCCTAGAACTCAACAGGCAGCTTACAATCACATGTAACTCCAGTTCTAGGGGACCAGACATCTCTGCCCTTCACAGACATCTACACCTAAATTCTCATATAAATAAATAAATATATATATATATATATATATATATATATATATATATATATACATAAAATTGAAATTTTCTAAAGAAAAAAGTTATATATAATTTAGTGGATATCAATTACTAACCAGGCTGTAACAGGATAATATACAAAAGTACATGTATTCTGTTGCCAACATAATCATTTAAAAAAAAAAATCCAGATCTCGCCTAGACTGACCTTAAGCCTATGGGCAGCTGAGAATGACCTTGAACATTTGGCTTTCCTGCCTCTGCTGAGAACTAACTCTGTTATCTATCACAGGCATAATACAGGCTCAATTAATGCAATGCAGGGGTCAAACCCAGGCTTTCTGCATAGTAGGTAAGCATGCCTCCAACTGAGCTGTATCCCCACCCAATGGTATCTCTTTTTAAAAAGCAAATTTTTAAAAAGTGAAACTAATATAAATCCTACTAAAATGCTAGGTATTTGGATTTATTTAACCTATTTATTTGAATCTATCTTATTTAATGATCTTCAATTTGGGACTGTTTTCCCATAAACATGATTAAGTACTCTTTAAAGAATCATAAAACTGTAATTTTCTAAAATTGGAAGTTAAATTCTCATAGACTATATCCAGATATACAAATTTCATAAACAGAATTAAATATGTTAAATAGCAAAATATAAAATATATGACTATTTTCTTTGCAGGATGAGCAGATTCCTGTGGTATATCTTCTGAGCATACAGATATACAGAAGTATCTATTCAAAACTGCACCCTGCTCCTCAGTTTTGGGCTCTGTAACTGTCCACTTTTGCATTCTGCAAATGCAAAGACAGAAATATTGGTTCTTCTGGCATTATAGAATGCACTGGAATAATCCTAGCACTTGGTGTTGGAGGCAAGAGAATAACAAGTTCCTCAGCTACATTGCAAGTCTGAGGGCAACCTGGGATGCATAAGATACTATCTCCAAGGAAGAAGGGGAACATGAGGAGGGAGAGGAGGGCAGGGGATTAAGAAAGAATGAAATAAATGAATACTGTATTTTCATGTATGTATACATGCATGTATGCATTTAATTACTTCTTTAACTACTCAGTCATTCATTTAATACAGGATCTCATTAGGTAGTTCTGGTTGTCCTGGAACTCACTATATAGGTCAAGTTGGCCTTGAATTCACAGATCTTGCCTCTGACTCCCAAGAGCTGTGATTAAAAATGTGTGCCAGGGGCTGGAGAGATGGCTCAGCAGTTAAGAGCACTCACTGTTCTTCCAAAGGTCCTAAATTCAATTCCTGGCAACCACATGGTGGCTCACAACCATCTGTAATGGGATCTGATGCCCTCTTCTGGTATCTTTGAAGACAGCAACAATGTACTCACATTAGATTGATTAATTAATTAATTAATTAATCAATCTTAAGAGAGAGAAAATGTGATGTAAAAGTGTGTACCACTATACTTGATGAATATTGGATTTTTGATAGCATTTGAATTGGGAACAAAACTCCCATGGAAGGGGTTACAGAGACAAAGTTTGGAGCTGAGACGAAAGGATGGACCATCCAAAAACTGCCCCACCCAGGGGTCCATCCCATAATCAGCCACCAAACGCCAATACTATTACATACACCAGCAAGATTTTGCNGAAAGCACCCTGATATAGCTGTCTCTTGTGAGGCTATGCCAGTGCCTGGCAAACACAGAAGTGGATGCTCACAGTCAACTATCAGATGGAACACAGGGCCCCCAATGGAGGAGCTAGAGAAAGTACCCAAGGAGCTGAAGGGGTCTGCAACCCTATAGGTGGAGCAACAATATGAACTAACCAGCACCCCCAGAGCTTGGGTCTCTAGCTGCATATGTAGCAGAAGATGGTCTAGTCAGCCATCATTGGGAAGAGAAGCCCCTTGGTCTTGCAAACTTTATAAGCCCCAGTACAGGGGAACACCAGGGCCAAGAAGGGGGAGTGGGTGGGTAGGGGAGCGGGGGGAGGGGGGTATAGGGAACTTTGGGGATAGCATTTAAAATGTAAATGAAGTAAATACCTAATAAAAATTGAAAAAAAAAAAGAAAGTTTTATCTGCACTGAGGCTTCTCTCTCAAATTAGAAAAACTTATTTTAACACAGACATTTTATTGGGGAAATGTTTTGTTTCCTTTATCTAAAATTCTTACAGAGATTCAATCAAGTTCATCATTGGATAAATACACTAATAAAACTATGTAATCAAACTATTGGCAAGTGAAATAGTTCAGGGTAACATCCTCTGACTTTACATTCATACCATAAAAGCACATATATTTACATACGACACAAGGTTGAGAAAAATCAGAAAACTTTCATTCTGCCTCTGATGAACTAGAAGAAAAATTGGTACCACTTGAATTCATATAATCATCAACTAGTAAGATTTATAACCAAACCACTTTACAACTCGCGATGCATAACATTCTTAGAAAGCAGATGATACCCAAAAGAGATATTGAGTAAGTTTGTCTTTTCAAACTATAACCCTTAAGTGAAAAACCAGATCATCAACAACAAAGAAACAAACAAACAAACAGGGAACTAGTTACCAGAAGAGAACTAAGAGCCATAAGAACCAAATGGAATGCATGAAAGCTGACTGAATCCTAGATGAATAAAACACTGAAGAAAAGTTTCCACGAATAACCAGTAAGGCCTGAATACAGACTGCCACACAAAGACTGCTCTGGTTTGCACATACACTTCCCTCAAAATCTCCTGCACTGGCCCCACATGCAGAGGCTGGACCACTGGGGACGTTGTGTAAATCACTGTCTTCTGGATATGTCACAGCCATGGCACTGATGAACTCACAGCAGCTACGATTACCTACGGAAGACCTGTACAGGATAAGGTCAGTCGACAACCCATCAAAGAAGAAAAAAGCAAAGGGACTTGTGAGGCCATTAATGGTTCCGGAAGAGAGAGTATCATTTTCTTGAATAGAAATCCATTGTGAAGTTGCCAAAACTCCAGAAGATAAATCCTAACACACGCAAGCAATGCTATGTAAACTCAGCAGGCACAGAAGCAAACATGAAAGTGGGAAGGGACTTCCTGGGGAAAAGGGATTAGCGGGGGTGAGAGGAATATGAGAGAGAGCAAGTAAAACTGACCAGTACACAAAATGCATGTAAGGAATTGTTGATACATTTTAATCCACTTGAAAATGTATTATAAATAAATGTATTTGTAACAATATATTTTTGAGAGGGGGGCTGGAAGCGGTTAAGAGCACTTGTTCTTGCAATGGACCAAAGTTTGATGTCCAGCATCCACACTGAGGCTCCCTACTTCCAGGCATACATGTGGGGAGCAGATAGATATGCAGACAAAGCACTCAAACACACAAAGTAAAATAAATAAATAAAATAAAATAAAAAATGAGAGAAAGTGTGAAATTTTAATCATTTTGTATGAAAACACAATTAAATTTGTTTGGCAAATGCATAATGAAAGTGTGGTACATATATACTATAGAATACTATTCAGCCAAAAAGAAAAATGAAATCATGAACTTTCTACAAGAGAAGATCATACTGAGTGAGGCAACCCAGGTCCAGAAAGACAGATGTCACATTTCCCCTCCCATCTGAGGCTTCTAGCTCAAATTTCCAGCTATGAATATACATCCTGAAATAATGCAGAAACCAGTAAAGTCAAAAGGGACTGTTGCTGGGCTGGGGTTTGGGTAGCAATAGAGAAGGGAGCAGTAATATACAAAGTAATCTATTGGTGAAAACAGGATATAATTAGGGAGATAAAACAAAAACAGGCGAGAACAGTACTATACCAGAAAGGGTATACACAGTCCTGAGGACGCATACTATTGGCAATCCACCTAACTAAAACCTGTACTATACCTAAGTTTGTGTATGAGTGTACATATATAGTTCAAATGAAATTTTGGCATCTGGGCTGACAAAGCTCCCTCCAAAAGCCAAAGCCCATCTAACATAACCTCATAACAGGCATGACAAGTCCTTTTTAGAGTTGTTGGTCAGGATTCACTGAGACTCCTAAAACATTGCGGGCTATTGCTATTGTCCTTGGTTGTCCCAGAGAAGAAGAAGGCAAGTTCCTATTGCTGAAGACACTGTGTGCTTCAAACATGGAGCCCACAATGGAACTGACCTGGAAGTGACCTGAAAGCCTTCTCATGAAGGTCTAGTTTTCATGGTACCAGAAGGCACCAGACATGCTTCCAAGGAGAAAAAGAACCAACCATTCTACCCAGCTCCCGTGTCTATGAACCACAACTACAAGCAGTATGGCATACTAACTCTAGGAGTGAGTAGTATCACACACACCTTGGCGATAACCAACAGCTCTCTATTGGACTTATGATCCACTCAACAAGAGGGAAACCATGTCTGATCCTGAAAACCTGGCCAACTTCCCGGGGCTAGTGAAGTCATGGACTGTAACCTACACCTGCCACTTTACTCAAGGAGCACAATCCCTAACTATAGTCTAAATATGTGTCCTTATCTATACCCATATGTAAGTGTAGTCCTTGCGCCTCAACAGGGAAACTTCTCTTTGTACAGATGGAGACTGTTACAGAAAACCACAACAAATCAAAACACAGGAGATAGAGCCCAGTCCCACCATATACCTCGACAAAACACTCCCACACCTAAGGCTCAGAGAACATTGTGGACATGGGGCAGAGAGACTGTATGAGCCAGAGGATCAGGAAGTTTGCTATAAGACTGGGTCTCCTAATTATATCAGAAGCTATACCCATAAACTCTCACTAACCCATAAACTCCCACCAACATGACTGCCCAAATGTAAGCTAAGCAAGGACAGCAACAGACACGGCAACGTGAATTGAAAAAACTAAAAAGGCCTCAACCCTACACAAGAACTACAGGCAACTAAAGAATGAAGAGAGCTAAAGAAATAGTCTTCCCCAGGGAGGAGCATACCCATTGGTTATCCTATGCCAAATGGTCAGCTTTGAAAACATACATGTAACATTATACAGACTAAGCAGATGTTATATATATTTATATGTACACACACACACACACACGCATGCATGCATGTAACAACAATCAATTTAAAAAGAGACCATGAATTTGAAAGAGAGCAAGGACTGTTATATAAGAGGGTTTAGAGGAAGGAAACAGAGTGGGAAAATGATATACTCTCAAATACATACATACATATAAATAAGTAAATTTCCAAGGCTTTCAATAAAAAAAAAATCTATATTGGTATTTAACCTCCAAGGTGATACAGAAGAGATGAGGGCTCCCCTCACATAGACATGCCTAATGCTCACTATAAAGCGGTTCCAGAGCATTTCCATCACTTCTGCAATGTGAAGACATTCAAACAGTGTCATATATAAGGAACAGGCCTCCACCCACCACAAAACCTCCAAGCATACCTTGAAACAGTTTTTACAAGCCTTCAGAGATATGGTCTATATTTCTCTTGTTTATAAATTACCTATTATGAAGTGTTATAATGTAGCAACACAAACGGGTTAAGATTAACAAACCACATACTAAATGTTGACTTTTATACTTAATGTT
Source organism: Mus pahari (assembly GCF_900095145.1). NCBI lineage: Eukaryota > Metazoa > Chordata > Mammalia > Rodentia > Muridae > Mus > Mus pahari. Next base: position 30,699,919 of record NC_034607.1, on the reverse strand, counting down.
GACTTTTTATAAATGACCTCAATATTATGATTATATGGGGAAATTATCTTTATTTGCATGATCTGCATGCTAAAATTTTAATTATGATGCTTTTTTTTCTCTTTTGTTTTTGTCTTGTTTTTCAAGACAGGGTTTCTCTGTGTAGCCCTGGCTGTCCTGGAACTCACTCTATGGACTAGGCTGGCCTCAAACCCAGAGATCCACCTGCCTCTGCCTCCTGAGAGCTGGGATTGAAGACACGCACCACCACCTAGCTTTAGTTACAATGTCTTAATATGGTTTCAAACTATGTAAATGAAAGAGGAATAAAAGCTGAGGCAAATGTCAGAATGAGTCTTGATGACAACAATGTGCCCACCTTCACTGCCCCATGGCCACAGTGTTTGTGAGCATGACACACTGCTGAATGAAGCACCAGAGCAGAAGACAGAATGGAGAACCCAGTGAGATTGAGGCTTGAGGAATAGAACCAGACCTGCCTTGCAGATCCTGAGAACCAAGTGCAGGACCCCAGGCAGATCACAGAATTGCTTTAGGCTTCCACTGACGGAGAGGAAGTAGAAATGAGTGAGGGCCAAAGGTTCGAGCCAGCTCCTAAGTCCCAATTTCAACCATCATCTCTTGGCCTTACAACTCAAACAATAACAAGGCCAGACAGACAGCTCAAGGGTTTAGAGAGCTGGCTGCTCTTGCAGAGGACCTGAGTTTGTCACATGCTGTGCAGCCACAACACACACACACACACACACACACACACACACACACAAAGAGAGAGGAGGGGGTGCATGGGGGAGGGAGGGGAAAAGAGAGGGAGGAGAGATTCTTTTGTCTTTTGACCTTAAAAATAAAGTTTAAGAAGCTAACCACATGAAAATAAAAAAACGTATAGGCCAATAGGACAAAAAATAAGATTTATGACATTTAACCAAATGTCTCACACACAGAGAACAATCAATAAGTATTAACTCTTCTATTGTAACAAAGCATCTTAAACTACTTCAGAAAAGGGCCGGAGAGTTGCCTCCGCAGTTAGGAGTACCAGCTGTTGTTCTCCCAGAGGATGGGGTGACTCACAACCATCTGCCACTCCAGTTCCAGAAGATGTGACACCCTCTTCTGCGGGTAGAAGGCAAGTATGTGGTGCACATGCATACACGCATGCAGGCAAACATGCACACAAAGAAAGTAAAATCTCTTAAATTTTTTAACCTTCAAAAGGAAAATGAGGCCATCAACAATTTTAGAAGACATGAGTAACAGCAGACTTATGTTTAATAACTACTAAATTCCAGCTTCACCACAAGTATCAGTTCTAAAAGGTTGACTATACAATTGCTCTGATGACACTTGGGAGGCAGAGGCAGGCGGATTTCTCAGTTTGAGGCCAGCCTGGTCTACAGAGTGAGTTCCAGGACAGCCAGAGCTATACAGAGAAATCCTGTCTCGAAAAAACAAAAACAAAAACAAACAAACAAACAAAATTGCTCTGATGAGAGGACCCAATGTTGATCCTGGCACCCACGTGACACTCCACTGCTATCTGTAAGTCTACCTCAAGGGGTCTCATGTTTCCTTCCAGTCTCTTCAGGCACCACACATATGTGGTATACAGACACATACACAGGCAAAACACGTACACACATAAAATAAAAAATTATAAATGCTCTGATGAAATCATACAACCGAGTTTATAACAGATGAATCTCCCATGAGTCTACACAAGCTATATACTTTCAAATTGTGTGTGTGTGTGTGTGTGTGTATTGTGTGTGTACACATGAGCATGTATGTGCATAATACTGGAAAATCTTCAAACTAAAATTTTAAAAATTACCATGAAAACATTGAGGAACATCCTGTAAAGATTTCCTACTAGTGAAATCTCTTTTTTTAGGAGAAAGCAAGATAAAAACACTTAACAGCATAAAAGTAAAACCAGTTATTTTCACTCTGAGAATGTCCCTAGAATCAATCCATAATTAAGTGTCCCACAGGGCTTTAGAGGCTCAGGGAGAAGTTGGTGGCTCACTCTTGGGTGACAACATCTGGCTATTAGGTTGAGGGTGGGGTAGCTCAGGCAAAAAGGAGAAAGTTGACTTTTCTAAGGTAAGGAGGCTTACACCTGCTAAGTCTGAGACTCAGTCTTCCCTAGGAATGACTCCCTAATTGGGTATCCAATACCGAGCGGTCAGCCCTGAAATCAGGGTTGTGTTATGTATTTATGCATGCATGCATTCTTACACACACACACACACACAATCAAAGAGAGGAAGACACAGGAGGGATTGAAGGAATGAAAGGGAAGCAGCAAAATTATGTCATTATATATTAACTAAAAAAAAAATTAGGAGAACTCTGAAGAAGTAATTAGGTATGCAAAGGATGTTAAAAAGCTAAGGAAGATTTTTCCCAACAAAGACATATTTTCTGTCTCAAATACTACCCACATTATCCTATATTCTTTAAGCCATCTCTAGGTTACTACTGTTATCTATTATAATATAAACAATATGAACCAGTTGTTGTACAGTATTTGGGGGGGACAAGAACAAATTTGTGCATTTATAATATAAACACAATGTCTTGTATAACATTTCTGAACAAAGATTGATTGACTCTTCAAACATCTATACTGAGGGCCATATATATGTAGTTATATCCTTGAAACTTTATCTTCTTCCCCATGGAAACCTGTTTCTAACCTTGGCTTCCCAGTCTATAATCCTCTATCCCCTCTTCTTCCCACCATAACCCCCACTGCAATATGGAATGTGTGTATGTGTGTGCCTGTCTGTCCATCCGTCCATCCATCCATCTGTCTGTGGCATGAGTGTGGACTTGGTTCTCTCCTTCCACTTCAACTTGGGTGGGGCAAGTGCCTTTACCTGGAGCTATCCCTCCAACCCCACCCTTTCTGCTTACCTATTCTGTGTTCAACTTTCATAAGAACACAAAGGCATTTCATACTTTACCAGACATATCTGACTCCCTGCCAGTCAGAAAACTGACCACTTTTATTAGTCATATTCTCTACGTCTCCCACTCTTCCAGTGATCTACCAATTTCCAAAGATACGTTCATTGTTTCCAAACATTTTATCTCATTTCAGATTTGTCATGCTAGTGTGATGGGAAATCTAGCTTCTACATGTTTAAAATGTCATTTTATTCCCTTCTTCCACAAAACGGTAACTGAGGGATGGTTTTCTATTCTAAGACTGTTAGTCCTCCCAATCACACCTGAGACAGTAATCACCAAACAAGTGTAACTGAATGAGTAACAAAAGTAGAGTGAGTTACAGTTATTAGTATACAATGGAGTCAAGGAAGGCAGTGAATGAATTCTGGTAGGCAATAAAATGTATAACTTAAGATGGTATCTAAATATGAATTTGTAATTATTACTGTTGTGGAAAATATTAAATTGAATGGCAAGTTCCTGCACTACGCTGGGCACCAGCAGGCCACATGGCTCCAGCGGGGTGTTCTCATCTCGGCAGACTCTCTGGTCCCAAGCTTCCAAGACATCTCCACGCAACTCGCTAAGTTCCCTTGGTGGATCACTGCCACACCAGCCCCATGCACTGACCGCCCACCTCTCAGCTGTCAGAATTCCCAGTAACCCAGTAAAATCAAAACTCTAGAAGCTTATAATTAGTCAGATTTATAGATCAATAAATTCTCAGTTCACAAGATGCTCACATAACAATTTCAGAGCCAATTGATAATGATACAAGCTGCCACCTAGATTGGACAAGTTACCCCAATTATTCTATCCCTATATGGTATTATAGCTACCTATGGCTATTTAAAACCACGCAGAATCTGAATCGTCCTGGTCATCCTCCATTTTCCTCCTTCCCTTCTCCTGTGTTGCTCCCTGTCTCTGCAACTCTTATCTCTGCATCCCTTTTCCCTGTCCAATCACAGGCTTCTTGTTGTATTAATATTTAAATTAATTGGACAGGGAAAATCCTGCTATACATTACTTCTTTAATATGATTTCAAAAAAGCATATGTTATGCTAGTAATATAGCATGTATTACTGTACACACTATATAGTAATAGTGGAGAGCTTCCTGGGAGTGAACTCAGGTCTGCAGGCTTGCTGGAAAACACCTTTACCAACTGAGCCATCTCACTGGTTCCTCTGTTTCTTTCCCTTTTTATTTTAGATTCTTTTTAGGCAAAGTGCCACTATGTAGCCCACACTAGCCCAAAACTCACACAGACCTGCCTGCCTCTGAGACCCACCTGCCTCTGCTGTTGTACTGTATTTTGCCTTTGTGTTGAAATTGAAAGTGTGCCACCAAGCCCTGTGTACAGTTATTTTCATTCATAGGTATGTTAGTCTATGTGTATGTCACATATGTACAAGTCCCCATGGAGGTCAGAAAAGAACAGCAGACACCTGGGAGGTAGAGTTACAGGCAGTGTGAATCGCTGGGTATTGGTGCTGGGAACGAACTCAGGTTCTCTGGAAGAACAGCAAGTGTTCCTAGCACCCAGCATTCCCATTTTTAAGATTTCTAGTAAGTGTGCACCAATGTATACATTGTATTAAAAATTAGTTCCTTTCCAAATATACCCCTAAATCACAGGGTCATCATTTAACTCTTAAGGTTTAAATTTTTACTATCTTGTCAGTACAGAGTTATTTGGAATTTCATGTATTTGTCTTTTGCTGTGATATGGAAATGGTCATGCTCAACACACTACATGAAACAGAGAAAACTATTCAGCTAGATCCCATGCTCAACACTGAACAGTTCAAATGCCTCAAGACAGCTAATCAAAGCACCAATGTGTTTTCTCTAAATTTCCAGCTAAGTCTTCTCTATAATTTTTTTCAGTGAAAAAGCATTTTCATTAATATTGAAGTGGCTTCATTTAAAAACGAGTAACAACTTCATCAGTGACATGTTCAAGTGGGACTGTATTTTAAGCTACTATAAATCTGTGAATAAACAATCTGCCCTTTGTATTATTTCACACGCACTACCATTCTTCCCAGAACTCGGCAGACTGAACTTGACAACCGAAAATGGTGGAGTCATCTGTAGCACACCTGCATCTCCCACCCTGACTTCTGCAGAGCCACAGATTCTCACCTCTAACACACGCAGACCCCAACAGTATTCCCACTTCTCAAATATGTTTCTCTTCAGAAATGGGGATTAGGTGGAGCCACTGGGGTGAAGAATGGAGGGATAATTCCAGGGTCACGTGAGTGATACCCTACAAACACACATCACCAATTATCACCACCATCTCACTGGCCTGATTACATTTTTCCTGTATCTTCTCCTCTTCTCCAACAAGCATCCTTTATTTCAAAATTGAATTCTGATCAAACAGATATATAAAAATATGCCACATATTTAATATAAATTTACAGACTCTTAAAGTTGTATTTTTAAAGAAAATGTCTTGTTCATGGTGTGATTATTTTAAAGAACAGGAGTAAATATGCCTATCTAATAACCTAGCTTTTTTTTTTAATCAGCCTGAGTTGCAAGTGAATAAGAGACTGTGATCCATTATTGCTTGTCTGACTCTGAAGCTTGTATCCCTCCCCCCGTTTTTTGGGTAACAGCATCTCACTCAATTTTCTTCTATTAAGCTAGATTTTTCTCATCCTCCTTCCTCATGGTTTAGATGACACTGATCATCTAAAGTTTCTACAGTAGACAGGTCTCAATCAGTAGTTCAGGAATATAAGGGACCCCACCTGGACATCTCCTCCACCCTCCTGGCTGAGGGTCCCATAGCCTCATGCATACTGCTCAAAGACCCTACTACTGAGCTACATTGCCAGCACCGCTCACCCAACATTTCTTCAAGCAGGAAAGTTCTCTTTCAGCTGAAGTTGCTGAACTAAAAGCTTAAGTTCCTTCTTAACAATGAACCAACCCAAAGGAAAAAGGAAGAGATGGAAAGGGAAGTGGAGAAGATTCTGAAAACATCTCACCCTAAGTCTGCATTCAAGTATGAACAGACGAAATTTCTGGAATTTGGAATCACTGCTAAGAAACAATTCTCCAAGGACTACTCATATTCCTACAGAAAGGGCAATCTGAGCAAAAGATGCAAGGGTTTCATATATGGAACAAAGCTGGAAACAGACACAGTGTCTCCCTAAGGAGAAAGAGCAATTTCAGCCTTCCCTCCTGGGATACAAATCTACTGTCCACATATGTAACTATCTGGCACCATCACATGACCAATCAGAAAGGACAGAGGAGGAAAGTAACGGCTGCTGTGATATCCCTCTGCCTACCAATAGGCCTCTAATAATACATGAATATATAAACTGTAGCAGGCAGAGCTGGGGAGATGGCTCAGTGGGTAGGAGCACTTGTTCTGCAAGCATGAGAATCTGAGCTTTAATCTCCAGTATCTGTATAAACAAGCTGGTCAGGCCTGCCCATATCTGTACCTGAAGCACTGCAGGGTGGAGACAGGGCAGATCCAAAAGCTCACTGCCCAACCAACCCACTTAGGCAGCTAGCCTCAGTTCAGGGAGAAATCCTGTCTCAAGACAGTAAGGCAGGGCAACACGAGAAAGTACTCCATGTCCTGTATGACTTCTACATGTGCCTACACACTCACATGCATGCATCACAACAAGACATACCCAGAGATAGACATGCAACTATACCAAGCTGGTATTGGAGGGCAAGAAAGGTAGTCTCACTTCCTATGATGTTGCACAAAACAAATAATCTTAATTATTATTTCACTCAATAACTACTTGCTGAAATCTATTAGCCATGCAAAATTTTTCTACTTAAAAAAATCCTGCCTCCACAGAGATTACTTTAAAAAGAAAAATCAAAAATACTTTAAACGTTTTTGGGGTTTTTTTAAGGACTAGCTGTGACAATCAGTGTGAAGAAGGAACGCTTAGTAAGAAGCCTAAGGAATAAGAGCAAAGACCTGAGGAGGAGAACGTTATACTGGGATATAGAGAAAAAGCACCCCCAACCAAAGGGGTGAGTTCAGAGTACCTGCGCAAGGCAAAGCAGGGATGTGGTGACTGATGGAGGGAATAAAAATCTTATAAAGATCCTGCATTAAAGAGACTGGGACCATGAACTAGACTTCATCTGACATGCTTGTGCTTCACTCAGAGCTACCTGGGAAGCACCGAAGGCTGAGTAAATGGTCCCCAGCTTTTCCGAAGGATGAAAGGCTACTTTTTGAGAGCATCATACCAGCAAAGAGTCTCAGGAGGAGTTATACTGAAGAAAGATTATGTTGAACTAGGATGGAGGAAGTGGAAGTATAAGATTTAGTCACATTTCCAGATTTTTTGGAAGCAAAAGGATTAGCTTGAATGTGGGAGACATTACAAAAAAATGAACTGAGGATAATTTCAAAGACTGGGGTTTAAGCAAAACCAGGATGCACTGCCACATTCAGAGGTGGGAAGTACGGTTTTATAAAATGACTTCGGTCATTTGTTTTGAGTTCTAAAATTACCCTGGCAAATGTAAAACTATGGCAGAAATCATCAGCAAGTCACAGCCGCTTAACATGTAGAACTGAATCGACAGAAAGTGGAGGAAACTTGGTATTTCACTACTGCAGGGTAAGAAATCAGCAGTACCTAATATGTAAATTGCTGCTTTGTAAAGTAGGCTAAGTCTAGTTAGAATGAGAGACTAGAGCTTCCTCAATGAGATTTTCCTTTCTTTTGAGGGAGAAGTTGCAAGAGTGGAGGGCCAGAACAAAGAAACAGGGAGATGAATGGGACTGAGGTACATGATGTGAAATCTGCAAAGAATGGGTAAAAGGTTAAATAATTAAAAAAAAAAAAAAAAGTGAGGATCTTGGTACACTGGTGTTTTGGTTACTGTTCTTGGTACACTGGTGTTTTGGTTACTGTTCTATTGCTATGAAGAGACACCATGAACAATACAATTTACAACAGAAAGCATGTAATCGGGGACTGGCTTTACAGGTTCAAAGGATGAGTTCATGACCATCATGGCAGAGAACATGACAGAAGACCAGCTTGGCACTGGAGCAGTAGCTGAGAGCTCACACATGACCACATGTGACCACAGGCAGAGAGGGAAACATTGGGGATGGCATGAGCTTTAAAACCTCAAGGCCACCCCCAGCAACATACCTTCTCCCACAGGCCACACCTCCTAATCCTTCCCAATGAGTTCCCACAACTGCTGACCAGGCTTTCAAACATAAGCATTTAAGGGCCATTATCATTAAAGCACCAAAACTGACAACTAAACCTGAACATCCGGTAGGTTGATTCACTAAAGGAGTGCACCTTGCGTGAAGCTTCACTAAGAAAAAAATGGCTCAGCTGGCAAAGTGCCTGCCATGAAAGCATGAGGACCAGAGTTTATATCCCTACCACCCATGCAAAAAGGTCTGATGCGGCAATGAACACCTGTAAATGCCAGCACTGGAAATGGAGACAAAAGGATCCCTGGGGCTCGCTGGGCAACCAGTCTAGACACTCAGCTTCCTGGTCAAGGAAGCTGAGAAAGTCTGTCTCAAAACAAAGTAGAAGGGCTTGAGAGATGGCTCATTGGCTAAGAAAAAAATTGTGCTCTTCCACAAGACCCAAGTTCAATTCCCAGCACCCACACTAGGCAGTTCACAACTATATCTAGCACTAAGGGATCTGATACCTCTGTCCTCTGAATGCATCTGCATGCATGCACATATCCACAGATGGGCATACACATATATACACATAACTAAAGCAAAACAAAGTATAAAATAAGTGGAGAGGGACAGGAAGATAATCCAGAGCGTAAAAGTGCCACACAGACTGGTGATCTGAGTTCAATCCCAGAAATCCCCATAGAAAGCAGGAGGCAGCGGTACACACCTGTAATTCTAGCACTCCTATGGCAAGGTAGGAGGCTCAGACAAGAGAATTACAATCATCTGGAAGCTTAAGTCAGCTATCCTAGACTACCAAGCAGATACCAGAAAGGAGAAGACAGACCACAGCAAGGTAGAAGAAAACTCGACTCCAGAAAGCTGTTCTCTGACCGCCACACTAATGCTGTAGTGCAAGACAGGGGTGTGTACCTACACAAGAAGAGAAGAGGGGA
>NC_034607.1:30670825-30685825 GCF_900095145.1 Mus pahari | reverse complement strand
GTCAATGCAGAAAAGAAACAGATCTTTGCCAGAGGTCTTTTATGGAAGAGAACCGAAAGTGTTTCCAAGAATGCCTATGTACTCTTAAGGCATCCCCAGGACCTTTGAAAGCCCTCAACTCTAGGGCTATCAGAAAATCTTTTCTTGGCTGTAAAAGGGACACTCAACCTTTTACAACCTTTGGCTCTTCCACAAACCATTATAATGCCTACACAGGTGTCAATACAAATAAATAGTCCCTACACCACACGATGTATTTTGCAATACTTTTTCTTTAAACCTGTTCTCATTTCACAGATGGACTGCAAACTATTTCTTAGATGTTAACCACTAAAAACCTGTGGGCGGGCCTTCTCTTTAGATTCTTTTCCATCAGACTTTTATATACAGTGACTTCAAATTGAGAAGGTTCTTTCTTAAAATGCCTGAAAACTCCTGTACATGTTGGTGTAGCATGTTAGAGTGACTGTGAAACCATTGTGAATATATACAGCTTCTTCGCAAGTAAAAGTATCAAAAGTCTCGTGGCTCTTACGTCCGAAGATATTGAAAATGAAAGGCCGCCCTAACAAACTGAAATTGCAATGGCATCCCCAACAAAAATCAAAAATGTACAGAGTTCAAAACGACCACCTCATGGAAAATTGTTCCAAGACGCCCTAGCTCTTACCCAAACTAATCTCACGAACTCCTTTCAGAGGGCTGACCTTAAGAGGAGTCCAAGGAAGACACAAAGGTGCCTCCAAATACCTCAGACCCCTAAAAAACCCTTAGGGCAAAATTCACCCCTGACAAGTCCAAATGCCTCCAGGACTCTCTCTGGGCCGGACTTCTGAAAGACTGCCCTGAACCAAAGGGGCAGTGCGACTTGAAGCTGAAGGCGAGGCGACAACAGGGTTAGAGGGTCCTGATGAAAAGGGCTGCGGGAACACTCGGGGTTGGGTGCCACAGGAGAGGGAGGCGACGGGTAAGGAGACCAGAAGGGGTGTGGGCACCGTGGGCGGGCGAGCGTCGGAGGAGCGCAAGAAGGGAAAGGGTGCGGACTCCCCCACCGTAGCCGCTCCCAACCCCGCCCCACGCCCCGCACACCCGCGACTCGCGACCCGCGACGGGGCGGGGCCAAGCGCCCGCCACGGCCGGCACCGCCCCCTCAGCCTCCGGGAGGACCGGGTGAGCAGCCGGACCCGAGCCCAACCCGGAACGTTCCGTCGCGCGGGTAGGAGGAGGCGAGTGTGACCCCGCAGCCCCGGGCGGGGACCGAGCTGGCTGAGGGCGGAGGAAGCGCCTCCGCACAGCCCGCGCCCGCTGGGCCAAAAGCCCGGCGCCCCCCTGCAGGCGGGAACGGTTACCCCCGCGCTGCGCACGCCTTCCGGCCTCCTTCCCACCTCCCGGGGCGTTGCCCCGGGCAACGGTGCCTACGGACGGCGGCGTGGAAACGCACCTACCTAGAACCTGACAAGCAGGAGCCCCTCAGACCCGGGAGCCAGTCGCCACCCGGCGTCACGGGGACTGCTCCAGCCAATAGGCGCCACCGTCGCGAGGCTCGGCAGCCAATCCCGCAACGCTCCGGTCTCCGAGAGCGTAGCCAATGAGAAGGAGCGAGGGGCGGGCGTTGCCGCCGGTCCCAACCCCCTCTTCTACTACCTCCCAGGAGGCGGGCGCGGCCCATTGGCTCGGACCCGCGAGGGGCGGAGCTCAGCGAGTGGGCGGGGACTGGAGTGGCGGGCGTGAGGAGGCGTGGGCCGTGGCCGCCGCCGCCGCCGCCCTGCGTGCTGTTTCCCGTCGAAGGTGGTTCTTGCGGTCTCTCTTCTAGAGGCGCCCGCTTCCCCGAGCCCAGCCGTCGTCCTGAGCTCGGTGGGATGGGCGCGGAGACCGAGGGGGCCTGACAGGAAACTCGCGGGGCCGAAGCCGGGAAGTGGCCTGTCCGGGTGATAAGCTGAGGCCGCCCGGAAGGGTCTGCCACCGCGGCCCTGCCGGAAAGGAGGCGTGACGAAACGTGGAGCGCCCGCGGGGGGACCAGCGAGCGCCGGCCCTCCTCCCCACCCCGAGCTGGCTGTGCAGCGGACTCTACCTTCCCGCGTTCTGCGCGCGTGTGCTGTAACGTGGATTCCTTGAGATGGGCTTTGCGTTTCTGCGGAGTGCTCAGAACTGCCTTTCCCGCTCCTGTGCCTGCAGTGTCAGATGCTAACGATCGTCAGGTCGTCGTGTTTCTCTGGAAACTTGTGGATGCTCTGGAAAGAGAGCCGCCGAGTCCTGGGAGCGGTCCCCTCGAAAGTACTTACCTCTAGGAAAGTCTAGAAAGCGAGGACCTAAACTGATTTGTTCTTCCAGTGAGGGCTGTTTTCCGAAGCGCTCCTTGCCAATTTGGTGCAAAAAGGGAGTAAGGTGGACCCAAACAGATCTTGGTAGGTGATCTGGAGCTCTGTGATAGGTGTTCATGGAGCGTCACTGTAGCACGCTTTTTAAGGCAGTGTCTTCTTGTACGTGAGCTCAGCCACATTCACATTCGTCGCCTGCAACAAGTCTAACAGCTCCATTTCCACTCCCACCCTTAAAACCTTGGAGTTAGATTAGAGCCAAAGAAGGATTAATACTTTTTCAAATTCTAAATAGTTATTCACTTAAGTCAGTCTCAAAGTCCAAGAAACCAAACATACTTTAAGGACACAGATAATCTTAACTGTTGATGAGATTCTCTCCCCTTCTTTTTCTCAGAAAACAATTATTAAGTACTCTTGTCAGATTTATGGTCCAGGAATATCTTTCTCAAGAACTTGGAATGCACAGGAGTTGTGAATCATTGTTAGAGCACTTGAAACCCTAGATGAACCTCAGCAAGGCTATGGGAAGCCACTAACAAACCTGGGAGTCGGTATCTTTCAAAGTTCACAGATAGCAGAAGAAACAGCCACCTTATCACCCAGTTTCTTTGAAAGTCAAGAACTCTAAATTTCGAAGCTACCTCAGGCATAAGGATAGCCTTTTCTCTTAGCTAACTCTGTTGGCCACCCCAACAAGTCCACTATAGATGTGACAAACAGAGCCAAGTAGTCTTACCTGAGGACTAGTTATTGTTCAATATGAAAATCTAAATAATGGGTTGTATCTACTCATCTACAAAGAAGGGAGAAATTCATGTCTTTGCAGTTTCTTAGGTAATGCCTGGGACATATAATGCACATTCTGTTTTAATGCCTATTTGACAATAAAGGTGTCTGACTTCTCTAACATTGCCTTATCTAGGAACTCTAAACTTCATTTTTATAGAATCAAAAATGATAATTTTGTTTGTATTTATAGTTATGTAGTTAAATGCATAAACAGCCTCTCAAATGCAAGTTAGTTTTCAATAAACAGTAAATGTATGTATCAATATGGGTGTAATAAATAAAAGTTTGTGCTTGTATTAAATGGTTGGGAAAAAACATGACTTTGGCATTGCTTTACCAAGCATACCTTTACCAAGAACACTAGGCTTCCTTTCTTTATAAAAGAAAAAAAATAAGATGATATGGCTGATGAGTTAGTAAATTACAAATTTGCAGAATATAGCTTTAGTAAGGATATAATAAAAATAGACTTCTATGGTATAGTGTGTGTGTTTACATATGAGAATGGAATCTACCTACCCTAAAATACTAAGAACTTTTCAGTTCTATAATGATTCTAGTCCCACATATTCAGTCAAGAAGCATAAGCTGCCCACCATATGTCAGGCATCATGCTATGCAATGTAACTTTGCAATTAAACAATTGGTCACTGGGGGTAAATAACACCTAACTGTATTGTTTCCCCCCCCCCCATAAGTATCACTCTGCAATGGAACATGTTTAACAAACATTTTTTCCACTTCCAAAAATTCTGAGCAAATTTCTTTGTATCTTGTGTGAGATAATACAGGAGAATGAGGAAAATAATTTCCTGTCCAGGTGATCCAATTACTAACAAATGATTAATAGATCTGTTTTCTTCCATTAAAATTAAAATTTAGATCTGTACCCAGAACTGCTGTGTTTGTGAGATGCCACAGAACATCTGTAAGCAAACAACTCTTCAGTGTATAATCCATACAGATTAAATACCAAGTTTATATTTTAATAAAGTAACTTTCCTAAAAAAATGAGCATAATGTGAACATTAAAACTAGCTAATTGGTTTAAATATCTTTTTTAATTCTTCTCTTTCTTTTGGTTAGTATCATTCCTCACCCTATCTTTCTCCCTCTCTTGTTTTCCTGTAAAATTTTCTCATAGGCTTGAGGAATCTTGGCTGTGTGCCAGCTTAGTTCAGCAAGTCCCAAATCTCTGCCTCTCCTCTCTTCTCAGCCAGCTCCTTCCATGTGTAACTATTCTCTTGCTCGGATTTTACACCTAACTGTGTGCACACACCACTCCTGAAGCAGATGTGGCAATGAGGGAAACAGAACAGAAATGGCATTTACCTGTTTTCGGTGCATGCTACACAGTCTATTTTCACAGGATATAAACTTCATCGATTCTGAAGACTGTTCACTTAAATGAATACTTTCCTTAAAGGTCACGTTCGAGAGAAGTTCAAGATGTGTGTCGTCTGGACTTTGCAAATTCAAAATGCCTATATGCGGCTTCCTCTGTGTTAACAAATCTATGTATGAAAGATTAGGAGAGCAGAGGGAAGAAAGAGGAAGAAAAGCTCTAGTCTTCAAAGTCAATGTCAAATCCATTAGGAACACTTCCCAACTGTCCCTCCCAGACAGAGGCTGGCGGGCTGGACAGACTCACATTGTTTTTCTTGGTTCTTTTGGCTTTCTGTTCTCCACAGAGAAATAACTACCACCAACAACCCTCATCAAGATTTGTCCTCTTAAAATGCCCTCAGACCACTCAAGGTCTGCTCCTTTATTAAACCACTCTTCTCTCAGGATTTACCTGCCCTTCCCTCCATTCCCTTATGGTCCTTTGTGCCTCCACAGACAAGGCTAGAACATGTGCTGGACAGTGTTGACTTTCCCATGTGGTCATCTCAGGGCCTCGTAACAAATCACTACCAGGCTCATTCTCAGAGATTCTGACTTGGGAAGGTCTGTGACAAATTTTAAAGAAAGTCTGTGCTTAGGAGACCGATCCATCTGCTCAACAAGGTGCAGTGAGCTAAGGCTCTATCTCTAGTTTCTTGCTGCAGCAAATAAACATAGGTTCGTGTCACTGCGGTTCCAGCTGTCAGGTATCCCTGAAGGCAATAGCAAGGCCAGAAGCTGGAAACAATTAGTTGGGAGTCAGTTGAGTCTAAGACTCTCAGATCACTTCCTTCACCAAGTTACTTAGGAACGAAAGTGTTTGCTCCCTAGTGAGGCTGAGCTAGAAGATGGCTGAACACAGAAAGTAGTGAGGGACCTTCCAATACAGTAGAGGACATAAGCACAGAGCAACATACTTAGCCTCTGCAATGGCAGGCTCCAGGTTTCTGGGCACAGTGACTTGTCTGAGGAAGAATACTTTTATGTCTATTTGGAGGGTCTTCCATCTGACATAGCCAGATCCCTTGCCTAAGCATGTCAAACATGGAAGTCTGCGATCCGTAAGTTCAGCTATAAAAGGTCAAGTGGATATCATGTTGTTTTAAGTAGACCTGCAATCATGGACATGGGACCCCAAATCAAAGAGAAGAGGGTGGTGCTGGTACAAAATAAAACCAAAGCAAAGAACAGAGAGAAAGAAAATTCAAACTGTGAGTGATGTCCTTTAAGAAGATACGGGGCTGGAGAAATGACTCGGCCGGTGGTTAAGAACACATACTGCTGTTCCAGAGGACTGGAGTTCTGTCCTGAGCACCAATGCCAGGTGACTCACAACCACCCGTAGCTGCCAAGCTGGTTCCAAAGGGAACCTATGCATCTGTCTTCCTTGGGCACTAAATTCACATACACATAACCCTCCACCCACAGACATACACAGAATTAAAACTGATACAAATAAACCTTAGAAAGGAGGATAGTGTGTGTATACGTGTGTGAGTGTGTGTGTGTGTGTGTGTGTGTGTGTGTGTGTGTGTGTGTGTGTGTGTGTATTTTAGTTTTTTTTCCCAAGGAAATACTCAGAGAAAGAAATAAGGATGGCCATGTTCCCTAAGGAGACAGACACTTCCCTTAGCAGCCATCAGCTGCCAATAGCTCCTCCAATAGAGGTAGGGCCTCAGGGCCCCTTCCCCCACCCGTGTTGAAACTAGGAATGGCTCGCTCAATCTTGTCAGGTTTTATGCAGGTAACAAGAATTACTGTGGGTTACTCTAAACAACAACCATCTGGGGTTCAAATCAAACCACACAATTAACTTTTCCTATCTGCATTTGGCTATAAAGTATTCAATAAGTTCAAATTCAACTGAATATTTTCAATTTATATATAATGATGTGTATAAACACCCCCACTGTGCAGAGGGAAAAAAGATCCAAAGCTATCCCTTCAGCCATCAGACTTACCCTTGAACATTGTCTGGCTATCACTCTTGCCAAAACGTCATGCACACAGCCATAGAAGTAACCTTTGAGTCTGGCTTTGGGATGTGTCTATGCCACTACTGTGACAGTTCCATCCCTGTTATCACAAGGTCATATCTCAGCTTTGTTTAACCATTTACTGACAGAGAAACATTACAGTCTTTATTATTTTTAACTTTTAATTTTATGTGTATGTGTGTTTTGCCTGCATATGTGTGGGGGGCACATGTAGACCACAAGAAGACAGGGGAGGCAACTGGATTTCCTGGAACTGGAGTTACCGATGGTTCTGAGTTGCCATGAAGGTGCTGGGAATTGAACCTGGGTCCTCTGGGAGAACGGCCAGTGCTTTTAAACACTGAGCCATTCTCCAAACCCTAGTTTTTGAAAATTATAAATAAGTTGTTATAAACACTCCCCAAAAGTATTTTCATTGTATAAACATAATGTTCATTGGCACTGCACAGATAGCTCCCAGCTCTGGGATTACAGGCACACAGAGCCTATAATCAGTAGATTCTGGGATCTGAACACAGGTCCTTCTGCTTGCTCAGCATGCACTCTACCAACTGAACTGTCTGCTCAGCCCCAACAAGTGATATTTCATTTTAATAAGGAAATGGCAAACTTCAGTTTTGTTAGGCTGGGGACCAAACCCAGAAGCCTGCTGGTGCTGGAGAAGTAGTCTACCACTGAGCTACACAACTGCCCTGCCAAACATTTTCAAGTGTCTGCACCATTTTCTGCTACCCTAGTAACATATGGAGTTGTAATGGCTCCTTGTTGTCTACCAACCCTAGGTACCATTGCAAATAGATTGGCAAATTGGTTGACTTTGCCTTTGAAGGATGAGGGGAATATGTCCTCACATGACTAGGGCTGGCCTAAAACTTATAACATACTCCAGATTAGCCTCAAACTTATAGCAATTTGCTACTCTGCCTCAACCCCCTAGCACTGAGACTATCATAGCCCCCATATTTGAGCACTTTGGTATGTTGTTCTAGCTTTGATTTCTATTCCCCCCAGTGACTCACGACGTTGAGCAGAGTTCATAGCTTTCTTGAAATTTCTGTATCTTCTTTTGTAGAGTGTCTGTTCAAAGAATCTTTGCACATTTTAAAAAAATGGTTTGTTGACTTAACTTGATTTTTGTTTGTTTGGTTGGTTGTTGTTTGGTTGATTGGTTGATTTGGTGGTATTTGTTTTATTTTACAACCCAGAGCCTCAAATATGTTAGACAAAAGCTTTCTGCCGCTGAGCAGAGTGTGGTCTTCAAAATATCCTCAGGGAGTTTTGGAAAAAGCAAGGTTGAAGAACTCAACACACACACACACACACACACACACACACACCAGGCAGATATGGCCAAGTGATGATTGGCAACATTGTAAAGACAGAGTGAAGAAGAGGTAGCATTTTTCATGAAACAGGACTTACACAAGGAAAACGCCCTGTGGCTCTCACAGTATGGGTCTAACTGGAAAAGATAGAACGTTCAAAATATCACTCTGAAGAAGGCTTCTGACCATCAGTTAGAAGAGAAGTTCTTAGCTACAGCACCAAGAGCACAGCATTAAAAGAAAAGTGGTGAATTAAACTGTTCAAAAGTACAAAAAGTTACGAATTTTTTATAAAAAAAAAAAAAAGAGGAAGTTTTGCTCTATGACAGATATTGAGAAGAAAAGAGGACCCACAGAGCATACTTGCAAACCACAGACCCGATAAAAGGCATGTATTCAGAATAGAATTCTGACTTTAGTCACATCCGTTTCATTCTTTCAGCATCAACAAAAACCTCCTCTCTGAACCTTCCAAATATGCTAGCATTCAACTGTCTGAACCACTGTGAAGTAGGTGAACGAGTGTAGCTCATTACTTCTGTTCTACAGGATAATGTACTCTAGGGTTCCAGTCTTTTATAACTAAAACCTTCTAGCCATTTGTTTGACGGTTGTAGAACAGATACTAAGTATGATGACTCCCTATAACTAAGCCCTGAGGGTGTCACATTTAATGGGGGTACAGCCGGCCAGGTATATTTCATACCTGTGTCTTATATGGATCTGCAGATATGTAATAATGGGAAATAATTTCATAAGTTTAAAACATTTCTGAATAAGCCATGTATTTTGTTTTATTGAAACGCCAACCCTTTTACATTTCTTTTGCCAGAATATTTTAAAATCAGAGAGCACCCCATTTTGAATGAACTCATTTTTTTAAAACACCTCAATTTGCTAAAATAGATGCTGTGCCTAAAAATAAAATAAAATAAAAATATGCTAGTCTTAGGCCTAGATCAGTGCTGAGAGCAATTTCCTGGAGAATGTAGAAAAAATAAACTCTAGGCCCCACCCCGATTTTTCAGATTTATCCGTCACACTGGTGTGGTAGGTGCACTTTGTGCTCTCTTGATGCTATAGATTGAAAGGGACATAGTTTCTAAGACATGTATAAAAGGGACCTTTAACGTGACCAATTTTAAAAGTGCATATAGGGAATTCTCTGGTGGCCAACGTCAGAAACACATCTCCAGCATTCTTAGGTAAACAAAGCAAGGAGTCGAAAAGATGCAGAACAGTGGGAAGGACGGTCAAGTATCCATAGCACTGCAGAGAGATGGGAAACGTTGGAGCAACTGTACCAGGGCCTGGATCGCAGCCCGGAGCCACCATCTCCTTTCCCCTCCATGTGTCCTTGTTTCTGCATTTAACGTTTCTGCTTCTCTCTCCATTTCACCTCACATAACCATAAAGACACTGCATTAAATTCTCTGTCTGCTCAGTTCCTCTATGTGGCACAGGAAGTATCGAACTTTTACAATCCACCGCTGTTGCTATCTTATCCATTCTAATTTGAAAAAAAAAAAAAGAAACCCAAGAGAGTGACTTCAAACCCACAGAGTATCCACTGGACAGCTTGTCAGAGCACAGGAGCATTTGTTGAAGGAGAAGGAAGCGTTTCTTGGGAGGCTATGTGCTAATCACTAAGGCAGACCGCTCTTCCAAGCAGTTATAGAAGGACTGCTCATGAATTACTAAGAGGCGACGGATCATATGGGAGACAGGCTGTAGGGTGCATTCCATTTCAAATTACAGAGTCTATCTGTAATTTTTTTTTCCTTAAAAGAGTGCCTGTATGTTATGTTTTGTGATAATTATTCATTAGCTACACAGTAAAGACACTTAGAGAAGGTTATCATGGGGCTTCTATTTGAATTTCACAGAGTCTGTGTGTCTTAAAATTGGATTTAGATATGGTAGGTGCACACATGAGACACATAGCTCTATGTGGAAGGTTTAAGCATAGAAGCCTTGGCTCTGCAGCCCTCTCAGGTTAAACTGTAACCCAGCTGTTTAAGTGATCTTAATCATATAACGTGGCCTGCACACCCCAGGGGCTTCGTCTATAGACGGAGGAGAATAATGCAAACAATTTCAAAGGGCAGTCTTGATAATTAGTTCACTAATGAATATGAAGAGCTTACAAATAATAAGAGAATTCGGCAAGTGTCAGTTTTATTTTGTTTTGCAGTAACGGCGTCTAAACTCAGCCAGAGACCCTTGACTAAACTGCTGCCACAGCCCTAAACATTGCCTGTTTATTTTAAACATAGACTTGGGTTGTTTTGTTTGTTCGTTTGTGGTTGGTGGTGGCGGGGATGGTGGTGGTGGTAGTGGCTGAATCCAAAAGAGGATATAAAGAATCCATTTAATGAAAGCCTTCCTATCAACAGAGAGCAGAATCAGCAGTTAGAAGCACTTACATTCCGAGCACCCATGCCCTGTGGCTTACAACCATCTGTAGCTCCAGCTTCAGGAAGGTCTGACCTCTGAAGACACTGAACTCACATACACAAACCCACACACAGACATATAGGCATAATTATTATTATCCTTATCATTGTTATTATTTTAATGCACAAATCCTTTCTGTTTTAATCTCTCAAAAAAAAAAAGTCACCTAATCACACCCATGTGTATGTATCTGTGCTAACTGAATGCTTGTTCATCTACGAGTCAAACCACAATGTAGTAGTAATGACTATCATTATTACTTCAGAAGCTGCAAAAAACAAGCTTTGATTGATAAGAAAGAAGCCCAGACATTCTTTATAGGTCAACTTCCTGGCAGGATGTCCTTCAGTTTTTTGCTATGCAGTGATAGTTATCAATGTCTAAATTTAGACCATTAGTCAGTCTTTAGTATTGACTTAGTTCGTCACCAGTGATTTTGAAAAATACACGGACATTTCTGTAGCAGCAGTGGCTTGTGTTTAGTCTTTGTGGTGGTCTGAATGGGAAACGTCTCCCATAGGATCAAGTATTTAACACTCGGGTCCCTGTTTGTTGGTGCTGTTTCTGGAGGGTGCTCAATCTGGCTGGAGGAACTCCAGCCTTAGGAACTGGGTTTGTCTTAGTTCCCGATCACTCTCTTGCTTCGTGTTGGAGATTGAAGATATGAGCCCTCAGCTTCCTGCTCTAGCCACCTGCTCCAGCATTTCGCCACCTTCGCCAGCATTATGGATTCTCTCTCTGGTACCATGAGTCAAAGTAAATCCTTCCTTCTCTAAGTGGCTTCGGCCGTGGTATTTTATCACAGCAATAGAAAAGTACGATCCAATATCGAGAAATCTTTTATCTCATTTCCCCCTTCCCAGCCCTGAAGCAGTGTGGTGATTTGAATGTAACTTGTCCCCTCTAGGCTCATGATTTGGAGGCCTGTAAGATGACTGCTGGTGCTGTGCTAGGAAGCTGTGCGACCTTTAGGAGGTGGGATCTGGCTGTAAAAGACGGGCTACTAGGTGTGGGGACCTCTGAAGACTACAGCCTGTTTCCTATGTGCTCTGCCTCCTGGCCTGGGCCCTGTGAAGAGCCAATGCCACACCACCATAGACTGCATTGCTCCACCCCTTCCCCACCATGATGGACGTACATAAGCCTGTTTGGCTGAGCCAATTAAGTCTTTTCCTCCATTGCTCTGTCTAGTATGTTGGCCCCAGCAATAACAACTTACTCATAAGGTCTAAAGGGGACTACAAATCTGTACCTCACGTCCTTGTCCTAAGGTGAAAGGCTGCAAGGTCCCTGTGTCTTCTTGGTTTGTTTTGTTTGTTTGTTTGTTTTATTTTGTTTGAAGCTGAGTACTGTTAGCTAAACTAGAGCTTAGATTATCCTGTCTCAGTCTCTCCAGGGCAGGAATTACAACTGTGCAGCACTATCCCTGGTTAGAGGATGCTATCGTGGGCCCTATTGAGTCCTAATAAAAATGCTTAAGGTATACAATCCCCTACTCTACTTAGATATATGCCAAGTGCTTAGCCCTAACTCACTGTGATGGCTAGTCTTGATTGTCAACTTGACCATATCTGTTATCAACTAAGAGACATCCCCTGGGTGGGTCCCTGAGAAGGATCAGCTGAAGACCAAAGATGGTCTCCTAGAATGGGCAGGAACTCCAAGAAGCAGCCCAGTTATGAGGAGGCCTTAGGGGAGAGTATTGTGCCTTTTGTCCACTGATCTCTGCGCCCGCAGTGCGTGTTTCCTCACTGATACATTCCCTGCGGAGGTGCTTTCTGATCTTGGAATGCAGCTTCTTTGGCTTTTCAACAGGAACTGAAGACCAGCTGCTCTCTAGGACTCCTCCAGGCCTTCAGCCCCAGATTGAATGCATCACACGGGTACAACTGGATTTTCAGCCACTCTAGTGCACAAGCAGCCATGATTGAACTATCCAGCCTGTATTGTATAATCCAACCTAGCAAATCACCTTTTAGTTCTGCTCCTCTGGAGAAAACTGGTTAGCATGCACGCATGTATGCGTGTGCGCACGTGTGCACACATTCACACACACATGCACACATGCACACACACACGCACACGCACACGCACACACACACGCACGCACACACACATACACGCACACGCACACACACGCACACACACACGCACACACGCGCACACACATACACACACACACGCACACGCACACGCACATGCACGCACATGCACACACGCACACGCACACGCACATGCACGCACATGCACACACATGCACACACAGCATAGTCTCATTTAAGCCTTCTAAAAACCCCACGGGATAGACACTTCTATTAGTCCTATTTACAGGTACATTTTTAAAGAGACAGAGAGAATTCAAATATGTGATATGTAGTGTCACAGCTTTGTTGGTGTGGGCATTGCTACTTAAAACAGGGTGATTCAGGACAAGGGTCTCAATTATAACCATTCCTAAGCTTTCTTGACAGTTAGGAATCAACTCCACTATGATTCAGAGGAGTAGGAGTGGCTTTGAGTAAAAAAAAAAAAAAAAAAAAACCAGACTATATTTAAACCAGCCCGGTAGGGCTTTTTTATATAGCCTAGCCTGACTTCAATCTCATTACCCTCTTACGTTATCCTTCCAGGTTCTGGGAATACAATGCAGCTAAGAAAAAACTGTCTGCACGTAGAAAATAGGGCGGCTGATATTAAAATCTATATCTCTACAAGTCAGACAAACCTAAGTGTGACAATCACTTAATGTTCACACTTCAAAAATGAGGGTGATATCAGCACCCACCTTGTAGCAGTTGGGAGGGCTAAAGGGATAGCTTCAAATGTTTATCATGGCGCCTGGCATTGAATAGGTGACCCTAACGTTTGCTGTTATTCTTGTTGGTTTGGTTTTTTTTTTTTTTTGATATTATATTCTTTTCCCACTTCTCATCTTCCACACCCTTGTACCTGCTGTCTCCGTGTCCCAGACAACTTTTCCTACAAAGTTGGGCCAAGGTTGAATGTTACCAATAACTATCATCAGGCAAGCGGATCTTCACGCTTGTCCTATAACTCTATTTGCTACCCACTAAATCGTGCCCCCATTATAGATTTTCATCTACAAATTACAATATGGAATTTCCCCTGTCAGGTGGCTTTCCAGTGCACTGTGTTCAAAGTTCCCAAGAGATATATTGCGAATGCGCTGCACGGCCCTTATCATGGTTCTCAGGAAACTTAAAAGTTGTTCTTAGGGGAACAATCACTGCCTTGCATTTCATTATTGAACAGAAAATCTGAAACAACAATATCAACTTTTAAATGAAACTACAGGCCTGGATGGGAAGCATAAATGTAAAAAGGAGAACACCTCATTATCACTCATTCAAGCAGCTGGAGTGAAACTCGGGTCGTTGCATATTCCAACACTGAAAAGTCTCTTGGATATACTAAAGAACATCATTATGCTCACAGCAATGAAATGAAAAAGTTATTACAGTGAATAACTAAGAAGAATAAAAGAACACCAAGACAGGGTCTTAAAATGGATAATATAGTAAGCTCATTAATAAGTATTCTGAAACAGCTCTAAGGTTTTCCAATTAATCTGAATTCTTCAGGGTTGCCAGCCAGTCGGGAACATCAGCCTCATTATTAGTTTCCTCTTGTTTATTTAAGCCACCCTGCTTCTCTGCTAACTTATGCAAGATTGTTTCTACCTAAACACAAAGACGTATTTAACTTTAGTATTAGTATTTATGAGTAAAACCAGGCTTCTCTTTAAAGACCTTGAAAGTAGACAACAGGCTTTAGAGCAAAGAATGAACTTTTGAAGGACTCATGTTTTACCATCTTGATGTCATCCTCTAAATCATCTTCATAACGTAGAAACTTCTCTCTGCAGAACATCTAAAAAATGTTGCACATTACCTCAATACACCTAACCACCAAAAGTCCTTTTATCGTTGGTGGTAGCACATTTAGAAATAAACATCCCTCATCATCTTCGTTGCCCTCTCTATTTACTTTAATATGGAACAAACTCAACTTTCTAAAAGGGTCAGACACGCGTTCAGAGTTCTGCAGCTGGCCAACAGAAATGAGGATGTTTGTGGTGGTTTGAGAGAAAATCGCCTCGAAAAATTCATGATGCTATAAGGGATTGTGGCCTTGTTGAAGGAAGTGAGTCACTGGGGCTGGGTTTTGAGGTTTCAAATGCTCTCAAGCCAGGCCCAGCATCTCTCTGGATCGTTGCTGTCTGTAGATTTCGGATGTAGGACTCTTGGCTCCTTTTCCAGATCCATTACTACCTGCGTGCCACCATGTTTCCTACTACCACAATAATGAGCTGCAAAGTCAGCCCCAGTTAAATGTTTTCCTTTATAAGAGTTGCTGTGGTCACGGTGTCTCTTCACAGCAATAGACATCCTAAATAAGACAGCGTTCTGAAGAAATAATCATGGCTTTCAGTTTATCAGACTGCTCAGGTAAGAGATCATCCATATGCATAGAAGAGGCTTTTCCCTAGGAATCTCATATTGGAAGAAGGGAGCGGCACTAGCCAGAAGGGAAACCTGATTTTACACAGTTCCATCAACTTGTCCTACCACCTTACAGGATAGGACTGAAGCTCAAGCACTGATAGCTCAGTGGTGTGGGAAGTCATGTTGTGACCTGGTAAGCTAAGACATATATATATATATATATATATATATATATATATATATATATATATATATATAT